>NC_142187.1:8358055-8666666 GCF_026936395.1 Plectropomus leopardus
CTGCAATTAACATATCTTACATGTTGTTTATCAAGTGAAAGTATGGAAAATGGCTGTTGCTTGTGCGATTTTTTTTTAAGTTTCCTACCCAAGTCAGACTTTTCTGACCAAGCAAAACACAGCCTCCCTTTTTCATTCCTTCAACCACCTTCTTGAAAAGGTTGGTGTTGCAATATTTTCGCACATTCAAACATCTGTTTCATAAGGCTCAAAAGTAGCTGTGCTTCTCCTCCCAACAAGAAATGTGGGCTTTTCTTTTGGGCATGCATCTCTACCTCAGCCTTGCAAACTGTAGGCAAGTTGGATTGTTTACAACACATCCATGACAATGCACAGAGCTGACCGTAAAAAGACGAGAGGCAGTCTTAAACCCCAATTGAGACACATATTCCGAATGTGCTGTACACATGTCAAAAGAATGCTCCTAAAACCAGAATAATACTGGTGCATCCCTCATGTCTTAATCAGAACATAGTAAATTTGGAAGAAAAAAAGGATATCTAAAAAGAATATGCTGGTATTCATAATAATAGCGGAACATTTGCGTGCATATACATGTAGTAACTGTGTTGAAAATTACTCTCTCAATCATCGTCGTTTATGACCCACTAGAAATGTGTGGTATTTCTCTGCAGAGACTCTGCCCTCTGCCTAGATATTCTTATTTTCCTCTTATTTTGCTGTGTTCAGGATGTTCCTGGACACAGCGTGCAGGTGAGGTTGGAACTTATAAAAGGGTAGCGATCAGGTGTCATTAAAATTGCGGACATGGCGACACAAAAACGCAAGTTTAGTGAGGCCATCACCAAATGGACAAAACTAGGGTTCCACTCGCGCGGTGGCCGACAATTCCTGAAGAGCATATCTTCAAAAATGTGGAGCCTTTTGTTCCATCAGGGTTATTTTTTCAGACTTTAGAAAGTTTTTACATGTTGAATATTATTCGTCATGATGTATAAGCTGACCCCCATGTGTAAAATCAGTGAAGCGTCTCCTTAAATTACATTTTCCCGTGAACCAAACAAGTTCAATCTTTCTAACTGTATCCAGTGTTTTTGGTGAAACTTGTGTGCTCTGGGTTAAATGGTTCCGGTCTCATCTCATCCTGTGCAGCGCGGCGCGGGTTTGTCAGAGTGTATGACACTTGCTCCGCTGTGGCGCAGACAGACCCTGTCAGCACATTCACTGGGGCATGACTGAAGTTAGGCTGTTCCTCCTGGAATACTTTTCACCCCTTTTCCTCTCTCTCATCTTCTCCTCAACGTCCTCAGCCTCCTCTCCCTCAGCCTCTCTTTCACCGAGAAAAGCCTTTTGATGAACAGTAACGAGGAGAAAAAGAAAAAAAAGATTATCCACCCCTCCTCCGCGCTCTCTTTTCCCACCTCTCCCACTCGCCACCTGTCCTATCCTCGGCCTATCTATCTCCCTAAATCTCCCTCTATCCCATCTCTTTAACTGGCTATTGTTTTAGTATCCTGTCCTCTAACCGCCGCGTGCTCCTATCCTCTTTTCCTCTGCCTCATCTGTGTCAATCACAGGGCCTGTCACTGCGTCCCTCACCCTCTGTGCTCTCTGAGGCTTCAATCAATCAGCCAATCTCCTTCCTCGGCCTTGCTGCATTGGAAGTGACAGGTGTCTCGCTGGCTAGCATCTTGACGACAGGCTACAGCACCATGATTGTGCTTATAAATCTAGTCATCAAATCATAAAATGCGGCAAACAGGATATATCCAGCGGTTACATGAAGCATGCTGGGCAGAAATGTACAGAATACGTTCTATATAAACATCACTGAGGCCATTACAGAGGATGTGAGGCTAGCGTTATCTCCAATGTACAGCATGAGGAAGTGATCGGGGTGAATTCAATGACAGAGCTGCTCTCCCTCCCAGAGGAACTTATCAGCTGGGAGTTTGATGGCCAGGCAATCATTGCCACGGGCACCTTGTTAACAAGCCTGGGGCAGGTGGCGAGATGCAGGGCGGAATATCAACATGGCACTGTCGCCAGCTGAGCACAAATTTAAAACATTTTCGTGTGGGACGTTTTGTCAATGTGAGGTTTTTCCTTTGAAGCGCCAAAGTCGGAATAAAAAGCACTTTCATTCTTCGATCTTTTTTATCTTTTTCACAACATTTTTTCGAGGCCAAAATTCCACTCAGAGCAGAGTCGAGGCATTTTCTGTAACGTATTGATCTGTGTCAAAGCCTTTCACATTGTGCCGGGCACCTTTGGGGAGAGCTTTTGTTATGCCATTACCCAGGGTGCATCAGCTTGTACAGCAGTAAGTGAAGATAATTGGGTGCTCGGGTTTGAAGCACATGGGAGCTCATATTTCCTCATTAGAGTTTTCTATATAATGTAATAAGGCAAAATAGTTGTTTTCATCCTTGTGGAACCGCAGAGCATGAGCGAGGGATTTCACCTGTAGCCTTACATACAGAGCCAAGATTTCCAGCAGAGTAAATAGAGATGATGGGGTGATACAGTTGGTTGCTCCGGGGAGCTCTCACTACCTAATTAAGAGTTTCAGAAAATGTAAAGCTGTGGTAAATTCTCAAAGAGTTTAACGCCACGTGAATCCGGCTGCACTGTATTCCTTTGTAAGTTCTGTACACCTACAGCAAGTTTCTCAGTGACCTGATTAATTGGGGCTAGAAATATCTTAATGAATTCCCCCCTTTCTGGTCCCATTCTACCTCAAATACAAACCGTCTTTTGAATTATTGGTATTAGAGGCAGACCCTCGCCATCGATCGCGAGCTGTCACCAACTTAACGAGACTGAAAATTTTAATTACGATTCACCTCCTCGCTTTGCTGTCTGTCTGTCTTCTTTTTCTCTGGGTAACCCTCCTGTCGAACAAGCAAACAGCAGCGGCGCGCCCACGCCTTGCCCCTCTTCACAACAACGAACAAACACACACGCTGTGTGACTTCAAGCCCTGTTGACAAAACATTCTCTAGAAAAACTATTTATTTATGTACTTGTGCATAAAAAATGCCTGGACAAAGCCACATTCATTGAGCCACTTAAACATGTATTCATACACAAAAATCTGAATACTCCACACATTCCCACAGAAATCCTCATCTTACCCCATTCTGCCTGTAAGAAAAATAAAGAAAGCTCTAGGGACTGTCTCTCTGGACGCAGTCAAGTCAAAAGGAAAAAAGGGAGCGTTCTCTCACACCAGGAGGGAAGAGAAAAGGCAGCCACCCCAAAAGAATTATGCATGGAGAAACAAAGGTGGGCTCCAGAGAAGAGAGATGGAGACGGAGGGAGAGCAGTGGAGTGCTTGTGGGTGTGTAAGCATGTGTGTGAGAGGAGGACGGGAGGTGTGCTGGGGTGGCAGCAGAAGGGGGGGCCGGGGTCCTCCTTGGAAGACAGAGCGGGTAGTTTTAAGTGCAAAGCGCCGTAAAGCAGCTCCGTCCTCGCCTTGAACCTTTGCAGATAAAAGCAGACCTGTCAGTGTGCGAGGAGGTGAAAAGCAGCGGGGGCTTTCGTCTGTTAATGTATGAGTACCTTCTTCGCCTCTGTCCCCAGCCTTGTCTCTGTCTCAGCCTCACTGATGTACTGACAGCAGGTGTTAACCTCCCTTGGGAGAGCACAGAGCGCCATCCTATAGACGTAAGATTATTCCCCAGAGGCGGGAGGTTTGTGTAGGACGAGGGGAGCAACAACAGTAGGTAAACAATGTGACAGCGCTGCTTTTACAGTAAAAAACAGTGGAATGAATTTACAGTGTTGCATGGTGTAAGTGCTATGAAATTCAGCCCGCTTACGGGTGGCTGTTTGCCTATTGGTGAGATTAAGACTAAAAAGACTCAGTGTAACAGAGCTGCGACAGGGGGCTTTGGATTTGCTTGGCTCTTAGCTAGATCAATGGGGTTACATTAAATGGCAAGAGTCAGAGGCTTGTAGAGCATCTGGTAAGAACACTGCAATTCAAAATAAAGCGTGTGCTCTGAATACAGCAAACATGAGAGATGTGCGAGTTCAGTCTTTTTTTTAAAAAAACATTTTTACAGTAAGATACATGATTGAGCTGCATCAGCTATTTGTATATCCATCCATACTAATCACAAAACTAGTGATTTACTAAAGCGGGTTGCACTATTAATACTTGTATGACAATTTTTTGGCTGCTTAAAGCAATATTTAAACATTAAATATTTAGTGTAAAAGGGGGCCTTGTTTAACAACCCTAAAACTATACCAAAACATCCATTTTCAAACTCACAACTCGTGCAGTAATAACCAAGTCTTATTTATCAAATCCCATGTTCAGTTTTTCGAAAACAGATGCATCTTCCTAAAACCTTACTATTTAAAGGCCCAGTTTGTGGGATTTAGTGGCATATAGTGGTAGGGTCACAGAAATAAAACATCTCTGTGTGCCAATTTAGTGGAAGTACGTGGCCAATGTGAAAATGTGAATGGCCCCATAGATCCCGTGTTTGGTTAGTCCATTCTTGGCTAGCCAAAATCGCAGACTCAGTGGGAGACGACCGGCTCTGTATGTAGATATAAACGGCTCACTAAAACATAACACCATTTTTACAATAGTTCCAAGTGATAATACAGTAATAAAAACATTGTCATGACTTACACACTATTTATGCCAATAGATGTCCCAAAATCCTGCACACTGGACCTGTAAAACACTTCTGCATACAAGTAGCGTGGCTGGGCAAGTGTGTGCATTTGAACTCTGCTCGTGCTTTACATTAAGCAGCGTTTAAACGTGCGTGCTTACCCGGCATTCTACTCATTGGTGCATTAGATTGTGTTTTAAACCATAATGCTGTAGCGAAATGCATGTGTTTGGCAGGAAGTGAGCATACAACTTGATAAATCAGTCTTGCAATACACTACACTTGTTTTAGAGCTGGTAAACTGATGTTTTGCTGTTTTTAAACACGGCCCCCATTTACTCTAATTCATTGAGAATTATTTCCAGTTTTGGATTCTTCTGGATTCTGTTTACTGTGGAGGTATCAGAGGAAAACACAGTTTTCTTCGCTAATTCAATGTAACAAGGGGTGTTGTAATTGATATACAAAGGATCATTTTAAGGGTAAGGTATTTCTTTAAAAGTTAGATTAACTGGGGAATAAAAGTATGGGTGGGGAATATCCAGAACATATCCAGCTGATGTTATTTGGTCATTTAGCACAATTTTACTTCCATTTTGGAATCGCACAAACATTTTTGGACTTCCGAAGAGCTAGTTTCAAATGCCTTCGGCTCTGCTGTGTACTACAAGTGCAAGCACCTCGGCTGCTGTTTTATCTTAGGCTACAGTATATAAACTGTGAGAGGTGCCATAAAGATCAAATAAATCTTGACAGGAGACAGTCCGGAGAATCACAATGCCAGGAGACGTGCCAGTAGGTCACGACAGGGACAACATTTGTGGCCCATATTTTACTGCCTTGGCAAGGGTTCAAGTAGTTCTCAGTCTGATTTGTCTGGTCGTAAGGTAAAGTGCTGGCCAAGAGTGTGAGGATATACCAACAGTGACAGCGCTGACCCACTGAGAGCTTCTGATTTACTGCTGGATTCTGCTCATCATTGAGGCCTTTTAAAATTATAAATCATGCAGGGTGTTTGCATTTTTGATTAAAAAGGCAAAAATTAGTTTCATAATCTATGCAATAATAAATATGATTTTACTCTAAGTTGTCTCTTAACTTACTTCTGCAGCATGGCAACATAATTTAGACTAAAATCCATAAAGACTAGATTCCTCACAAATAGTGACTATTTCAGCCAAGCGATGGGATGAAAAATGCCCATTTTAGATGAGATGGAGAGAGGAGGGCAGTGAGAAACTCTGCAGGTGCTATCGAGCAGGAGGGTGGTGAACTTCATAAAAGTGAGGTCTATTTCAGCCCTGCACTATGTTGCCGTTTTCTCAAGTTGAACGTTGTTTTATTAATACTCCTCCGAGGGGTACACCAATCCAACATTTTCTCTCAGGATAGCAATACAGATACCTCAACTCAAGGTATCTGAAAATAGGACGGGAAAGCAGTGCTCTCTTGTTCCCAGCCCTGTCTCCAACAATTTCTATTTATCATTGAATTTTCTTCCCAACTGCGGAAAAAGTGCAGGACTTTGACACTAGAGTTTCTTGAGTCATGAATGTGCATCATTTTAGGCAACAAATGCACTTTAAGGTTGAGGTTAGGGAAAGATCATGTTTTCGGTTAAATGCTAATAATCAGTTGGGTCTTGTGATTGAAGCTACTGCTGAATTTTTCTGTATTAAACCAAGACCACAATATTTTCTTAGCCGATACTGTAAGTGCCTAAACACAACCATAACAACGTCTAAAAATGCTGAACGTATTTGTAGTTTTCTGTAAATCATTGTACATAAATGTCATTTCTATGAGGCTAGGTTACAAATTTAATATATCTGCACCTCACGGCATGAAACTCAGTGGAATGTTTTATATCATAAGGCCAGGGAAGTGGTACTAAAACTGTATTTAATGTGTATCCTGTTAGTTATGGGAGAAACCTGATCCACTTAACAAGGTCTGTGTCCGGGCTGAGGTTCTGATCAAGCGAATCATATCGCTGCATTTCCAATTCCTCCCTACGAGCTGTCAATTGTTCAAATTCCAGTTAACAAACATGTTTAAAGGGAACTTGTTATGTTTTTACTTATTTTCTGTTATATGTTATGTTACAGTGTTACATGTTCATATTGAACATGGCCAAAGATTCAAATAATGAAGTAAACATATGTAAAGGTAATCCATGTGAGCACAAAACATCAGGCTTTAGACCATTATGTATACTGTCTCCATCATTTTTATCTACTTTCGAGACAAGCTGACGGCTGTTCATAATGGATTTTTTTTTGATATGGTCACCTGTTCCAGACTTTCAAGTGTTTATATCATGTAGCCTTCCCTGCTACATGTAGCTACATGCTAACATCAGAAAAACATGCAATCTCGGTTGGTTAAGCTGTTAATTTCTCCAAGATTTTGGATTATATTCCACCTGAAACACGTCTTATTGTAAATTTTGGTTTAAAAGCTTTTAATGGAGATTTTTCTTGGTAGCAAGAGACACTATACTCTCATTTCTGACTGCAAGCACATTGCTACATGTAGCTACATGCAAACACAGAAATGTAATTTTGGATGCCATTGTTATTAATCTCTACCAGATATTGGCTCAGATTTGAGCTGGAACATGTCTGCTTATATTTAGAGAATATGAGAAAGTGCCTCTATTTTCTGGTACAGTTATGCCCTGGTTGCAATGATAGTATAGAAATGCCGAGTTTGCTGGAGACCTGCAAAAGGTGACCAATCAGAGCAGACTGAAGCAGCTGGAGCAGATGATTTTTTTTCAGAGGGGAGCTTAAAGAGACAGGTGCTAAAACAGAGTGTTTGAGAAGGCTGAATACAGGTGTACAGGTGCAGTACAGACAGTACAATGAAGTTTTTTATGAACATTAGACTATGTAAACATGATCTATATAAACCCAAAATACAAGTATGAACCCTGAAAATGAACATAATATTTCCACTTTAAAAAAAATGTGATCAGCATGATGGACATCATGCTGATCACAGGGCAAATTAACACAATCCACATTGTATGATAGCCTATTATCTGCCATCTGTAAACATCAACTAGCCAAGAGTGGAATTGACTCATTCCAACACTTTTCCAACAGACGTGATGTGCCATCCATAACTATAATTGTGTTCCCCTGCCTTTAGTCATCATCTCAGCTTCGCCTCAGCTCCTAAGTTAGCTGGAGCAGCTGAGAAACAAACACTAGAACTGAAGGTCCAAATGCAAATGCCATTAAAATTAACAAGGGAAAGATGCTTGGCTTCAGCTATGGAAAAAAGCCAGTATCGCCATCCAAAAGAAATGTCCCTTGCAGAAAATGTCTTCTTTAACTTTAAATGAGATGTGATTATATCTACTGTGGATAGAGTATTTTACATAGAACAATTATGTTGATTTAATCTAGTCTGACTCATTTTTATGACACCAGTGCTGGGGTGAAATCTTGTATCTCTTATTAAAAATACAAAACTATTATGTTCTTTTCAAGCTAGATGACTCTGCTTCCGACTACATCATGTGGCCACCAAAAGGTATTATGTCATTTAGCTGCAACCACATCTGACACCTCTCCTCCTCGAGGCCTCGGTGCTGTGTCTGTGCTGAAAGGTCGAAGGAGTTGATCGGCTTCAATGATCTTCTTGCACAAAGGTCAGGGGATGCTTCTGTATCAGGCTGCTCATCTGGTTTGAGCCAATGCCTTTTCGAGGTAGGTGTTCAGCCTGTGTTTTCTGAATGGTGAGTCATCACCTGCCAAAGCAGTTACCAAAATTACACCTGATGCCTATCAAGCCTGTCTCTCTTCCTCTTCCACTTGACTGCATGTGCAACATCAAAAAGCTATCTGATCCTTTCAACACACTGGCTGACATTTCAGCAAAAGTCCTCAGGAATTTGCAGATGGACTTGTCTCCCTGAAGCTGTGTGTGTGTGTGTGTGTGTGTGTGTGTGTGTGTGTGTGTGTGTGTGTGTGAATAGTATGTATGTGTGCATCAAGACAATTGCGAAAATACAGAAATATTCACGAAGAGCTGTCAGAAACAGATTGTAAGAAAATGACCTACTAGAAGGGCCTTCTGGCACGTGCTCAGAGTACGCTCACCTCTCATCTCCAAAAGCCACGAAGCATCATACATCAGCTTAATAAAGCTGGCCCTTTTAATAGAAAGAGAGGCGCTTTACTGCACAGCACCTGAAGATGTTTTGTCTGGGGTTTAATTCATGACAACCCCACCACCACCCTCCACCCACCTCTGCTGTTTACCTTTCAAGGGTGTTCCTTTCAAAAGGCCGGACAAGAGGCTGGTGGAGAGGACACAGGGAGGTGGAAGAGGGTCGTTTCAGAGATGAATAAACACAACACGCCCAAGGTTGTCGGTGATAATATGTGATGAATTGTCAGGGAGGATATAGCACTTTGTAGAGTAGCACCAAGGCTATTGGCCAAGAGGGAGAGTGAGTAATGACACTCAATATTCCACCTTAATCGGCCTGATTCTCTCTCCAATTTATATTTCAGGATCTCTTTCATGTTTATCTCCCATCCAAGCAGGCGGGCGAGTGAAAAGAGGTGAGACAAAGCCAGACTTACTTTTAATGGCCGTCTGATTGAATCAATACCCCTTTGCAGTTCACCGAAGAACTTTCTCCGAATGTGTTCTCCACAGGCGTTTAGGGTTCTACTAAGAATCCCCTGTGGGGCGAGTTGCAAAAACAGATGTGAAATATTTTGACGGTGAAAGAGCGTTTGTTCAGTTTGTGATAGTGCCAGATGGATGATTCTGAACCAGAGAAAGTGTTTGGCTTAGATTTAATGGTACTACCTAACTGGTGAGAAAGAGGAGGTGATTTAAATACTCTCTTACTCCAGAGAGAGTTTTTATATTTTCACTCTACAAACACTCACACCCAGGTTTAAATCAAGAGTATGAGATCAAACATTTACTTGAAAATAAGTAATAGTGGTTGTGTTGCGAGGGCTCTTACTGTATATGTTTGTCTAGACTGACACTAAAGTATAAATGAAAATTTGTTTATTAATATATCAGGTGTGTGTTTGCCCCTATTCAGACTTTATTACTTCATTGGAATTTGATCTGTTTTTTAAGAAGGGTGTCTTTTTGTGTGTATGTATTAGAGATTATGTTCTCCTTCAACCTCGATATAATACGATTTCGAACGCAGGTGATGTAGACTGATTATGAGTTTTAATATAAAGTATTTTGATATAAAGACTAATTTAAAGAATACTGATCTAGTGATTTTATGAAATGAGAAACATTTGGATTTTTGTAATATGGCCTTGTGTCACTGTTTTTCTTTCCATATTTACATCATGTATTTTATATGTTATCTATTGAATTGTCAATTCTCAGTTGTTTTACCACAGATGGTTGTCAGATGGTTAACCACACCTGCCAACTTAGAATTTGTCAGCTTACTGGTGTGTATTATGTATGAATACAGGTGTGGTTTCATCTTTTCATACATTTTGACCTCACGGAGATCTAAGTAGGATCGAAACGCTGTCTTCATTAAATTTGTATGGTGTTGGAGTAAGTGTGCAAGCGTTACTTTGTTCATCTTGTGAGCTGTTTTTTGATAGCCTTGCACCTACATGATGTGTGTATAATCACCCTCTCACTGCCTAACTATTGTACCATGGCTTTTTGGAATACTTCTGTTTGGTGTTTGCTGAAATTGACTGCAACCTTGACAAATATTCAGAGATCTTTAGAGCTGCAAAACATATTTCATACAAAGTTGCCTCCCAGGCACTGTAAAACGCCTACAACCCCTGCACCTTTCCAATATCAGAATTGAGGACGGTGTTATCAAACAATATCTTAAACTTTAAGACACCTACAATCTGACAAGGGCATCCTCTTTATGAGCGACTGGTTGGGTATACAGATGTGAGAAAGACAGGATTTCAACTTCTCTTTTTTAATTCTTCACACAACAGTTTCTGTCACTTTTTGTGCGTACAACCAAATACAACACCACTGAAACCTTAGAGGAGAGACTGGCAGGAGGAGGGCATTGTTATGACCCTTCTATGCTTAAAGGCTTTTAACCCACCTTCAAGTAAGACCTCTCGGAGGAGGTCTAAAACAAAAGATCTGCCTTTAAGCTACATCACTACGTATGAACCAGTTGAGAACTAATTCATACATGGTTCCAGCTGTTCATATTACATTCCTGCTGTTCAGTTTATCTTCCTGTTGTTCATATTATATTCATTGTCCACAGTAAAAGTCAGGTGACCACCAAAGTTATTATGATACATCTTCTAGGAACCATGAACATCTGTTAAAAAATGGATTCTGTACATGTGATGACCCCGAATAATTGGAATTTTTAATCAACTGGTTGTGCTGGATAGAAAGTCAGGAGACCACCAGAGTCATTATAATACATCTCCTGTGAACCATAAAGGTCTGTTCAAAATTTTGTGCCAACGGATCCTGTAAATGTGAGGACACTGGATAATTACCTATTTTAATGTTCTGGTTGTGCTAGACGAAACGTCAGGAGATCAACTAAGTCATCGATTCATCGTCTGGAACCATGAATTTGTGTCAAAGTTTGATGGCTATCCAATCATTACTTGTCCAGATATTCTAGTTTGGACCAAAATAGGGGACCAATTCTACAACTGACCAACTAGTCGACCAACCTGACTGAGTCCCAATGCTAGGACAGCAAAAAGGCATACCTTCCCCCTCTGATCCAGAATTTAATTTTACCTTCCACTTCAGCATATCAAGTGCAGCAGAGGCCCCCAGACTGGGAGTTGAGACCACACAAGAGGTCATTGGATGAATCTAAAAGGGTTCTGAAGTCCCAAACAGACACTGATTGGCACTGAGGAGTCACCACCCGAAAACGTTGGGATACACCAACATTTATCCATAAAATTAATTCATTAAATTATCATTTTGGCATTTGTCCCCTGGCCCACTCTTGTCGGAACTGCCGCTTAACCAAATGAAAGCTAGAACTCCGCTCGCTTGCATCTATTTAACACTGACTCGTTATCTGTGTTTTGTCAGAACCATCTATCCCAAGGATGTTGTTGTGTCCTGCTGCCTTATCGTAGCCTGCTGCGTTTCACGCCTCTGCTTCGCTGGTTGAACGTTGTGTGAACATGTGGGCCTGGAAGCCTGTACTGTCACAGCTTTTAATCTCCCTCGTCGAAGCCACTAAATCCCAGCCTTATTAGCATATACTCCCCTCCCCTCTTTGTATGACTTTCATGCTCCCCAGGTCTTTTCCTGCATCATAACTGACAGTATATTTTTTTTGTAATTCTAATGACGTGGCCCCAATCTCAAATTCATTTCGCTTTTGTCTCTCTCTATTTGGGTCATTTTGTTGTTTTGTTTATTTTCCAGCGGCTCAGAGAGTCAGAGCAGATTGCGGCATGTTTAAGTCGCTATCTCTGGCAGGTTGGAGCGCGGGGGCCACCTTGGGTGAGGATCGGATAAAGGATGTGGAAATTAAAACTGAGTGCTTTGTGCAGCAAGATGTTGTGCAATATCCAGCAAAGCATCAGTAGTGCAGCAGTTGTTTCCTTTTCACCAGGGCAGTCATCAGCCAAAACGACAAGCCTCTGCTACGTGGGCAATCGGTTCACTGTCCTCCCGTATTGTGCTTTCCAACAATATTTGTGGCAGCGTTGTTTTTATCGGGACCTTCTTCCATGCTAGTTCAAACAAGTACAACAAGGCTGTGGGAGTATGTTGAGGAAAGATTTCCAAGCTGCGTTTGCCCGTCTCAGTGGTGTGTTGCAGGCCGGTGTAGGAGATCAAAGTTTGGCAGTGTTGTATTTTCAGGGCGATTTTTTTCTGCAGGGTGCAGCCATGCTGTGTAATGTTTGGGATGTTCTGGCGCCACTCCAGCGCTGGGACTATAAATTCTATCTGAAAAGTGGGGGGGCTGATCGACACACACACTACCAGACACACAAAATATCCTCTCAAGTACACACGGTCACTTCACACCAATCCCAGCATCAACAAAATACACGACTGCGAGTGTCTTGTCACCTTCCAAGGTCACCTTTTCCTGGCGTAGGTGTAGTAATGATCCCACCTCCGACGTGTGAGGGCAACAAGGCAGGGGCCCAGGTCGCCCTCCAACCTGCCCCCTGGAAAGCCCTCTCTCCCTGCATCGGGGATGGAGATAGCAGCCGTCAGACAGCGAAGACCGCAGGGGGAGAATCCCCTCCACCCTCCTCCGCCCTCTGCCTTTGTCTCTAATATGGAGCAGGGATAGCAGGGGCCGCTGCGTTTAGAAAAGCCCTGTGTTTCTCCCATAAAAACCACATCTATGGCCGTGGAGAAGCTTACACTGTAATCCTGCATGACGGATTGAGTCTGCCACTGCAGCACTCTCCCTCTCTTTTTCCCCTCGCTTTCTTCCCCTCCTTGTCTCCAACAGAAACTTCTGTGGTAGAAGGCGTGTGCGGACACATGCATTCGTCAAAGGCATCGCGACGTGTGCGCGGGCGCACTACGTCCACATGACGCGTGTGTCCGCTTTTTGCATTCTTTCCATCACCCTTTTTCTCCTTAAAAAATAAATGGCAGCCTATAGCTGAAATTTTGCACCAACAGTCAAGAGAGTGAATAAATAGATGTCAGTGGCAGGGAATGGAAAATAGGTTCTCCCCGTTTTGCAAGTGAAAGAACAGAATGTAAAAAGATACCGTCACACAGGCTTGCACAGTGCGAGAGAATGAATCCCAATGGGAAGTGTCGGTGAAAGCGAGTGCTGGAGAGGTATATGGATGACCTGGATTTTGTATCCATGCTCCCATGGCATGGATTACTGCGCAGTGGTAGAAATGGCTTCTAATATAAAGGACATTTATACGCTCACGGATCACTACTATTAGGACCCCTCTGAGCCTGATTTGCTCCTGTCCTTATCTATCCATCCTCTTGTCACTCCAGCTCTTTGTCTCTTTCCTCCTTCCCTGAGCATCCACTCTGTATGTTGTTGTTTTTTTACCTCTCACACTGTTTCATAATCTCCCCCTCTCTCTCTCTCTCTCTCTCTCTCTCTCTCTCTCTGTCTCTCTCTTTCTCTGTGTCTCTCTCTTTCTCTGTGTCTCTCTCTGGGTATTAGGCATTCAAAGATCTTTCTGTGGCATGTGGTAGAAGTTATCACCCCATCTCTCTCCCTCCCTCACTCTATCTCTCTAATCTTCCTTAATCTTCCAGCCCAGAGTGAAGTGAGAATTAGTTTCTCACTCTCCCTCATCAATCTCGTGCACCTCCTCTTCCTCTACCTCCTTCGTTCTCCTCTGTCTCTACCCCCCTCACTCTCCTCTGGATCATCCTCACCAGCTGCTTTCTTAATCCTCCTCCTTGCTCAGTTTGTCTCCCCTCTTCTGCCTCGCCTCTCCTCTCATTCGGCTTCATGTCGTCAACAAAAAAACGCAGAGGTCATTCCCGCTTCACCCTCGTCTCTCTGTCTCCGTCGCTTTCTCTTTCCATTTCCACCTCTTAGATTTTTTCCTCTTTTTCTGGCTCTCACTTCAAAAGGCTCTGGGGACTTTTGCATTCAACCCTGCCTGTTAACCCTGAGCCGTGTCCTTACCTGCTAGCTGTCCATCGAGCACGCAAACTCTGAGGCAAAGCAGCTGTTAACACCCACAATCCGACACCACACTCAAAGGCGTCAAGAAGCATGAAAACACTTGTAGTTGAGGTCAAATTCGATTCAGAATGAAAATCCAAAATGTTTGCTACTGAAAAGCATTCATTACATGTTCGATCAAATCACCTTTTTTTTCCAAAAGCAGCTTTTCAGTTTTAACCTTTTCAGGAACTGAGTTCTGTTGAATTTTGCTGATTGTACTCAATTGCACTCAGACTCCCCCTCTACCCTTCAAAGCACAGAAAGCACTTATCCCCACCATCAACAGAGGCCCCAGTGTACACTGTTGGTGGGCTACAGCACCACAGAGAGGAATTAATAAACTTCAAAGTTAAAGGCCAGCAGTGGAAAATGTCCCCCTCAGCACATCACCTCACAAATCCAAAAATATCTTTTCTTTTGGTTCGATGCTGCACATCCAAATCACGTTATGATTAGAAACACATTACTATGTACAATTTTGTGTTCTAATTTTCCACCAAGCACAAGGCTCCGTGTCAGAGCTGTGTGTGAGGTGTGGGGGGGGTACACTAATTTTGTCCAATGCGCACCTGATGTTATTTTCAACTTCAAACCCCCAGCGGAACATTTTACTTAAAAGCACAGACTGAGCTTAGGAGAAACACAGCAACAAATGCGATGCATGAGCAACCACCAGTATAATTAGGTGCAGTTTTTAAAATCTAAATATGCTGCTTTTTTCTCCAAGTTGTGCCAATAAAAGTCATTTGTGACTCTAAAAAAAATCCTTCCACTTAATTAGCGAAACGCCTTGGCCACAAGTGCTACGGAGGGAAAATAACATCCCTGTGCACTAAATGCTCCTCGCGCTGGATTGTCTCCACAGCGACTCTGCAGCATTTTGACTTCCAGGTCTTACTAATAACTACACTGTTACAGTCAACAACAATAAAGGCCACATTCGCCAAACCACATGGTTGACTAAATCACTAAGTTCCAAAGTAGCACCACGCACTTTCACTGCGAATCACGCTTTGATTGCACATAAGCCTGTGTGCCACACGAGAGGACACCCATTTACATTTTAGAGTCCCAGCGGATGGAGAGCGACAAATGAATATTAATTCCACTATTTCTCATTATCAGGGCGGCATAATCATGATGAATGCCATCCTGCGTCGAGTGAGCCTTTAGGATCGAAAAAACAAAAAGGCTGGAAATGCTGTGCATCAAGAAATTAGTCCAAGTAGACAAAAGAAAGCAATGCTGGCAAAAAAATGCTTTTTAGTCCTGACTATAACATTAACAGTGTCACTGAAATCACTGCTGAGCTGTGAGCTGCTGCATTTTAAGCAAGTCTACAGCTGTACTATGTGCTCTGTGATGCTACAACAATGCTTTGAACATATTGCTAACGTCATCATTATAACATTTTTCACAATAACAATATTAACAAGCTGATGTTTAGAAGGTGTTATACCATGTTTGCCAGCTTATTTTAGTGTGAGAGCATGCTAATAAGCAGCAAAGTCATTCACCCTTTTTCCACTAAAATTACCACATATATTTATTTATATATATATTTACATATATATTTTTAAATACAGGAAAACACATTAACAATAGGTTATAGACTGCTTTCCCACTGCCAGTAGACCAGAGCCGTGAACATGGTTCTTTTTTGTGAGTCACGTTCAACACTACAGACAAGCCGGAAAACAGGTTAGTAAACAGAAGAAAGCAGCATGGAGGTCGGTGAAAACATTACAGTAGTTACTTATTTTTTCAGTATCCCTTACTTACTCAGTGTCTCTCTCAAAATCAAATTTTGAATGATATTCGAGCACTAATCAGTGGTGAAAAAGGCTATGTTATACGGTGGCTGATGTCGTCCTCTGCTTGGAGGGTAAGGAGCTCTCGGATTTCACTGTTTTCCTGGTTTGTAAACATTCATGTTCTTCTTTGAGTTAGCTGCTAACTGCTGTGAGCTGATTTTTGATCCAGTCCTGCCAACTGTCCCTTTAAAGTAGACCTTGATTCGAAGCTGTTAATACCTTTGCTGCTGGCTCAAAGGCAAGACAACTGTGTCTCCCCATTCCACAATCCAGTCTTTTATACAGAACGGCAAGGTGACATATAATGGCACATTATTCCCACCTTGAACAGTGTAAAATTGACTTTTGCTGATTGGCACTGGAGCGCATTAATACATGTGACTACTTCAGTCATTTGTCCTGGGAGTGGATGCCGATTTTAACCTTTCCCATTAAATACAAAAGCCAGATATTAGTGGGTGTCAGTGGTTTTTTTGTTCAGTGGGGAAGGGGCTATTATGGAGCTGAGGCTGGAGCTCAGACCTATTTGGTCTTAAACCTAAGTATTGGACAAATTTAAATTTTGACCCGATGATGGGAGCAGACGAAAAGTCAGGGGATCATCACAAGTTATTACTTTTCATCCTGAGGGGGAAATGAATGTCAAATTTCATGGAAATCCATCCAAAAGTTGCTAAGATATTTCAATAAAAACCTAAAACTTAAAGCCATGCTGCCTGCATAGCAACAAACACAGCATGTACATAAAGGTTACAGCAAAACATGCTACTTGTTATGACTGTTGAACAAATGCATACATAATCTTAGTAGCATATTCCAATCTGCTCACAACAATAGCACATGTTCCTCTATTTCAGATAAATATTCCAAATCCTGCTTGTGTTATAAATTGTCTCCAGAGACCTTAATACTGTACGCCAGAACCAGCTATAGCCAGAATGTATCTCTTACTGTGCACTCAATCTGCTCTACAGGAACAAGCTTAATGTACAATTGAAGTGAAACCTTGAGCAAAGCCAAGGAAGGCATGAGAGTGGGAGACGTTAAGAGTCAGATAAAGGCAACAAAGGCATTAATGCAGAGAGCAAGGGATGGGGGAAAAAAATGAAGATTAGCGGGAGTGGGATAAACAGATAAGGAGAGCACGCACGTGATGAAAAGCAACAAAGTTAAAAAGATATAAGGATGAGGGGAGAGATTGGCATTTGGTAATCCCAACTCTTTCCTCCTCCTCTTTTCTGCCCTTTTCCAGGGGGGGGAAATGACAAAACAGGGGGAAATGAGATGAGCTAAGAAGAGAGAAAGATGGATGAGAGATGAGAATCACACTGAACTAAAATGGATAAGGGCTGATTATGGAGTAGATGAATGCTGGGTCAGGTTGTCGCCTTAATCAGGAGTGGATTTGCCGGCTGCAAGGCGCGTTTTAATACAGTACAGCTTGAGGAGTCGGGTTAAGCTGTGGACAGTTTGGAAAGAGAAGGAGAGCCGGGTGCTAGTCATTAGCATGCATGCAACAAAGCATGAGAAATCACATTAATCGCAGGGAATGCTAATGACAGTGATTGGTGTAATCACAGCAACACGGGCGGAAGGGGTGAGACAACAGGAGGTCAGCCATTTCTCTAGTTATTATTCTTTCATGTTATTCCACCCCTGCTGATGTGGCTCCTCGAAGAAATAACCGCACATTGTCTCACATCCGAATGATGGAAGCTACACCACCAGCCCATTAATCCTCATGATTGGCAAATATTGTGTTATTTATATTCTTATTTTAACAACTTTGTCATTGAATATTGAAGTCCAAACTGACAGCACTATGACTCAACATCCACCATCATTGCCGCCTCCCAGCTGGTACTACCTCTCAGTCCCTTATTTATGTAAAGACTGGACAGCAAACAAGCTTTTCTATGTGTGTGCTGTGTGTGTAGGCGTGAACGGCGGGAGCGATTCCTAACAGCTACCGCAATAACAAATGGACTGCAGGTTGCATTCCCGGCGGTATGGTGGAGCTATATCCACAATCAAGGCAATTAACCTGTTTACGTCTGCTGGGAACTCCAGCTGTGGGCGAGACTGAGTTTAACACTGTAACCTAGCAAAGTCTAGCTGGTAGAGGGCATCTGTTCAACAAATCAGCAAAGCTACAGTATGTAATCACATTTCACACCACGCTAATCACTTCAGCCTAATTTATCACTGCTATGAAAACAATCTTATGCGCTATTAAGGGAGAGCAGACGAGGAGGAGGAGGAGGAGGAGACAGAGAGACAGAGGGAGGAGGCAGCAAAGCTGCGTGCGGGGAGACAGAGAAGAAAAAGAGGGAAAATGGAGAAAGCAACATTGTGAACATGTCCAAAAGGGCTCTGATTTGTCTAAAGCTCACTAATTCAATCTTGGAAATCCGATGGAGTGACTGAGCCATCCCCCCCTTGCTCTCCCTTCCCTCCCTCTCCTCTTCCTCCGCCTCCCCACCCAGGCCTCATCTTCACCATTTGAGAGCAGAGCTCTCAAAGTCCCTAATCCGGCTTCTGATAGCAACACCCTGCAAGGAGGGAGACATCAACACCATACAGGGGTGGGGGAGAGAGCAAGATGAGTGGCAGAAGATGGAAGGCTGCAAAACAGAAGGAGTGAAGGCAGCACACAGAAAGAAGAGGGCCGAGGGAGAGTAACACGGGATTGTGTGGCAATTGAACTCAGTCTGTTGGTCGCATCAAATTCCACTTTAATTAAAAGTCTAAATCCTCCTCACTTTAAAGCCCCTTCTTTATAATTAACACTCTGATCTTGCCCCCCGCTGCCTCCTCCTCCTAAAAGAAAAACAATTAAAAACTTTTGCGATTTTTACTTCAAAACCCATTAATTAAAAATCGCCAATGAACAATGGTGCAATATTGAGGCAGACCCCCACTTTGCTCATTAGCCGCTGGTTAATTGATCCTAACGGCAATGTTTACCAAAGGGACGCTAAAGTCGAAAACATTATCATTTTACCTCGCCTAATTGCAGTCTTTAAAGGAGGGAGGCCAAAAGGGAATATCTGGATGTTTGAGATCATAGGGAAAGTGGATTTCAGAGGCTCCTCTGTGGTTTGGTCTCTGAGGGTTTGCAGTCGTTTTATAGCACTTATAAAAGGTTATGGGATATTCAATATTACATACCTAAACAATTTAGCTGGAGAATTAAACACGGTGGGTACAGAGCGCCAGAAAGCGGGAGATGCAGTAATTTCTGCTGGTCAGATATCATTGTAGTGGAGTTGGTCGTCATACCCGCCCTCCACTCAGACCCCAGTACCGGCCAGACGCCGCTCATCCATCAAAACTCCATTACCCAAGATCCATCATAACAGCTCCCAACAGCAAAGACCGAATGCTTTTATTTTTCAGAGGACCATAAATACACTCACAACTTCCTCAGTATTAACTTTCCTCTGGCCCCCTTTCTCAAAACAATTTCGGCTTTTATTTCCTCCTGACTTCGTCTCCCCGCCGCCTTCACCTCGGGTCGGGGGACGGCTAATGAAAGGCTGCTCTCAGAGGAACATGGGTGAGACATATCATGGTGTTTCTCAGCCATCTCGCCGTGAAGCCAGCTATGAAAAATTCAGGGCAGGCTGCTGCTGTCGCCACCAGAGAGCTTCGCTCTGTCATTAAGCCACCTCAGGTGCAGGCCGATGCACCCGTCTGTCTTTTCACTGGTCGCTTTTTTCCCTCCCATTCTTCTGTTCCAGGCATTATCACTGTCTTATCAATATTCAGCCCCGTACCTCTGGCCTGGACTCCTCCTTTCATCAGAGCCCTATTCTCCTTACTCTCCTCTTTCTTACAACCTCATTTCCATTTCCTACTTCCCCTCTCTCTTTCCTGTTTTTCTCATGTCAGACAGAGCATCATTTGACCCTGATTAATAAATTTCTTTCCCCACGTTTGTAGCGGAAACAAGGTGCAGATGCAAAAATTGATTTTTCCTCAGTTATGTTTTTTTTCTGTCTTTTTACTGCCAGCAGAGAGAGAAAGGGCACCGGGAAAACACAGTGTGTTATTAACATGAGTGATGATGTCGTTAGCGTGATCCCTGGACCTGTCTCATTGCGTTGTTAGCATGTTTGTGGCGCGCAGTGACAATTTGATTAGCAGCTTTGGATGTGGAGTCATTACACTGCTAAATCAAGTCTGTCAAAAAGGGCAAGGTGCAGATTGACTGCCATCTCATGTTGACTCACAAATTCACAAAGATAAATAGAGCCATAAATGCGCTAAGACGCAGATCCCCACCTGCAGAGACCAAATTAAAGCACACTGATTACACACACGATGCATCCTTATATCAGTTTAAAATTGTCTTTTTGATGTTTTTGCTTGTAAAAAATCATTTCATCATACACTATATGTATCTACACAGTTTTTATAGACCTACCTGTTTTCTCTTAAAGGATCAGTTTACTGATATTACACAACAAAAAACAAAAATAATTTAAAAACAAATCTCACCAGCTTTAGTAGTACGTAGTGATGCAGATAGCTTTGATTTTGTGTGCCAAGGTTTTGCAGTTTCTGCTTCCACCACAATAAAATGGATTAGTGTTGTTTATGGTGCTCACAGCATTGGAAACTTCAACATCAACGTGCTTTCCAGAGACTGTGTCCTTGTTGATCTGAATAATCTACAACCCTCACTTTTAACCGTACTAATTTCTGCAGAGGAAATATTTTCTATGAAAATGGTTGCCACTAAGGTATGTGAATTATCCAGAGTGAAAGCCTCATCACAGCAGAATTTGAAACTGAAAAATTTTGTTCCAAAATTGTTTTACATCAATGAATTTTCCACATTCAGTGGATTCGCTTGAGAGGGCAAAATTAATCTGCCCAAATTCTTCACATAGAGTTCAACTTTGGTGAGATTTGATATGTGAATTTGCAGTTTGCCAGCAGCAGGCTGTCTTGACAGTGCTGACCTATGGAAAGGAAAGCTCAAAATGAAGAAAGCAATGTCTACTTTCATATAATCCTCCTCTATCAGAGTAAAAACTGCTTCACAAAACAGAAAAGGTTTTCCAGGCAGTTATGAGATGCAAGTCAATGGTACAAATACATCTTTAGAGTAAACTGTGTGAACTCAGTGTCCCCTTAGCAAACGAGGTAAAGAGAAAAATCATTAGAGGTTGAAGAGCTAATGTGACTAATTAGGCACTAACATGTTCACAGCTTAATAATATGTGGCATAAACTATATGTAAGGACGGACGATGCATCTTTCAACGCTTCTTCCCACTGTGCCAAAATGAAGCCAGAATATCCCAGATGCGGCCATTGCCATCTTGCTCTGGTGACATCATTAGGAGCCAGAGCCAACGCAGTCGTAATCTCTATAAAGTGCTCCAGGAGTGACTCCTAAAACCCGGAAATAAGTTAGCATCTTAGCACTCTGGTTCTCTCATCTTGAAGTAAATGATTTTTTTGAATGGGTTTCTAGTTAGATGCCTGAAATAAGGTCTGTGGTTAATACAGATTAATAGACTTTAATGTTCTACCACATAAAATAAATCAGCAAATACCTCACATACTTTACAGCCTTGTTATGGTTGTGATATTAAGTCATGCGACAGTGGTATCATTTGTTTAGAGCTGAATGTTGCTTTTTACTTCTGGTGCTTGCATTTAGGCCTCAAAAACCTTAAAAGTCATTATCATTTGTTAAGATTATTATGCTGAATGTGTAAGTAACCAAAACTTTTGTTTGCCACAGAGTTTATGTTCTTCAGTAATCCAAAATCCACTGGAAAAATCCCATAGGCTTTCTGTCAGTGGAACCGGGCGACACCAACTTCTGCCCCAGCCTACAGAAAAACGTCACTCAGAGAGCACTTTATAAAGAGATATGTGCAAAGAGAAATACATTAATGCCACAATTAGTTGAACTCTGCCAAAGGTAGCAATATTCCACTTTGCTTTAGTTTAGGTAATTAAACGCTTATTTAGCATTTTCTTTAGGGTTTCTGTTTCCAGACCATGGAACGAAGGGGGCTGATCGTGGACTGAAAGTGGTGTCATGTAGCTGCTACAGCTATACACTACTTGCACTTTTGGGGAGTTGCCATCTTTATCCACAATCATTGGAGTGTAGCTGTTAGTCTTCCAGTATGAGTATGCAGACGACCCCTGCAAGTAGTCACGACATCACTGAGCCTATAGCTTCTGCTCTAGCAAGTAGGCGTATTAATTTGCTGTGCTACTTTTTTGGTGTGACAGGGCCTCAACTGGGTCACTGATTTCAGAAAGAGATGTTGCTGATTAATTTTTTAACACTTTCAGACAAAATGTGAAACTGGCAAATATTTAAACCTAACCTGCTTTTGTAGAATCCCCTTCCTGATATAAGCATCAGGATCCCAAATGTAAATTACGTGATGTGAAGAAGAATAAAAATACAGATTAATTAAGATTAAGATTAATAATGAATGACATCAATTCACCTCCTTTGTATTGGGATGGGGGAAGAAATCTTGAATATTACAAAACTTGCACAAACAAAATAAAAACTATCTCCATGGAAACTTATGAATGTGTGTGTGTGTGTGTGTGTGTGTGTGTGTGTGTGTGTGTGTGTGTGTGTGTGTGTGTGTGTGTGTGTGTGTGTGTGTGTGTGTTTGGGGGGGGATCCTCTGAATTTTTCTCATATTTTCTCTCAGTGGCTATATTTCTCTCTCTGTGCTTCCCTCTCCTCTCTTGCCCGTCCCTTCTCTGCTTTATAACCCTCATTTTTCCCTTCTTCGCCACTCGAACAGAATGTTGTCAATTATTTATTAATCTCTCCACTCAATAATAATGTCCTAATTGTCCACGCTTCTCTTGCGCGCCTCGTCACGCTCCTTCCAGAGCACTCTCTGGGCCAGTGCCTTTCACACTTTCCACTCCACCTCACGCCTCCCGCTGTTTTTTGACTTCCCCTCCTTCTCCATCTCTCTTTCTCTGAGCCTTTACACTCCCTCCTTCACTGTGGGCTCCCCCCACTTCTTCATTCTCTTCTTTTTTCAGCTTCTCTGTCATCATCTTTCTTCCTTTCCACCTCGCCGTCACTCCCACCTCCTGTCCATCCTTTTATTTTTTCTCTCCTACTCTCCCACCCACCTTCGGATCGTGAGGCTGTCTGCCAGCGCCCCTTTTTTCATTCAATTAAGGCCATGAGTGTTGCTGTTATTGTTATCACTAATAATGAAGGCCCTACGTCTAGCTCGCTGCCAGCCTGTCACAGGCACGATCATCAATAGGCACCGTCCCTCATCTCCATCTCCGGCAATCACCGGCCTTATTACTATCATCTGAGAGGGGAGGAGGGCACACACGCACTGGGACCCACGCACGCAAACACACAGACAGACAGCGAATGTGTGTGTGTGCGCGCAGACAGAATGAGACAAGTAGGGGGTGGATGGATGGATGGAGAGCCTGAGGAGAAGAGAGTGAGAGAAATGGAATTGGAAGACAGTGGAGGGAAGTGACAGAGGAGATTTGTGTGTGCCCGAGTGTGTGTGTGTGTGTGTGTGTGTGTGTGTGTGTGTGTGTGTGTGTGTGTGTGTGTGTGTGTGTGTGTGTGTGTGTGTGTGTGTGTGTGTGTGTTGTGTGGATGCTTGGTGGGAATGTGTTTGGCTGGTTGGTAGGTGGGTGTGTGAGTGAGTCTGTGTGGGTGACAAAGAGAGACAAAGCTAGAGGGAGTGATGAGATTATTATGTGTGTGCGTGTGATATGTGCACACACAGCGTCTGCGCGTGTGGGTGGATATGTGTGTCTGTGTGTGTGTGTGTGTGTCTGTTTGTGTGTGTGTGTGTGGCAAAGAAAGCCGGAGTGGCAGGCAGGGAGAGATGTTGAGTGTGTACCAGGAAAGTGAGGGCCCCTCAAGGCTGTTGTTGCATTTTGAATCCAGGACGCTGACATGAATGTAATTGGTGGAAACTAGCTCGGTTTGTGGTTCCATGGAAATGGAGACATAGTCATCCTCTTACTCTCTGTCTCCGTTACTTTGTCTCTCTTTATCCCTCTCTGTCCCTACCCCGCCTCCGTCCACTTTCTAGTTCCATTTACTCATCCCTCGTGGTGTTGATTTTGCTTTATGTATTGTCGAAAGTACTCATGTGTACAACGAATTCCCTTTGGAGCAATTACAGTACTTTCTCATTCACAGCGCCGCCTCCTTTCCCTACTTTCTTTTCTATTTCGGTCCCTGTCGTCTCGAAGGTTTGCCTGGCTAAATGTGAATGCTCATACCTTTCCTTCGACCTTGGCTGACTATGTACACTCTCCTCCTACTGGTTAACCCCAGCTCATGCGATCTTGACCCACCTCTTTATTATGCTCTAAAACCAATTACTGGCAAAATGTATGGCCGCCTCTAACATCTCTGTAGGGACCACAATTCTCTCATGTCTCCCCATCTGACCTTCCAGGAGTTACACGACGCAGATACAGTTCACAAAGTTTTGGAAGCCAAAAAATAAATATAAAAAAATCAAGATTTGAAATGCTTTCAGAATACTGAAAAGATCCTGACCTTCGCATGATAAGGTTATATCTGCTCTTCCCTGTCAGATTCAATGTCGTAATAAAAAAAACGAGTGTAAAATGGGTTTCAAGTCAAGACTGCCGCACCAAATGTCAGCATCATCATGGACGAGTTGAGATTAAATCCAACACCTGCGCTTTTTTTTTCCCACATCTCTTCTTTGCCGTCTGATTCCTTAATGAAATCCCTTGAAGAGTGAAATATGCAGAAGAAAAAGAATGAATTGCTGTTGCTTGTTTCTGTCTTTTTTTTTTTCCGAAAAAGAACCCTAGTAAGCACCCAGTTGGTTTCCTAACTGTGGGTAATAAGACAGCTCCATTGCTCACGCAGAAAGGTGTTGGGTTTTTTTCATTCCCCACCCGTCACTCATGATAAATAGCAATGAACTGACTTGAACTATGGCAGTCTCACAGGCCCCAAACTCAAAATATTTCCAGACCAGCACAACAACTTCCTTTCGCCGAGGGGGGAGCCTGAACTTCACCAGCCATTTTTTTCCACCAAGGCTTGGTTGAGAGAGCAGAGGTGCAAAGGGGTTAATCCCCCACGCTAAATTGCGCACTGTTACTTCTACATTCAATTACCTCTGCTTAATACGCCCGTTCAACCTTCCCTGTCAGTGCGGGAGAGAAGCCATTTTCTTCCTAATTCTGTGCGAAGGAGTGTGTCCTCAAGGAGAGCCAGGTATAAAATGCTCAACATATTTCTGAGACTAGTGAGGCATTGGAAAATTATTTCGTTTCATAAACATGTTACGCGCAGCCGATTCACGCTGATTGGTGTCAAGCTGATTGATGGAGTGGGAGGGCGAGTTAATATATGAAGGCACGAGGAGGCAAGCTGTGAAGTTGCATAAAGAGCTGCGGCGTGAGGGTGTCTGCCGTCTGAATGTGCATGCTGCTTTCGTGGGAGAGCGTGCGGCTTAAATTGTATGCCCCTCTTTATGGCGGTGCACACATACATTTGGACTTGAGCACAAATGAGTCACAGCGTATACTATGTCTTCTCACCCGAATATCATCCCGCACACACAACACTGTCGCTCCACGCAGCGCCGTTGCTGCTGTGTGTTTGTGGGCTGTATCTCGGGGAAAAGTGATAGGTCCCTGTCTAAGCTGGAATGAACCCAGAGTTATAAATACACACTGGGAAATATATCCCTGAAATAAAGCGCCAATACAGAAGCAAGTGAAACTCTGCGACGCTTCCATTTATTGCTAAACTTCCTTTCAGTGTTTACGGTGCCAGGCAGAGGAACTAAAAACCCTCTTTAAAGTCATTCACTTGTTAGGAATAACTCAATGCCTGCCTGGGGAGGATAACAGGGGCTGTCTGCTGTGTGACCAAATGACCTATCAATAGATTCTGATTTTAAATGACACAATCTGGAGTGATGACAACAGTCTCTGACCCTTTATTATTTATCTGGGGGCAGCTTTCTGCTGAGCGTGCATGCTCTTTTTTAGCACCAGCCTGCTTCACATTCATACAATTCCATACATTCATGCTTGAGAGCTGCCCAGCACAACCACAGACATCCACTGTTGGCCACTCAGCAGCTTCACCGGAGCATTACTCATTCGCTCCCCCCCCTCTTTGCCGCCTCACCAATAGCCTTTCATTCACTACGGATTTCTCTATTCCGAAAAATCATCTTGTTCACATTCAAAACTTGTGAGCCGGTCATACATCAAGCGGGCGGCAGTGGCTTATTGGGCCGATTGCGCAGTGCGGCTTCGCGGAGTCACAGTGCATCACGGCGGCAGTTCCATTAATTGGAAAAGTGTCTTCTATTCGGGGGCATGATTAAAAATGTGGTGTGCTGTGTTTTCGCGATAAAGACTCAGGGAGATGGAGCGATACGAGGAGAGCAAGCTCAGAGGAAGGAGAAGAGGAGGAGAGGGCCCCCGAGGCTTGGAGTGCTGGGTCGCAATCCAGTGCCTGCGGGGGGTCATCGATGAGAGGCGGAGCATCATCCTGCTAGATGAAAGTGGACGCAAAGCCTGTGTTTTCCCTCTGTGGGCCTGAGCAAAAAAGAGGGCTTTACTAAGCCACCAGCGTGGTTTCTACGAGTCCAAGCATCCTCATGGCAAGAGGTGATAATAGATTTAACCTATAGTTACGCAGATGACATTTTCTAACTGTAGCGGAGCAAATGTTCTGACACAATAATGTGCCGTTTCACAGCAGCGAGGATATAAAAAAGAAAATCTCAGTTTCCCCTCTGAGATCCTTCACTGCTTCTCCTCCACACTGCTGCTCACTAGCTGATGAATATTTATACTGTTCACACTTTAACACAGCCTGATCTCAGCTCTGCCATTTTACTCTGCTGGTGACGCTCTACATGTGAATGTGAGAATAAAGCTGCAAAGTTTGGGACACAGTGTCTCTAATGGTGAAACGTGTGTGTGTTTTTTTATGCTCTCCCTACTTCTTGTCCCTGATTCCATGGTTTGATCGTGTGACAGGCCCTGGGGTGTACAGAGCCGGTGTGGAAACAGGCTTGGCTGACTGCTCTGGCTACACTCCCTTCTCCACACCTCCAGGGGGCCTTTGCTACCCTTCTCCCATGCCGCTCATTGCACCTCAAGGTGGGCTTTACCCCTGGATAGTTATCCATCCATGCTCCACAGCTCCTGGCTCCCCCAAGGCCAGGTTGGCTGCATGCGGAGGCCAAGACTGGGCTGCTTTTGGGAGAGGGAAGCAGCAGAGCCGGGCTGGAGGTCCTCCTCTGGGGGGCTCAGCAGGGAGCTGAACTGGAGCCAGGTAGTGTGGATAGATCACTGGTAACCACAGGGTTGGTTAGAGACACATAGGAGGCAGGCTGAGCGCAGCCAGCCTTCCCTGCATGTCTCCCTCATCTTCAGCTCCGAGCAATCAGCTGCACACCTCAGCAGCCATTGTCAAAATAAAAATGGGTTCCATTTTCACTGCAACTTTGTTCAGGAGCAGCAAGCTGAACAGAAGAGGTAGAGTAATTATAGGAGCCAGAATGAGCACTCTGATTGCAAAATAATGTTTGAGGGAAGAATTTTAGGAATAAAAAACAGCGGGGGAAAGAATGGTGGCAGGGGAACTTTCTCGGGTAAAAAAGAAACAAACATTTTGTGTTATTTTTGCACTTAGATTGTCCTATGTAATTAAGTAAAGTACATTTTTTCGCTGTTTTCCATTTGTGTATCTGTGTCCATTTATCTGCACAGTGGTGTGAACTCTCCAACCTTCCATTACAACAACACTGCCCCGGCTGGTTTCAGACCAGCGGCAGAGAAAGCTAAACAATGTCACCGCTCGTCTATTTCCCGTCCGCAGGGACCTGGCGATCATGTGGTGGCAACAAATCGAAAAGCATCTTCACCTGGCGTGCGGACTACAACCCCCGTGTCTGGAGACGCCGAACACACGCAGTACCTCGACGGCCCTCTCCGCCAGCCATCGATCTAGAGCTCTGAGACTTGGCCAAAGAGCTATCAACCTTTTAAAGTGTCACTTTCAAAGGGAAATGGATTGCTGCGGTGGGAGGGGGAAGAGGAGCGAGAGACACACAGAGAGGTGAAGGGTAAGATATCCGAGGACAAACAACTGGCGTAATCAAATCACTCCCGTCTGAAGCTCATCATTCATGACTAAACGGCTCACTTCACTATATTAGTGTGCATATATTGTGTGTGTGTGATCACATTAAGTGTCCTATCCTGTTTGTTTAATGTCCTAAGTAATTGTGCGTATGTTTAAATAACGACCTGCCGAGGGACTGCAGATGCAAAGCTTTAAGCAGCTTGAAGCTTTAAGATCATGTAAAATGTATTCATCCCAAAGGAAATTTTGGAATATTTGATCAATACAATTCGTGCCTATGTGTTAAGTAATGTAAAGTTAAGTAAAAGAGCCAGACAAAGTCAGGACTTGTTTAGCCTCTCTCATCTTAAAGACTGGAGGCAGGGAGGAAAGAGCTACTGACAGTGACGCCATAAGCCTGACACTAAAATGTTTCCATTTGTTTCAGCCAAACAATAAATGAGACAATATCTAGTGTCGGGGTAGTTGCATGGTGGACTCTGGGCTAAACTGACTCCAGCTCAGTGAACTTAATGTCATATCATTCAGACTGTGGGAACACCTGAATTATGAAAACCATTCACAGCTTCCACCATGTACGAAATTTCTGACTATTGAGATATTTACCACTTACTGAAAAGAACTATACAAATGTGAACAAACATTTGGCAAAATGGCTAAAAACCATCATCTATGGCAATTACATAAGGTTCATATTAAAGCTAGGGAGGTGTACCATGCCATAGTTACATACTATTTGTTTTTATCTTTTTTCACTTGTTACAAACCAAATATGTAGCATTAGAGGGGGAAAAAAAGCTAATTTTGGCTATGTAAATGTTGGGACTACAAGATTAGCCAGGGGGGAAAAGGATCTAAAAATAAAAAGTTTACAAGATGAAATATCAGGAGGCTGTTCTTTCTTCCAACACATTTTAAATCCCAGTGATTAAATACCGGGCTTTGTCATGACCCTCAACATCTAAAAGCATCTTACAAGGCACCCAATACCTGTGTGATGCACCATGGAAACAATTTTTAATACATGGTTAATATCATGAAGCAGTTGGGTTAAGGAAACAAAACTACTTGTTTAGGTTAAGAAAAATTATCATGTTTTGGGATAAAATAAGTACGCTTTTTATGTAACGTAACTTGATGCACTGAAGCCTAACGTCACATAACATAATGTCACATAACAAAAATGTCACACAATGTGACAATAAATACATCAAGTAAGTGATGTCAATGAGCGTTGATAACATAATGTTAAAACAACATTGCCTTTTGGTTTCACACCTGACACATACTGCAGTCTCCCGGGTGAGACTTGTGTTGTTGATTTTGAGCTCATCCACCTTCCCTCCCTCTCGCTTTATGTGGACTTTCACGCTTTTTATACTACATCAGTTGCTGAGTTTATATTAGCTGGAAGTGTATTTCATCTGATAAACACACTGCAACCCACCTATGGTGACACTATCATATGTTGAGGAGTATGAAAAAGAAATACCCTTGGAATCAGAACGACTCGTTTCTTTCCACTCTACCAACAATGCAACATTAACAGACATGAGATGGAAATTGATTTCTCACAATAAAATCAATCTCAATATGTGAACTATTCCTTTAATATAGTACATGCTTTTTTATTTTATTATTAATTATTCATGACCTTGCAAATACCACTCGGAAAAAAACAATCCCAACTCAGGGTCTGGTAACGATCTGTTTCTGCAATGTTCAAACACATGTCAAAACTTATTTCAGTTTAGACATAAACACTGAAGGTTGAATAAAATATGGGAATTTTTACTCTTAAATGCAGTAATTCTCAGAAGGGGTACACATATCTCTTGGGGTGCTTTTTCGTACTGCAGGGGGTGTGTGAGATTTTTTTTTTTTTTTTTTTGGTAATGTTAATTTTAAAAATATCAGTCATGTAAGTCCTAAAATAATAGCATTAAGTGAATCTTATCAAAAAGACAGTTCAATGCCATCTTAATGGGTGATGACAAAACATTGTTTGCAATAAATTTAGTGATGTATTCTAAACAATAAAATGCATTGTGTATTTCAAGTCTTTTTTAGTAAATCTGACACAGATGGTACAGTGCTGCATTTTACCTCTTTATATAGGCACTTTTTCCCTATCATAATATTTTGCACTTATCAAGGGGAACTTGGCTGAAAAAAATATTTCAAATGGGTTACATTATTGGAAAAAGTCTAATAACCACTGCTTCAGTGTAACCGAAACGCTGTGGATCACATACCCAAGTCAGAAACATAAAAGTAAAGTATAGTTTTAAAGGAAGCAGATATTGAAGCAGCTGTTTTATATTGGCTCAGAACCTCATCTCGCCTCTTCTCAACTCTCCCTCTACTTGATAAAATGCCTCAAGCAATCTTTAGGGTAAAAAGTTACTTTAGCCAGTGGATATCCGAATGCAATTAAGCGAAAAATAGTTTTCATCTCAGAGCGGTGCTTGTCTCCCAAAACACATATACCAACTCAGAAAATAGAAATCTAACAGCGCAGAACAACATGCTACTATACCAGAGCTTTGCCATAATGTAAAAGATGCTAGATGCTAAAGAGAGATGTACACAGGTGCATGTGGGCGCTTGACAGCTGACATTAACATATTGTTTCCACTTGTCATTATCCACTGATAAGCTGTAAAAGCCTTTACAGACATGACAGTGTGTCCAACTGCAGCTTTTAGAGCATGCTGTTTAAAGTAGCCGAGAGCAAATGAAATAAAGGAGAGCACTGTCTTTATTCCCACTGTATGTGCACATGTACAACTGTGCATGCATGTGGGTGTATTCCACATGCAAGTGTCAACATCATAGAAGTTAGTCTGGAGCTTTCTGCTGTGCGTCTTTGAACTATTAACCCATATGTTGAAAACTTGAATAATTCAAAAAGCCCGAGCAGGCATTCTGCCTATATGAAGCTCAATTTATCCACTCTTTTATGTACACAATCGTTTGACAGTGCAGACCTAAGACCTTTCCTTCTGTTCCATCTTATTTCTCTACCACAAGCTTTAGCACAACAAAAGTCCATCAAGATTTCCAAGTTTATTCAATTTATAAAGGAGAAAGCAGGAGGTTGGAGACAAGGAGACAGACACCGTTCCTCTTAGAAAAGGGGTTGAAATCTAAGCAAGCACAGGTCAAATTCTGCATTCAGCGCCATGAAAGAAGTTTGAAAAAATGTGTAACCAGGAAATATTTACACATGGTGGATTTGGCAATACTGTGATGAGAGGAATGTTGTCATGGAGAGGAATAAACTTTTGAAAATGGACTGGGAGAACCAATGTTGCTCAGCTGGCCTGGCTAATGGAAGGGGATATTACAGAAGGGCTGTGTGTTAAGGCAGCACTGCTGTTGAGATTTTTCAAAAAGTGGAGTTGTGGCATTGTGCTGAAGAGAAAAGACCCTCTGGCCATGGGAACCAGTAAAGGAAGTAACACACACCCACACAGGCACGCACACACAGAAACACACACAGCAGCAGCATCAATCTCGCCTCTCAAACACAGGCTCGCACAAACTCGCACACGGCCACAAGCAATGAGGACTGTACTGCATGAACACACACACTATATATCTCCAGAGGTAAGACAGAAATCCAAAGACCTGACAAGACAAGTCAAAGGGATCCAACGCCTTGAGGCAGCAGAGAGAAGAGGATGAGGAGAGGGAGCAGAGGATGAAGGATGAGGGGAGAGGAAATATTCACGGGGGGATAGAAAGAGTGACACTGGACAAGATGAAAAGAGAAGGGGCGGTGGAAACCGGTGGAAAAAAAGGAGGTAGTGTGGGAGGAGAGATGCGGAGTAATGGGAGCGGAGAGAAGACGCGCGGAGAGGTGGATGGTACGAGCAATGAACAAGTGTGGGAGGAGTGGGAAAAGGCACGAACACAAAGTGTAAAACAGCAGACAAAAAGAGCGAAAGCAGAGCTGCTTTTGGAGGTACTAAGTGACTCCGAGGGACAGGGAGATCGGGAGGAGAAAGGGGGGATGTGTTCTGTATGCACTCCCGGATGAGAGCGAAAGAGACAAGGAGATAAACTGTCAAGAGAAGCCAGTGAATCCAGAGCGACAGAGAGGGGAGCATGTATGCATTTAGATGTTAGCCTTGCATGTGCGGAAGGCCCGAGCGAGGCTAAAATACCCGGCGAGAGATGTCTGAAAGAGGGAGAGCGAGAGAGGCAAAGAGGGACAAAGTGAGTGAGAGAGATGGTGGCGGTGATTCGTTGATGCTATCTGGGCACAGGGAGATGTGTGTGACACAATCTCAAATTGGAAATCGCTGTTTCAATCTCGCCTCACTCTGTGGCTACCCGCTCCACTGATAACAAGAGCAGCCTAATTCTATTAAAAATATCCCGTGAGTGCAGTGGTGGCTGAGACGAAGACAGCGAGAAGGAGAATGGGGAGAGAGGAGGAGGGAAGGACGAGGAGGAGGAGGAGGAGGGTGAGTGACGGTCGGAGACAGAGGCCAAACGGGGGGAGAGAGAAAAGAGAGAAGGCTGACTGACTGGCGAAATAAACCCAAAAGACAACACTGAGCCTCGAAGCACTTGCAGAGGGAGAAAGTTTCGCCTGTCTTCTTCCGTATCTCTTTACCCCATCTGCCCATCATCTCTCTCAACCTCTCCATCTCAGTAAATCAGCCCCCTCCATCTATCTAACTACCCATCTGTCTATTTATCGTTCTATCCATCTGCCAGCTCTTATCACTCCCCACAGGTGACTGTTCTCATTTAGGACAGCTCTCTCCGCTCTGCTCGTTCATTTTTTGACTCTTCAAATCCATTTGCTTCTACTCATTTCCTCGCGCCAAGTTAGCTCACCTCGCCGTCTGACAGCCGGTTGCTCTTTCATCTCCCTCTTCAGACTCATCGGCCAACTGGATTGCACCGAAAAAGTACTTTGTTTTCCAGGTTTGACTAAAGATAGAATTAAATGGCCAGCTAATCACCAATCAGCCTGCGGATCAATCTGAACCCACAAGAGGGCTGCGAGAGAGAGGGAGTAGGCTCTGGTTTGTCTTGTATGGGCCAAATAAGACTTTAAAAAGTCTTTTGCCTCCATCAACAGTTGGCCGGCTGAGACCAGAGATTGTCAGTAAGACAAAGGATTTGATGGAGATGAGAAAAACTAGACTCTGAGAGTCAGCCAAAGAGCACTCCGAGACAGTATCGTCTTGCTTCTGCCGGCTAAAACATCATAATTTTTACTTTTATTTCTAAGTCTGTGGAGACAAATTGAAAAGCGAAAGAGAGAAAACCCAAGTGTCAGGAGCAGAGTGTGTACATGGGGTCGGCCTATAATAAAAAAGTAAACAGCAATGACTCCGGCAGCGAGGCAATAAAGTGTCAGGCTAATGAATTAATCAGACAGTCATTAGTTTCTATCTGCTGAGGTCCGAGCCGGCCACTTTTTCTCCTTCTCTCCTCCTTTACAGACAGAGAGAAAGAGGCACGCAGGGAGTGAATGCTCATTCATCTGTGAAAGAGACTCTGTGTGTGTATGTGTGTGTTCACCCGCTGCCTGCGTGCCTTTATGTCGAGCTGCGGATGCCGGCGTGCATGTGTGAGTATGTGCGTGTGCCCATTACGCTTTGTAGCTTCTGTTGATGATCGCCTGTCATACCAATAAACTCAATCTGAGGGCCTAAATATGAAAAGAGGGGGAGAGACGGGGTGGTGTAGAGAGCACAAAGGCAAAGTCAAGGAAGTAGGGAGGAGGAGGAAGGCGGAACGGGGCAGACGCACACAGAGAGAGAGAGGGAAAGAATTAGGTGGACAGTTGGGAGACAGTCAAAGCTGAGAGATAAGATACTTGGATTAGCGACGAGAGAGCTCGAGAGTGAGAGATGAAGAGGTTGCGATACGGAGAAGGGCAGTTGTGTAATCTTGGGTTTTAAAATGAGTTGGCTACTGCTGTGGTCAGAGGAGGAGCTCTAAATTGAGATTATAACGGAGGGATTGTGGGAGAGAAATAGCTAGCGATACGGAGACACTAATAATGACAAAGATAAAGGGGTCCGCGAGCCGAGGATCAAGACAATAGCTGTTTATGAATCTACACGCCGGCTGATACTTAATCCCCCTTCAAATATCACTTCATTTAGCTCAAGCGGAACAAACCGTACACAAGACACAAACTCACAGAAACGCATAAATAAAAACTCAGTGTTTGTCTCAGATAAAAGTCCTTCTCTCTGTAGCTGCCTTTGTGCAAAATCAGTCTCAGAGTTGTAACCTGTAATACTTACCTCAGTAAACAACACACACTACACAGGCTGTGTCAATGATGTATGCAAATTGAATCGAAATGAGGGAAAATAGGCTACAGATCCCAAAAATAGCAAAAACAAATAAGACAGAATAATGAATTTAAATTGTTATGGGTCCAACCGCCGCAGAGACAATTATTTAAACAAGAGAGCAGCCACTTAACACTCAGATTCTGGGTCTGACCAATAATGGCTGTTTTAGCCAGAGCTCACAATCAGTCAATAGACTAATAACCAAGGATATGGAGTAAAGTAAAGCCAAAATAACAGCTTCACTCGGGTAATATCAGCAGGAGAGAGGTAATAGCCACCCTTTAAAACAGACTTATATGAAACTTTTAAATATGATCTTTAAAGCTTTTTATGTGCAATAATCACTTTTTATTGACAAACAGTTGCCTCTAGCAGGCTGTGGACTGATTTCTACATAAGAGACTAAGGGCCAAATTTTGGGGGGCAAAATCCAGAGAATGTGATGTTTAAGCATGCTCCTGAGTGCTTTCTTTTACTGCAACACTAGCTAATGCTAGCTAAGAACTGCCTTCATGTACTTATGTACAGCAGTATGTAAGCTGTAACTCAACTAAACTGTCTGTTCCACCAGTAAAGACCAGAGACTGAGCTCTGGTGGGGCGTGCTGTGCACTACATTAATTGAGCTTAAAGGACAAAGGAGTACCTGTGTTTACGACAGTACTGAAAAACATACTTTCAGGATTTCTAAATACCCTGGTATAGGGTTAAAAGCATGGGGTTTCATGGACTTAAAAATAACTTATTCATTGGACAATTTTGGTGACTGTCATCCTGCATCATCACATGGAGCCACATTCTCAACGGGATGGAAAATTTACATTCTTAACCGAACCGATCCATGTGAGTTGAAGCCAAAACCTGGCCCATCTAAGATCATCACACAAAATACTGAGCCCGGTCCCGACCAAGCCCGACCCTAAACCCTCCAGTAATTATAATTACAATAATTAATGCGCGGGACATTTCTGGATTTTTCCCTGCCAGAAAAATTCCCTGCTCCGGCCGGGAGGAAGGACAGAAAGCCCAGCACGCAGCCTGGCTGCTCCCTCCCTGCCTGCAGGGAGAGAGGCAGAGGGAGCTGCTGTCCGGAGCTGAAACAGATACAGCAGTTAAGGAGCTGTCCAGTGCTGAAACTATCAAAGTGCTCACTTGCTCACAACGCTCATTTTTGAATGTCTTTTATTTATTTGGATTTTTTTTTCCACAGCCGGAGCCCTACCCGACCCGACTAAACATCACACATTTTCAGCCCAAACCCTGTCCGACCCCGTTTTTCGAGTAATGCTGCGCTTCACTGAACCTAATTTATTTATCTTTCCTGAGCTCACCAATAAACAACTGACTATAAGCATTATTGCAGCTGGACTACTATCATACATAAAGACGGACAAAAAAATGCATTCTGTGCAGGAGGATAGTTACTGTGTGGTCTCTACATTTCCATCATTTAGGTAGCAGCTGAGTAGGACACAAGCTGAACACACATCTGGTTTAACTCCATTCTACTGTCTGACTGATCAGGGAAAATCCCCGCACTGTACAAAATAATCTTGTATAAATAGAGGCTGAACGTTTCCTTTACACAGATCTAGAGATCAGTATATTAACAGGTCACTATCAGCAGATGGATTTTATAGTTATTTAGCTTTGAATTTTATTACATGTAAACTCTAAATCAAAACCTCCCGCAGACTACTGACAACTAACAACTGGGCCAACACCTCCTGAGAAGGTGGGTTTCAGTCAGTTTCAGGTGACTGTGGTGTGAACGCAATAAAGCAGACTGATCATAGGGTTTTGCTGTTGTAGATATGTGCTTTAACCATCATTTCAAAGGCTTAACTATTAAGTTCCCAGTAAAAAGATGATTTATTTTTGCCTTTTTCAGTCCATCCTGTTCTTCATTATTTATGACACATGGTCAAGTGGCAGCCTCGACGAATGATGCTCATAATCAGTTATTTCCTTATGCTCGTTGTTGCACAAGAGAGTTGTTATATCCATCTAAGAAGCAGTTTAATCAGATATGTCAAGGCGTTGACCATTTGTATCAAATAGCTATAAAATTAGATGTACTGGAAAAGGCTCTGCTCTTTAGGGGATCTCCAGGAATCCGAGCTGCAATGAGCGCTCTGCTGAGAGAGCTAATTCCCCTTAATAAACACGCATTAACATTGAATCTAACTTAAATCAACATTACCAGAAATATAGCACACACTGTGAGGAGGAAGCTAGGCTGCAGGAGCTGGGATGGCAGCGGCAGACCGAGTTAACATGAGAGTTAACAGCAGAGCAATAGGTGACAAGTGTCAGGTTATAATGCAGTGCTGTGCACCAGGAGGAATATGATTGGACGCTGCCAGCCAAACAGCTGATCAGTGAGCCAGTGATTGTGAAGCATGTATGAAACAGCTGATGCTTATCAGCTGATACAAGCAAAATCTCTGCCTTAATGCCATGCTTTTTTAAAGTGCTGTCAGTCCATGTAACTTTGTGTTTAAAGTGTGAACTCAAAATGGTCTTTGACACCTGGACTGACATCATTTCTTTTGTGCTGCTTTAAGATGCCTTTCACAAGCATATAAACCTCTGAAAATTGTGCAAATTTGCTTGATTTCTTTCAAAAACATTAAAGAAAAAGATAATGAGTGACTTGGCACAAAATGTCCCATAAATTGCAAAAAAAAAAAAATTACAGGTGTAAAGGAAATGACCTGAAAATTAGCTGGGGGATTATTCTAATTTATTTTTATTTTTATTTTTTAAAGGGGAAAATATTCAGAAAACTGTATAATTCTTATAGTTATATATTTAATTTTTTTATGGAAAATTTATGATTTTTTAGCACTTTTAGGTCATTTTTGTTTTTGTTTTTTAGTTTTCTCTTTTTTACTTGTTTCCAGGTCATTTTCTTGTAAGCTTTTACTTATTTCTTGACAGTTTTTATGAGCCGTTTCTTGTTAAGTTGGTAATTGCTTTCTTCCCGTGTTTTTGAAAGAAATCCAGCCAATTCGTTCAGGTTTCAAAGGGCTAACCAGACTCACAATCTAAACTAACATCTAAAAGTTGAGCTTGAGCAAATGTTGACATTAACGTGGAGCCTTGCCTCGTTCTGATCGATGGCCAGACCAGAAAAGGAAGGATGACTGGCATTCGTCATGGATTTGATCTATCTGGTCTTCTCCACACCTGTCCCTTGTCTCCTTCTTGCAAAGAAAAAAAAACCTGATCAATACATCAGATCGATGGCTTCAAAGATTTAGCCTAAGCTCTGCTCCATTGTCAACGGGCTGTCAATCACCGCTAGCTGGCCAAACACATCTTATTCCAACAGGAGACAGCTATTCACTTCCTGGCTTTCAAATGTCTGTGGAAAGTAAAGCACTCCCTGTCGTCCATTCTGAAGGATTCTGACAAGAGGTGTGTTTTGGAGGGGGACTGAGCGCAGAAATCGTCGCTCTCGATCGAAGGGGGAGAAAAGGCGGACGGGGTGCTGTGGAGAGGCCTGCTTGCAGACGTCTTGCAGAGGCTCTGCTCAGGAAATCATCAAACAGCAGTTGGTTAAGGGTCTCTCTTGTTCCACAGCAGCAAAGGAACCCTGATGATGTGACACCAGGCTGAGCAAATGAATGTGACTTTTGGCTCTGGTTATAGATAGTCCCATTTTGTTCGACACGGCCCGCCTTTCTTCCACTGGCAGCCAGCTGAATGGAGGCTTGGCATTTGAAAGGAAGCCGAGAGATTTGCTGGCGGATTAATCCTTTCATTAGGGAAAGTGAGAAGTTAATTGCGGCAACAGCTGCATCTCTCATGTTTACACGACTGACGGTTTAAACGCCATCCCTTTTAAACGGAAAAAAGCAATTATCAATAAATGCGGGGCAATCTTGCCATGATGAATTGAGCTCAAATTAGGCTTTCTTCTTCCCCGCACCGCATATTCGGGGCCGCAAACAGCCGTGTTGGCTGGCAGCACGTGGTCTTTTTCCAGATTCGAATTGTCACACAACAAAGATAAAACACTTGACTTTCTGCGATGAAGAGTTCCCAGGGAGAGTGATCAAAGGTGAGCCGGAGTCGTGATTTCGAGCTGATGAGGAAGAGAGGGGAGATGAGGAGAGATCGCAGGGGAGGGGGGAGGGATTGTGTTGTGTTGATACAGTGTGGAACAACAACTTAAACAGAAGAGGAGCTTGCCAGAAAACTCGAAGTCAAATTATGCTGGTAATTGAGAAACTGAGACAGTGTGGCAGTCTACATTCTAAAGTTTCACTTTAAAAAATGAGAATCATGAGAGAGAAGAGAAAATTCAGGAGGAAGTGGGGCAGGCATGGGGGCTGAGAGATGAAAGAGAGGACAGAAGGGAAAAAAGTAACCGAATGACTGAAAACAAGGGCAGCAGGGAGTCCGTCAGTGAGAAGGGATGGATGGAGGACAAATAACGCAGGGAGCACAGCAGTGGAGAGAGGAGACAGAGGAACTGAGGCGCTGAGGAAGGCAGGGTAACATTCACCGTTAGAGCCGATCAATTTCCCGTCCCCTCAATAATAGATGTGACGAGCACGGTGGGCTGTTATCTGTCAGGCTTGACCGACCGAAATACAATCCCCACTGGGAGCCCACACGCACACACACACACACAACTACATACACACACACACTTATGCAAGCTCACACACACAAAAAAATGTCAGATTTCAACACATACTCGAAGTATAAGTTATGAGCTAACCTTGAAGCGTATGGTGGCAAGAGAAACAGAGAAATGGAATTTTAACACAAAATGGAAATCGTTTGTGCTCTCCGAGGCCTTCGAAGTCGTCTCCATGGTCACACACTGATGCGCTGATGTCACTGATGCTCTCATTCATCAACTGAACTTCCTGTCCATTACACACACACAGGCATAAAGCAGCTAACGCCGCCGCTTCCTTTCTCACGCCCTTGCGTCGTCTCCTTTTAATCTCTCACCCTCCATCTTTCATGGGGCCTAATGTCATGCCACACACACACACGCGAGGTGCCGAGGTCACACTGCACTGACGCTTTTAACTGTGCGAGAATGTAATGGTATCAACCCACACACACACTGGCATCAGGTTACCTAACAGCTAGAGGGAGCGTCAGGCAGACGGTGGAAGGCAGGGATGTGGAAGAAGCCTCAGCGTGACAGAGCACAACAGAAACAGGCTCTCACTCAGCCCATATCTGTCAGGACCCCCTTGTGTCGCTTTACCCAGATGTGTCATACCAGAACACATACACACTCCCTACACATTTCCTTCATCTCCAGCTGCCCCCCCCCCACTCCCTGTGCAGAGGGTGGGAGGTGCACTTCAGGCTTGTGATTGTGAATGTGTGTGTGTGTGTGTGTGTGTGTGCGTGTGTGTGCATGTGTGTGGTGCGTGTGCGTGAGCGTGTGCACCCACAGATCGGAGGAGTATCTGTTCATGTGCATACTTTTGTCTTTGCTGACATTTGCCATATTGGGTATGTCACAGCATGTCTGTGTGGATGCATGCAAAGACAGGGTGACAAAAGTAGAACAGTGGAATATGTTAATGTGTATGGTGCTGGGACAACACAGGAACGAATCAACAATTGTAAACATGTCAGTCTGATACACTGAAAACACATCAAACACAGTCAAGAAGTGGCAGAGCAGAGCTGATACATGTCATACATTAAATCCAATATCCGGGGGGCTCCAGGACGGTCATTTTTGGCAGAAAAAAATACTGTTAGGCTTTCAGAGGCATTTCAACTGCCCGAAAGTATTCAGACATAAATGGCCGTAAAATTTATGAGCCAATTTGTGGGAGTCAGCTGAACGTCAGCAGTATAGTCGGCATCACAGCCTGTGATCAGAGATGACAAACAGAGAGTGGATGCTGCCACAATGACAAGCATCTTGAGCACAACCGCTGGCAACAGGTGAGAAAACACTCCAGTCATTAAGCACATAATAACATGTAATCACTATGTTTGAATACCACTATGATTTATTTACTCGTGGATAAGGAGAAATGTCAAGCAGCTATAGGAACAATCTGTTCCTGCTGTGCAGAACTGGAAGTTATGCTCGCTGCAGGCGATCAAATGATGTGTTATTGGTGGTTTTACACAAAGGGGAGCCACAGGAAAGCTGAAAAGGACCTGCACTACCATACACAGCTTTTTCAATACAAATAATAGAGGTACATATTAGGGCTGTCCTCTACGTTTGTCCAATTTCTGCAATATATACAAATATTTCTGCGCTGCTAAATACATTGATCGTTGTAGGCATATTTTGTGACTACATGTGATTTGTCCAACAACACACATATTGTGTGCTCAAAAGTAGCTGAACTTTGCCTGCTTGGATTTGAAAAGTCAGTAAAGTCAAATTCTGTGGCACCTCCTGAAGCTATATTTTGTTCTTTGACCTTTGACCTCTAGAGGTCAAGCTAGGCAAGTAAAGTAATGTAGGTTAGGTTTAGACAAGAAAATAATGTTGGTCAAGTTAGGCAAGTAAAGTAACGTAGGTCAGCTTTAGGCAAGTAAAATAATGTAGGTTATGTTTGGGCAAGTTAAAAATGACATAGCTTAGCTTTAGGCAAGCAAAGTAGCGTAGGTCAAGCTAGGCAACTAAAGCTGCATATATGTTTAGGCGGTAAAGTTATGTAGGTTAGGTTTTGGCAGATTACTGGGATATAAATGAATTGTCGTGAATTACTTTTCATTGGTAAACATAAGAACATCACGAGAACATCATGACAACAGCCTGCTAGCTAACATTAGCTTCGCACCATTCCCCAACATCTTCTGTCCTCTCTTGGACCTCAAAGAGTCGACAACAGCAGCCTTAAGTCCAGAAGCCCCAGACACAGCAGGAGGTTAGAACAGGTAAGGCTTGGGACCGCCATTATCTTCTGGTTCATTATTGTCCTCTACAATGCATCTTTTTAATATTCAGGCTGGGAGGAGAATGGCACAAATCAAGGATGTAGACACCTTTTAAATATTCCAAAATGCAATTTGCATTGTATGACCTTTGCAACAAGATTAAATGTATTATTGGCATCCAGTGTGTGGTGATACATTGTCTACCTCTCTGTCAGTCTGTATTAAGTATTAATTCAGCTGATGGTGGCACTGAGTAATAACAATGATATTCAGCTGTTTTGCACAGCAGCATTACCCTCAGCGGCCCTGCACACCCACACAGGTGTTTTCACTCACTGTGGCTGATTAGACTGGAGCTAGGCACAGGGAGATTTCTGAGGTCACTGAACTCATCCTCCAAAGGTCCAAAAGGTGTAAGATATAACAGGTGTATAGTGACAAAGAGCAGAGACAGAGAGATGTCAATCAGGACTGTGTTAAGCTGCAACAAATGGCACAGTCATTTTTGGGCAATAAAACATTTGCCTAAATTACCATTTTGTTTTTAATTGTTGTTTCTCTGTCTTGCTCTCACCAATCAGTGAACAGTGATCTCTTGCACCGTAATTTTCAATTGACAGCTGTGGTATCAAGCAGCAGTGAATGTTCTTAACTTTGTTAAGAAAAATGTCAAATTAGGAGTTACTTTTCTGTTGCTACTTTTTATAAATGTAGTTAGCTACCAGTTAGCAAGCTGTAATTTGCTAACGGCCATTAAAAATGCACCCCAGAATCCAGAATTCTGGAACTAGGCTAGGTAAATGGCTGTATCCATTCAATCTAAAATCAAAGGGTCTAATCAGCCCATAAAGTGTGTGCACCTGTTTGCAGTGGAAGAGGTGGGGCTACAACAACCCAATCACCAGAAAAAATGTTGATATTGAATGCTTTTGCAAACCACAGACACTTTACACTTAAACATTATTATGTAGTGATACATTAAAACTTTTTGCTTCAAAAAGGTTGATGTTGTCATGTGGTTAGATTTAGGTACAAAAACCACTTGGGGCACTTTTCCGGCAAGTAAAGTAAAGGCTTTTAGCTGATGGGTCGCTTCAAAATACCCATGATTGGAGCCTAAAAAGACAATGTAAACAAGTTTTATTGTTTGTTGGTTTCGAACATAGACTAAATGTGTTCAACATGACAGCTCACCCAAAGTGTGGCTTTTCAATCTTGATCGCCCCCTGGTGTCTGTCTGCAGTGTAGGTCATAAAGCCCGCCCGTCCATGTTAATGAACAGGACACAGGCCAAACTACAAACTTAAAGTACACACCAAATCCATTTTTCCCAAAAATGGTTTATGACACTGAAAGTAGTTCTCAATACTCAGATATTTGTTCAAGTCTTTGTTTTAATGATAAGTTTGGTGTAAATAAGTTATTCTATTCAACAAATAGGGGATTTTTCCACCATGATTGACAGCTGAGACAGCCAATCCATGTGCTCGCATTCAATGGAGCTGCTCGGATTTGTCAGACAGATGTTTCGGCGGGAACTCCCCAACCCCGGAGAGTAGAATCCCGCCCTAAATGACATCAGCATCACAAGATGGCAACACCCGTATCTTGGATATTTTGACCTCACTTAAGCATAGCAGGGGTAAGTGGGGGCGCGTCGTTCACCTTCATATACAGTCTGTGGTCTCAAACGGTAATCTGCAGCTCGGCAGCCGTCTCACCTAAGTGAAACACCATCCGTTATCCCAATCACCCCAGATGACAAAATCAGCTAATGATTTTGTCACTTGACTAACATTGATATGATATATATATAAAAGGTGCAAATGTAACATATTCTTGGTTTGAAGAAATGTATAAGGCCAACATTCTAGAGAGAGTGGTATTAATGTGGCATGCAGTAATTTTAGGCCTTTTTGCTTCTATTGATTTACATTCTATTCAATTGTTAAGTTCATCTCGATGCCACGTTTCCATGTTTGATGTGCTGCATGGAAAAAATTGACTTCTAGACATTAAACCCCAACTCTATTTATACCACTGAAATCATCATAGTTCAAACTCTGACTCTGTTATTGGTGGATTATAGTGTTTGTGTGTATATCTGTGCTTGTCTGTCTGCTCTCACCCTGCGATAGACTGGCAACCTGCCCGGGATGTTTCCTGCCTTCTGCCCAGTGCATGCTGGGATAGGCTCTGGTGAACTTATGACCCTAGACAGGAAGTTGGCATGTTAACTGAATAGTGTAGTTTTTTTGGTAGATTCGTAAAATACTTCATGTTATCTGAAAAATTGGATCATGCATCCCTGAACAATATGATGATCTGTGGTAGGTTTTGCAGTACATACAGATTGTATTTTAATCATTTCCACACGACATAAAAACTAAAATATACATCATGAATAAAAAAATCAATTATACATCAATTTCTAGAAGCTCCCTTAAATTTTCAACCCCTCTTTCATGTACCATTTCCATTTTTTAGACCAACATTACTTCGGCTTTTATTAATAGTCTTGCGGTATGTATAAAAATAGCTGGAATCAGTGTACAGAAACAATATGCTGGGGGAAAAGCGTTATGATAATAATAAAAAAAGTATCAAGGCATTTCTAGGCCAAGAGAGGAAAACTGCTTCCCAAGAATCAAGCATGACTCCCCAGTGAGCAGCTCAGTGTGTGCAGCAACCCTCTACATACAAAAGGAAAAAGAAACACAGTCCACTTGAAGAGAGACGAGTGACAAGTCTGTAAAGAACAAACAACCTTTCTGCCTAACACCATGTACGACGCAACAAGGAACAGATTCTCCATCCAAAGCATGCTCTGTCAAGCTCTAAACATGATTCTAGCATCGTAGCACTGTGAAGTCCCTGCCATGTAGGCCAAGCCAAAACAAATGTGATGTCAATGCAATAATAAACGAGCTTTGTGTTTGAGTGCGACCATGATAATTAGTCTCAAGACGGTATGTTAGTAGAGAGAAGGCTCATAAAATATAGAGGCCATTTGGCGTGCACTCAAGAACAAATCTGTATTCTAAGAGCGTGGGCTGTTACACTAATGTTCTACATAGTTTAAATCTGGCAGAGGCACAGTCAGAAAACTTTGTTTGGTTGAAAGATGCTGACGGTTCCAGCCGGCAAGCGGGAAATATTACTGAGTCAGCGCACGTACCAAGATGTGCGCACCCGCTCTCAGACAGACATAACACACATGCCGACGTGCCACACACACACACACACACACACACAAAAAAAAATCCTTTTTGTTGACTCGATTGCCCGTGTGCCCGTGAGACCGCATGCATCACCATTCAAGGTTTCTGACAAAATTGGGGTCGCCGCTGAACAGCGCAGCAACTCAAGGTCGGGGAGATGATAATGATGTTTATGAAGTCTAAATCCACAAAATAAGATTCCCTCTGTATCTTCCCAAGTGCCTACCTGCCTGAGCAAGACTCCATTGTGACCAAGTGTGAAAGGTCTGGTTCGCAATTTCAGCTAGAAACCACATCGCATTGTGCGGTGGAGCCGGCTGAGGAAAGCACACATAAACCTGAGACTCAGAGGGCCTCGTAGTGTATGTGCCACTTGCAGGCAGGCAGGTACAAGAGACACATTCCTACAGATTGATGCAGTGAATTATGAGATTATTGTCCCAACCCTCCAGCATCAGTGGGGGATGCAGTGACATTTTGACAACACTAATCACCTCATTCTGAACCTGTTCTGTTTGCTTAGGGAAGCGAGAAAATCTCCAGTGGCTGAGCTCCAGGAAAACACTGCAGCAAGAATAAAAGGCGTAGCAAAGAAATCTTTGCTGCCCGTCGGGTGGTCCAAAAATCTCCTGGTGGGCTCTTTGGTTCAAGATGCTAGCTGCGTGCTTAAATTGTTACATGGAGTGTTTTCACAGCTTCAGTTCAAACAACACCCTCCCTTGCCATGACACCCCCTTCAGAGAAACGGCAAATACATCTTAGCCATCTCCGGAGTAACCAGCGAGTAAAAGAGGAAAAATAGACTTTGTATTTCTTTGAAAGTTCAAGCCAGTTTTTTTTTCACTCTCGCCTTCATTTCCGTAGCATTAATTGCGAATATAAAATGAGACTTTTTGATGAAGCATCAAAAACACAGCAGCGCAAGTTAAAGCATGGATTTTTCAGAAGGGAAACGTGCCAGGCCTAATTGAAGTGTGCTTTAATAGCAATCAAACGCATAAAAATCAGTGACAATGAGACTCAATTGGCATTACTGTAAGCACACGCAGCTGGGCTGCTGAACTCGTACGCAGCTGCTGAAATGTACATTTAGCAGATCAATGTAGATAATGTAGATAGAGGGATAAAGATGAACACACATAACCAGTGAATTATATATAATGCTTCGGAAAAGCAGCCATGTGCATCCGAGTATGACTGCAGCTGACCACCGTTACCACAAAAGTGTCCTCACACTCACACAAACAGTCTCACACAGACTCTTTAAATACACACACAGCCACAGCCTCGATTCCAAAGTGCTGCTACACACCCAATTACAATTAAATTCTGTGCTCGGTGCTCCTAGGGGCCAGGGTATCGATGATTCATTTTGCGTTTTATCAAAGAAACAGGAGTGCCATTAAAAAGAGATCAGTCAGCCACCAGGCTTGAGGAGTCTGCTTCTAATTGGCCATTCATCAAAAAGCCTTCTCAAGTAGATCGCGGCGCTGAAATATCATGCATGACAACTGAACCGCACTACATTAATTACACTACTGATGAACCTAGTGCTCTGTGGCTCACCCCTTGTGATTCTCAAGATGCTGGAAAACACACAGATGCACACACTCTGAACACATGTTCATGTGCACGCTCGGAAAGTCGTGAAAATGTCAGAAAAGGCCGCTTGCTTTAGTAAATAACAGAATAGAGTGCATCACACCAAACTAAAAATCCTGGTATTTATCAATGTGTTTTGACACTGTGATGAGCATGAACAAACATTCACTTTGTCTCTGTATTTTTAAACTTCAAAAACCCCTCCCATAGGTGCTGCCATTTCGTCTGCTCAATATCATCAGTCACTTTTAAAAAGATGCTTTCAATCGTTTGTCTTCGCAGCATGTCCAGCATGTTTTGACTGAGACAGAGTTTAAAAAAAGGTATTGTAGTGGCTGTCTTTCGGGTGTCTTTGTTCAGCTAAGCAGTCATCAGGACACACAGAAAATGAAGCATTTTGAGCTCCTTTTCTCTCTTCTCTCACCACGTGCAGGGAATTCTCCCTTTCATCCATTTCCTGATGCACTCTAACTAGACAGTTTTCGGTCATGTCCCAGAATTATGCGTGCTAGCTCTCTAGATTCCCTCACACACATACACACAAACAGACACGAACAGCTGCACATCCGCTGACAATTCATCCATCTCTGAATCTCTCATTTTCTGGTTTGAGCATTTTGGTGCTTTTTTGCCCCCCCTTCTGAGCTGCTGGATCAGCTGGGGCCGGGTTCATTACTAAGCAGTTGCCCAGAGGCCAAGAAACAAGAGAGGCAACTGCTGTTAGTGCGGTTACTGAGCAACTATGGGGTTAAAACGGGCAGAAAAAGAGCCACATGTAAGCTCGTTTGCATGTGCATGCACTCGCACACACTTATCTGCTGCGTTTCCTTTAGGCGCAGGACTGATGAGGAAGGAATCTTCAAAGTAACTGAGTGAAAACCCAGATGGTGTTTGATGTGTGGATAATGATTTAGGTAAGGCTAAGCAACACTTTCTCCACATCCAAGCTCAATAGAAGCCTGGAACTGTTGTGTAGACTTGAGCATGAAAACCAGAAATTGAGAGCTTTACAAGGCATGGGAAATGTAGCTCTGAAGTGTTGGATGCGCAGATTGTTCCTAAACCAGCTTGTCTGTGTAACTTCTTTTCATACACCAAGCAGAGAGAAGCGTGCAATATAAGAGGGGGCACCTTGTGGGAATCAAACTCATGCCCTTGCAGACTTTTGTGCATGTCAGTCCCTGTACAGGAGCTCCGGGCTACACACTGCAGCTATCAGTTCATCATTGTCATACAGTAATTCAGTATGTAATGTGCCTCTAAGTCCCTAAGAACCAGAGGAACAGACACACTGTCTACACGGAGCATGCTAAGCCCAGTCAGTGTCCTGTAGGACCGGCTATTTAACACAGGAATAAGCCAATTATCTTCATGGAGTAGGCAAATTTACAATAGGATTTACTCTATTCCTACAGGACTCCTATGTCAGGGGTGGCAGCTTATACTGTAGGTTTCTTTCTGTCACGGCCACACACACACACACACACACACACACACACACACACACACACACACACACACACACACACACACACACACACACACACACACACACATACACACATCTGTAGCCGATGTGATACGAGCAGCTGTGCAGACACACATTACCACAAGCCCAAGCAAACACCTACACACTCACTCCTACCTTTCTCAGAATTACTGTCAGCCTTGATAAAGATGAGCCAAAACACATAAGTGATAAATAACGCAGAGGAGAAAAAAAAAGCGAGCTTCCATCTGCACAAGCACTTTTTTTCAATTCAAAAGCAATTGTTCAGAAAAACAGTTAATTTCCTGAGTATGATAAATTTAATTCCAAAACGCTGGTTACAGTCATTGGCACCTTTTGTCACAAAGCTTATTAAAGTCTTCCTAAATTGTGTTAAACCGTGGTGAAATTATTTAAGTAGCTACAGTTTCTGCCTTCAATTTCACGTGTGCATATGAATTGAGAAATAGGGGTGAGGAAATGAAAAAGCCAGTGGAAGTTGTAAAATTGAAAACTGCTGTTCCATCAAGTGTTTTAAAGATTCACGTTTCAATATGAAGCCTGATTACACTGAACAACAGATTGTGGCAGATTCAAGGCATCCGTGTTTGTTTGGTTTTCACACTTCCATATTAGCAAATTCCAAGTCAGACATGCTGTTAGTGTTCCGGTATGTTCCTGTCAATTACTGGTGCTATACTGGTAGTGGCAACAGCGGATGTTTATCTGTTTGTAACAAATAGTCAAATCAAGTGCTGTTAAGCTTCTACAACCACTGTGAGTAGGGTTTGAACCTGCACAGGGAAACCCACATTGAATTTCAAGACCAACCCCTGCACCACTCAGCCAGCGCTGCTCTTTTATCCTTTTTTTGTTCCATTTTTTCTAGGAATTTTATTTCTGTGCTTTTATCCTAACTTGTTTTTTTGGTTAAACAAACCCTGTGTTTTCCCTATTTCATTTTGGCTGATGTGAACTTTGTCAGTCGGAAGGCTTCAGAAAGGCTTTTTTTCTGCAATTTCTGTTTGTTTGTTGTTGGTTTTTTTAATTAGATACAATCATATTTAACATTAAATATCGTGATTTCCAATCCCATAAGCTAAAGCACTAACTGTAGACCTTACATTTCAGAGCAGCCAAGAGGGCTTTGACCTCCTGTTATGGATTCCATCTTCATTATCCTTGTATATGTAAGACTTTGGCCCAATCCCAAAGTCCATACTCGTGGACACACAGCCACATAAGGCCTGTGAGGGCTTCAGGCAGCAAATTCAGTGAGGGCTTAGGGTGGTCCACTTGTCAAATTGTCAACTGCATGAGGGCTCTGTCACAGACACTTTGAGCCCTTTATGCACAACTGTCTTACCCGTAACCCACAATTCATAGTCTTGAGACATTAAATTGTGGGGTTGACAGGGTAAGCCTGGAAGCATTCAAAAAACAGTAAACAAAGACTCGCACATGGGTGTTTTGCTTAGCTTATTGGGTGTGCTGCCAGTATACCAGCAGTTTTATTTGGGAACTATTTTCTCTTTTTCTGAGCTATGCCTGCCAACTGCAACGGCGCACATAAGTAGGTGTGCATCTACTCCTAGCTCACCTAGCATCAATAAGATAGCTAACATACAGCTCAACCAAGGAGCATGCCATTTATGTCTACATCTCACACTGTCACAAATCCGACCCTTTTGTCCATGAGTAAATGCATGCTTGAGTTCCTACATTAAACTGCTCACAACACAATCTGGATTATCTTCAGTAACTGGGTCATGATTTCTGGAAAGACACGTCGCTGATGAGTTTTTCATATGGTTTTTCTGCACTCGGAGTACCACCAACTGAACGCCATCTAGTTCCATTAAATTCAAGAGAAGGCAGGCCTCTCTATGGGTCTACATTTTTGATTTTGAGGTGAACTGTCCCTTTAAGTTCTTAAGGGTTCAGACTGACTGCTGTTGGGCCTTAAATCTGTTCCTCACTTGTACAAGTACCCCTTAGTCCTCCTGCTACAAGTCATAATTTAAAGGGATGTTGTGAGTGAGCAAATTTCCTGAGCAGATCTCCACATAAAAATCAATAAAAATGTAACTTTTAAAAAAGAACTTTGTTTAACTTGAGTTTTATAGAAATAATTTCATTTGTGGGGCACCCGGTAGCACAGTTGATAGAGCGGGCGCCCCGTGTACAGAGGCTACGTCCTCGCTGAAAAAAGAAATTGTCCTATGTAAAAGAGAATATGTAAATTAGTCAACTACTATGAAAGAGTACTAGCATTGCCTCGTGGAAGCCTGTTTTACTTTTACTGAGAAATAAGGGTTAAATTATTGCATCACAAGTTGTTTTTAAAGACAAACATTGTCTTGATATAAATGAGTTACTTGAAAAATGAATTATTTATCACATACTACTCTTTGAGTAAGTAATTACATTACTTTATGTTACTTACTTGTTACTATGTTACTAGCAAATTAAATTTGTTACATTAGGCCTGCTTGCTACATTATATCCACACATCACAACTTTATCATGTTGAAACTACTGCAGGGCAAAAATCTGATATTATGTTGATATTGTGATATAAGTGTAGATATTGTCTTAGATCTATTATTTGTTATTATTATAATATATATAACATATATTATAATATAATTAATTAATTAGTTAGTGTATTATTACTGAATTTAAAATTGTAATTGGTTAAACTACTCTAAAAAAAATGTAATCACATTACTTTTACACATAGGTAAAGCCTTACTGCCTAACACTGATTTTAAGGTTATTCCTTGCTGCTGATCTCATTTAATATAATCTTCTTCCTATACTTAGACATAATGTTGTTGCACTTGGTGCATACAAACACTGAAACCATTCCAACAGAATTTGACACAAATATAAGGAAATGCTCAGTATCATTACCCAGCATTCAATTCCTGGCACAAAATCAACTTTTCATCAGAAGTAACAGGAGAAAAGATTAATTTTAGCTCACTACTCCAATACTTCAGCCAGTGGCAGCAAGTCTATAACCAACACACACACACACACACACACACACACACACACACACACACACACACACACACACACAACCAGCAGCCATTTAAGCTTTCTCATTCTGTCAATGTCTGACTCTCTTGCCCTCTCCCTCCGTCATTTCTTCACAGCAGGGTATAAATGTAAATACACAAAACACACACGCACACCGACACAAATTCAGCCCGGAGCAGCCTCCCGTCTTTCTGTATAATAATGTCTCCGGTGGAGCGAGATTCTGTACTTTTTCCACTGGAGTCGTTCCTCATCCCACCAATCCAAACAGCCATCCACTATGAGCTGGGAGTTGCCTCCACCAATCTAACACCTCACTCTAAAATTCAGCCTGCTCCGGCAGTAATACAGACCCCCTGCTGACAGCAGAAAGAGAATGCGCCTCCATACTTTTTAGTTCTTGTCGATGAGAGAAAATTGAGGAAAAATCTGAATGTGTGTCTGCGTGTGTGCATGTCCAATTTTTAGACAGTTTGAAGACCGTGATTATGTATGAGTTTCCAAAGTCGTGTGTGTCTCTCTAATAGGTGCTTGCGTATATGCATCCACACCTGCCTGCATTACCACGTGCATGCGAGTAAACAGCGATGTTGGTCTGAGAACAATCAGACCGTGACAGACTCTGCAGCACCATCCCACAGGCCTCCACAGAGGAAAAACACTGCACCGCTAGACATAGCCATTTCCTCCAAATGACCGCCCTCCTCCCCTCCCTTTCCTCCCATCACCACCGGGGACAGAATGGCTCAACGTCTCAGGATTGCACTACTCAGGCTGGGGTCAGCGTGTCCTGCTCCGACCTCAGTCTGGGGACACTGGGGGCCACGGCGCTGCATAGAGGGGGACACTGTCGCACAATGGGGAAAAGCGTGAAGGATGTTCAAGCTAATTCCCACACTTTTCCTGGGAGACACGTGCTCTGAAACCCTTGGCGAATTCCCCATCTTAAAAAAGTCAGCATCAGCAATCATCAGCATCTTCACCTCCTTTGATGCACGATCACCATCAAAGGGCACTGAGGGAAGGTACAGTACATCATCCTTCACATCTATCCCGAGTTTAAAGGGAGCATCACGTATGGATGAAAAATTGCTCGCCTTGAGTAGGTAATTGGAGATGATATAGTCGAGATTCAGTTCCGCACAAAGTCACCGCAGAGTCACAGGCTTTTCACTACGCCCCTTCAAAAGACTGACACCAGAGGAAAAGCACTGTGCCGAAGGTTTTGTACAGCTCATTCCATCTCTCCCGTGTCTGGAAAGCAAGACGAGGGGAGTACAAGCGGGATCTTAGGCAACGTTAGATCCAGGAAGCTCCTCGTTTCATTTCCCGTTTGAAACAATCGGAAAGGGAATTCTACCATTACATTATCTCTGTGCGCGAGGGCCCTGGGGAATGTCGTGTCTTGAGCGCAAAGCATTTATTTCCTTGTTCTACACACGGATCCCTGGGAGGCCATGTTGTCTGATTCATTTCACTGAATTGTCAGCTAATGAATGGTATGCGTCCGTCGACTGCCACACACACCGACGGTAGAGAAAAGCCCCCATGGGTGCTCATCTTGGGGACTCTCCCATTCTCATTAGGAGGGAATCAAACGGAAATAGAGGCTCAGTGATCGTTTACCATGTTCCTCGTGTGTGTCCCCCATAGGGTGGGACTGTATATGAAGCCACTGATTCTCACCAGAGAAGGGTGATCAGTGTGTTTAGGAGAATCTCTGACATCACACCATTGAAGGAGTTTGATTGAGTCTTTAAAGAAAGAAAGCCAGTGGAGTCTTTAGAACATAATTAGTGAATAATCTATCTTCCTGGCAAAACTTTACAAGGCACTCCAGGCAACAAGGTTATGTAAGATTGGTGGGGAAGATGGTTAAAGAAAATCTTCATTCAAGACCTGAATTCAAATTGCGTTCCCCAGTGCATCCTCGACTCTCTACTTTCTTTCTTGAGCACCTTTTTATTTGTCCTTGGTGTTTTTTTCTGCAGGTGCCGTTCCATACTCCCTTCTCTCTCAGTCTCGCACAATCTCTTCCCGAAACGCTTCCTTATCGCTGGCCATAAGACACAGTAATGTCCGCTAATGGGATTCAGCATCCCTCGCTTGTCACAACTACAGCACCTTTCTCTCTATTCTTCAGGCACTTTCATCGCCAGTTAGTCACTGACTCAGTGTTTCCACCGCCACCCTTCCTCTCTATCTTCCTCCCACTCTCCACTGATTTTCCATCTTTTTTCTAATCTCTCCTGATGTTCTGCCCCACCCCTACCTCTGTCCAGCTTTCATCTACGCGCCCTTTCTCCATCTAACTACCCCTCCTCTCCTCCCTTGATGTCTCCTAACCTCCCCTTTCTTCTCTCTCTCTCTCTCTCTACTCTCTCTATCGCTCCTCGGTCCCCATCTGGGTAAATGCAAGAGCTATCTGGTGTAAACAATCGCTAACTGAATGCTGACACACAGATTGCAGTGCTCTCTCTCTTAACCACATTAGAAGAGCAGAGAGTTTGTGTCCAATCACTCGTCTCAGTCCTCCTGCTTTCTGCAACAGAAAAAAAAAAAGAACCTTGCGATGCCACGGCTGGTCCGGTGAAAATTGCAGAAAAGTGCTCATGCAATCAAAGCGGCACACAGTGGAAGACACTCAGAGATAAAGTTATACACATGAAGACACACATATTTCCAACCAGACACACATAAACAAACATAATCATGCAGTTCACACATACATTGGACTGATTGTACCCATTTACCCTCGCGGGACAGTAATGTATAATACAGGGATGTTTAATACATGAGCTTTCCACATACATAAACATGCCTCACAGTGATCAGAGCCATTACAAGCGCTTAAGGCCCATCGTGTGTGTGTATGTGGGAGTCATTCCCATTAGTTATTATGTATATGCTCAACAAGAGGCTATAAGAGCAGAGATTTTCCACTTGAGAATTGACCCAGCTGCAAAGATGACTCTATCAAAAGCTCGCCTTCCTCTCCACATCATGAGGAAATTATATATAGATATGGCAGACCCACTTTTCTTGCTCTTACAAAAATATAGTACACAGCAGGCTGCAATAATCGATGTAACCTGGGATGGTAGGTCGTAAATCTAAGCAAATGTATTTCCCAGAAGGGCAGTGGATGCTTTAGGTTTTACACAAACACAAACATTATTACTATTTGTGCACAGCGTAAGAAAAAAAAGAACCTTTTTTCTGCACAAGCGCATCACGGTCGCCCCTGAATATTAAGCCAAATACTTATCATCACCGACTTATAGGGTCGCGTAATAAATGGACGCAATTAAGCCGGGTTTTTGGAGCGACTCGGAGCCGATCAACCTCATTAGAGACGCTCTGAACCGCGGAGAAATTGCGCATACGGACGGCGAGCAGGTAAAATATTTTGCCCCGGGGTGTCGGTGCTCGGTATGTGACAGTCTGGCAGCGGCTGCCCCCCCAGCCGTCCTTCGATAACGGATGCGTGCAGACAGACAGGAGTGCGCACACGCACAGCTGTCTGTTATAGGCATCGGCTCGCACGCGTAAAAATATTGCGCCGGTCCAATTTGCACAAAAAGTGACAGCCCCTTCTCCTCACCTTGTGTTCGGGAGAAAACATGGACTACAAATCTGGCAGAATCGATAAATGGATCGATAGGAGAATCAATCAGTGTATACAACAGTTATTATGGCGCTGAAATCCCCCCACATAAAAGCACATATGAGTGTGCGCCAGCGGACAGGTCCTCAATCTCTTTGACTAAGGGCTCCCAATTAGGACTATAGGCTATGTTCAATGTCGTCCACTATAACACTAGCCCCGCTGTAATACTTCTTATAACAATAGTTTACAGGTGATTTAACATGAAGCTTTAAATGATATACTTTTATGACGACAGAAATCCTGCAAAACCCTTCGGGGTCTCGCAAATACGCACGGAGTCAATCCTCCGCGAGCACAAACCACATGCATCAATTTCACCGAAACAATTCAAGGAAACCACAAATTGACATTGAAGTATTTTAAGTGCCACATACCGTCAGTTTAATTTCAAACTGAGAGCTCTGGTGAATGTCAAGCAGCGGTGCCAAAGAGCAGGCAGGCAGGCAGAGAGAAACGCAATTCCCAAATACCAAGCGAGGGGAAACTAGGTCTGATCTTCAGTCAGCCTGACCGCCGTGAGAGAAAAAAAATCACACACGCTCACCATGACAGGATTATCTGGCTTTCTGGGTTGTGAATTTACCTCTGGATGTCGGATCTCGGTGTGATTGTCTCAAGTTTTCTTCGTCTGTCGCCCGTTCAGCCCGTCAGCCGGTCACAAAACTGAGTCCAAGAAGGACAAACGCTGTTATCGCGCCTCTCTCTCTCCCCCCTCTCTCTCTCCTCCTCTCTCTCGCGCGCGCTCCTCTATAATAACGTGACTCTTGAAAATCTCTCCGCACGCTTTTGCTACCTCTAATTTGTCGCTTTTGTCTCCTTTTTCCTCACTTCATCTCCTCGTCACTGCTCTCTCTCGGAAATGATTAGGATTGTTATGATGTCCATCATCACTCATCAACACCACCGCATCCCAAACCACCACCACCACCATCATCATCATGATCATCATCACCACCACCATCATCATCATGATCATCACCACCATCATCATCACGACCATGGCATCCTAAAATCAATATATCATACATAATTTACATAATAATCACGTGTTAGTGTCCTGTGCCCTTTTCTATAATATTCCAATAACATACAGTGTGACTGCGGTGTCCTTATCATAGTGCGTAAGTTTAGTACTACTATCCAATAGGGCACTCTTTATTAAGTGCTTATTTATTTTAACCTATCCCTTCATTAACTGCTAATAAATAATGTATTAACGCTTTATAGATCAGTTATAAGACATTAATAACATAAAAATACATTACAAAGCTTTTAGATGTCAGGCAAATAACGAACTAACTGAAAGATTGTATTGTATTAATACTACAAGTCTCAAAAATAACTTTTGTTACCAATTTCCTATCAAATAAGGATTTATAAACTGCAATCAATGCTTTCAATTTATGGTTACTAATCATATACTAATGCTTTATGGCCTCATAAGTTATAAGAACTAATAAGATGAGAAGCACAGTTCTCATTCTGAAGTCGTCAAATACCACCTTTCACGTCTGTATGATACGCCGCCGTCGACAGTGTCAGCTGAGAACGCAGTGGGACAGAACCGGTGTTATTACAGCAGCAGATGACCGGACAGCAGATGACCGGACAGCACCTGACGTCTCCACATGACATATACATCCGCATGATATGCAAATGGACAGTGTCACTTGAGAAAGCGACCGGACAAAACCGGCAGCATCAGGTTAAAATACTGGTAAGAATGTAATATTAGGTGCGCAAGGATGCCTATATGGCAGGCAAGAGAAGAGGCTGATGGGTCCAACAAACCCTGGACTTTCATGTAGGAGTCCAATGTTCACTTTCCCTCTGACTGTTATCGATGTTATGGGGTTTTGTTACACCTCACCATGTGCTACCTTCCCCTTATCCTAGCCATCCACGCCAGCATGTGTGTTTGTTGACATCCCGGCATTGGTTGCCATGTGCTTTTGTTGCCTAAATATAACCATGTGTAGTGTAATCCCAACATGTGCCTGTGTTAACATCAAGGTAGCGGCATCCCGGAACATCAATAGCAGATGCAAAAGGATACCTAGAGCGTAATATAAAGTTCACTATAAAGTGGCAATATATATCAACTTGGGATGAGAACGTGTTGGAATTGTCAACGACTGTTTGTAAACAGTATTGCCAGTAACAGTGAAATCCAAATTCAACCGTCGTCAGCTTGACTTAAGCCTCACTATGTTTGCGTTTGTTTCTTTTTTTTCGGCACAGCATTTCAGATTTTCACAGCTACCCTCTTGGATGCTTACATTCTGACACCTGGTCGCTCCTTTCCCATCCTGACAGCCCCAACTTCACCTGCTGTGTCCAGGAACGTCCCGAACACATAAATAAGAAGAAAATACAGGAAAAGGGAAAGAGTCTCTGCAGATAATCACAGCACCACACATTTTTTAGTAGGTCATAAAGTGAACTTTGCTAAAATGCTATTTTTTTTTTAGTCTACAGAATTATGAGAGTTTCTGCACTGACTTGTAGATGTTATTATCAGTCATTGTCAGACATCTCATTTCAGTATATAACAGCCTGTCTTCACTATTCTATTACAGCAAGATTAGAAGGTAACCTGTGGGGTTTTTGACCATGTTAGTGCATGCATGATAGTGCAATGTTTTTAAGAGTGGGTCTGTGTTTTGTTTGTGTCATGCTTGCACAGGAGGATGCTCGAGCATGTGGTTTCACACGATTCAGCCCACTGACAGTCAGTAGTGGTAATTAGTAATGTGCCAACAAAGCCAGTGAGGAAGACAGCAACATGAATAATAACACTGTAAGATTAAATATATTTAAATAATTAGCGTTGCAAATGTTTTATGAGGTAGGAGGTGGATTTAACACATTGGTTTGACCTCAAGAACACAGACATAGATTTTGAAGGGGATGCAGGAGGCACGTCCCCCTCAATATTTAGAGAGTGTGCATTTGCCCCCTCCAATAAAACTGACTGGATTTAGCAGAATTTTGTTTTGATAAAATTGAAGACATTCACACACTAAATTGATGCAGAAAAGGCACAAATTGGTGCAATAAAATCCACCAGAATGTGGGAAATTAAGTGTTTGACATTCAAAGTCTTCTAGTGAAAAGTCTTCAAACAGCCTTTAATGCTGAAACGTAACCTATGCCCTTGCTTAAGAATACAGGTCATTTTGGTATGAAACACTAAATGTAAAAATGCCTTTTTTGTTTGTTGACAAGATTACTCCAAAGGGCCTCTTTCACATCCTTTAACAAACATGACATTTTTGTGGCCTATGGTTAATTCACCTTTAAAAATGTGCCTTTTGAATCATTACAGATCTAATTCCAGCAGGGGCACCGTCATCATCATTAACATCATCATTATCAACAATAAGCCATCACCTGATTACATGCCAATGATAACATTATTATATCCATGTTAATCAGACCACCTTCATCATCGTCGCGCTCCTATTTCAGAAAGCTATTACCTCAATCCTTATCACTTAAGAGCAAATTATACTTCGCCATCTTTCACACGCAGCACCACACACATGCGCACACACACACACATTTCATTAGGCTGATATATCCTCCTCAGACATTACACGTGCTGTAAGTCCCCTATCTTCAGTCTCCAGTCTACTTGTAGATTGACTCTACCAGAAGTCCTTTGAAGAACAGAGAGAGGGAGGGAAGAGGAAGATGTATGTGTGACCATTGGAATAGTAAAAGAGAGGGACTGCTCTTTCTCTATTATAGAAACACAGTAGAACAGGGCCAGCCAGACGACAGAGCATGAAAGGACTGATTTATCCACCAGGGAGAGGCAGTGTGTGCGTGCATGTGTGTATGTGTGTGTGGGTGTGTGTGTGTGTGTGTGTGTGTGTGTGTGTGTGTGTGTGTGTGTGTGTGTGTGTGTGTGTGTGTGTGTGTGTGTGTGTGTGTGTGTGTGTGTGACAAGAGAGAGGGAGGAAGAGAGAAAGAAAGAGAAGAGGCAGTGTGTACTTGCCTCTTTTTCTGTCTTTATTATTGAACGATAGCACGGGTGTGTACATTATTAAATTGGATTTATACATCTGTGTGTGGGGGGGAGGGTCGGGGATGGGGGGGCGTTTGAATACTTTTTCTTCTCTTCCCAGGGCGAGAGAGCACGTCTGCCTGGATGTACCACACTTTGCTGCAGCCCGGGGAGTCAGTTTTGCCATACATGTGTTTGGCAGGCAGAGTCGGTTGGCCAGGCAGCAGAACCAGACTGAATGTACTGTACACAGTACCAAAAAAATACACTTTTAGGCTTTTAGGCACTGTGTAAACAACTTGTGCCATAACAAGCTAGAGGCTTTTTGTGTCCTCCCAACATCACAGGTTCAAATTCAGCCCGTGCGTACCGTTTATGATCTTGTAAACCATGCGTTATTCTAGTTAAAAGGATCAGTTCACAAAAATCACTCTGGTTCTGAGATACCCATCTGTGGTTTCTGAATACCATGGACACCAACAGAATTTAGTTTCTGGTGTTCATGGCCATGAAAAATGACATTTGAAAATGTGACACAATAATCTCTTTACACAAACAGTACAAAAGCATGCTCCAGATAATCCAGAGCCCTCGCTGTGAGCAATTTTTAATAACCACAGCAGCAGTGTGGCCTTAGGGATATCAGTGTCAGTCCATTGGTCCACCACTTTGTTCCAGACTGAAATATCGAGACAAAAAGCTTTATGAATTGCCTTGAAATTTGGTGCAGCTCTTCATGATCCCCAGAGGATAAATCTCAATAACTTTGGTGACTTCCTGACTTTTTTTCTAGCGCCACCATGAGATTGACATTTGTGATTCAGAGTGAAATATCAATAATCATTGGATAATAATCATAATCATCCAACAATCATTGGATAGATTGCCATGAAATGTGCTATAGATCCGATAAGTTTTCACAGACTGCAACAATCAGATTTTTAAAAAGAAATTTTTGATTTTGTTTTATTTATATGTGTAGCTGTAGCAGAGAGAGTAATTTCTTATTTTAGTGATGACATCATAGTGTTTAACAACCAATCACACTGCTGAATGCACAAAGAAGACAAAGACTTGATTGATTTTATAGATTTTTTAAGAAAAGATGTAAAAAAAAAAAAAGTATTGATTGATTTTGTAGATTATTTAAAAGAAAATATGTAAAAAAAAATTTTAAAAAAAAGAGCTACCATGTGAAAGTTTTTATTTGTTCACGACTTTGGTTCATGATCAAATATCTGCTAAACTATTGACATGTCACTTATTCACCAGCTGTATAATATTAGCAAATGCAAACAGGCAAACAGGCCAAACTAAGATAAGGACAATGGTATAGGTTAATCCTGCTAAAAATCAGTATGTTAGCATTGTCACAGTGAGCATATTAGCACACTGATGCTCGCATTTAGCTCTTAGCACAGCTGTGTCTAAGTACAGCCTCATTGAGCTGCTGTCACGGCGGTACATTCTTATAGCCTCTTAGCCTCTATAGCCCTTATAATGGATTTTCAAGCTGTTGTTACAATTTTGCTCAGCATCTCCCACTTATTGCTTGACAAACGGAGATGAGACGATGAAATTGATCCTGAAGAGGAAGAAGAATTGTCCCGGAATGATGATAAAGCAGATCTGACGTTACCACAACCCTCATGGAGGGATTCAAAAACACACACACACATTGACCGACTCCGGGGATGGTAAATCGCGGGCATGATTTGGCACATTTAAACCAGTAGTGGAAATGCAAATCAGCTTGGTTTGTGTCACCAAAATGCCATTGGAAAAGCCTCATTAGTACTGAGGAAATAGTTCCTACCAAAATGGTCAACAATGGGTGTGGATTAAAGGGAAAACTTCAACGCTTCAACTACTGATACAAAACATTATGCAATTTTGTTTTTTGTATTTCATATCAGACAAAAAGGATATTGTTCTGATCAGTTTATTAAAAGATGTCCACTTTTTAAGTTGAAGTTGCAGAAGTTTAAGTGTCTGTACTTAAGGAATTTCTTTTTCTCTATTGCCAAGCAGGAAATCTCTGTTTATACATAATAATAGGCTCTTCACTTCTGTGTATTAAAAACACACATTCAATAAAAAAAACACACACATACACATTCAGAATACATCCCTACCTGTGTGCCTAAGCGATTTGCGACAGGAAAGATCTCCCTGTGAATGTAAAAGCGCTGCATGAACTGGGAGTGGGATGAATCATTTCTGTGGCATGTTAATCAGTGTTAGAGCAACAAAACTGATATTTATTCAAATGTCAGTATCAGAGATGATTATTTAGTGAGTTGTTTTAACTCGAAACAGATCAGATGAAGCCGGTGCGAGGTTGAAATCTCACTCGCTCCATTTCCTGTCAGTGTGCCCGCAGTTTAATGCAAAGCACCTCTTTAACCCTGTAGAGATCTAAAACAACCATGAAAAATCAAGCAAACCTTCACACATACGTTCATGTTCAAACACAGGCACACTAGCTTTATCCACTGCCCTCTCTATCCCATAACTGCCTCCATGCATTTCATGTTTGTGCATACCAGTGAGTGTATGCACATACTGTACATGTGTGCGGGCTGACAGCATGTGAAGGCCACTGTCATTTGCTGGGAAGTGGGGAGGAGGGGTGCGCTCCCTGCAGCAAATAAGGAGCTTTGATCCCAGTATATCTTCCAGCCATCTATCAGTATATAAGATCCACAGGGAACAGAGAGACAGACCGTGCTGGCACACACACAGGATAAACAGAAAGCCGGTGCAGATATGTAAAATGACAAGAAGGCAGCACAGCCATGGATGCCTCAGATTGGCAAGCAGGTGGACAAATAGACAGAAAGTGTGCTCACTGCAACAAGAACGTGCAGCTTTTGCTTCATAAATAGACAGACACAAGGACAGACAGGCAGAGTGACAGATAGCATGAGGATAACAGACGGCTGGACAGATGCATGATGGTACTCCAGATCTACGGCGAGACGCTGGCCAGGTATAGCGTTTAATAGCACGGCACTCAGACAGGCACGGACAGCTGCCGCACGCTATAGTCCGAGTCGAGCAGAGACGGACAGATGCCCTTCTCTCGGCTGGAGAGATGCCGCACCTCTGCACACACACACACACACACACACACACACACACACACACACACACACACACACACACACACACACACACACACACACACACACACACACACACACACACACACACACACACACACACACACACACACACACACACACACAAACACACACACTGCTCGGCTCGTCGTCCTCCCTTCCCCACCTGTCTGCTCCTTGCTGTCAGGGAGCCAGACAGGAGGTGATGTTTGTTCCCTCAGGCACTGTCATCTTCTCTTTTTCTCCCCTCCTCGCTCATGTCTCCTCTCCATCCCTTTTCCTTCTCCCTTCCTTTCCTTTCCTTCCCTTTCATTTTCTGTGTGGCATTTGCCATTTAGAGTGCAGCTGCCCTCAAAAGAATGCCATGGACAGACAGCAGCGAGTGGATTGTATATTTGTGTGTCTGTCGGTGGCGGGAGTCCAGGTATGAATATGACAAGGGCTTTGTGCCAGAGAGGGTGCATGAGCCAGTGTCTGAATGCAAATGGCCATATATGGATGCATTTTTATTTAGCTTTTCTTCCTGCCTGCTTTTTTTTTTTTTTTTTTTTTACTGTCACTCATCCAACTGGCAAAGGTTCTTTTAGCAAATTATATCAGCCTTTAAACGGCTGTTGACAATCAGTGAAAGAGAGGAAGATATGGGTTGAGAAAAGAGGAAGGGGGGAGGAGGTGAACAAGCTGCTCTGCTACACTAAATCTGAACATCGTCCTTCACACAGGCCCTTCACAAAATATTCATAGAATAGCATCGCAGTGTGTCTGATATTGCAGGTTCTAGCTGTCCAGCTGGTCACATTTGATAGAGTGGAATTGTTGAGACCAGTTGGCAATCATATTTTTCTGCACAAAGCCACACATACCTGAAAATGTTTTCTAACAGGCTGCTTTTATGAATAAAATGAAAAACCGTACTTGTTAGAGCGGACAATATCTCTTATCAGCAGCACTTGTCATTTAAAGCAGTGATAGCGGCATTCAATGTCGACATGAAGCAAGAGGCCTCTTACCTTTGTACATTTTTTGTTACTTATCAAACAAAGCAAGAACAGATAAAAGAAACAACAAAGCATGTTGCAGCTTTAGAGATTAAATCTGCAATAACTGTTTTTTAGTGGCTGTACAACAAGCTGGAAACACAATCAAGACAAAAAGTCACCTTGTTTTTTGTCAAACACACTCCTATTTACACAACAAGAAGAAGCAGAGCAATACTTGGAATTATTTGGAGTCGTGCCTGCTCATTTGGCATATGTGCAGTTTTGGACGTGGACTGTGTTGGGCAGTTATGCATTACGAGTAGCGCGTTACAGTAATAATATTACTGTTCCAAGTAAAGAGTAGTGTGACAAATTACTAATACAATTTCAGTGATAACAATACATTTACCCCAAAAATACATAACTCATCACAACATCACTTTTATCGTCAGCCTCCTACTAATTTGCGACACATCACAATGGATTCATCTTCATAATAATTGTACTGCACTGATGGAAACACTTATTGTATATTCAACGACTAAAAAAAATTCGCATTACTTTGATTTTGATACTAAGTCTCTTTACACTGCAAGATGTATGACCTCAAACCTCTGAAAACACAACCGATGGCACAACAACATGAAGCTCCAGGAAACAGACCCCACCAAAGGTCAACCCTCCTTAGCCACTGAGGATGGCTGTAGCCTTACAATGGTGAAACAATCCAACCTGCAATTTTATTGTAGACAGATGCAGCCTTTATGCAACAGACAGCTGGAACACCCAAAATCAGATGAAGAATGATGTTTTTAGTTTTAGCCTTAGCAAAACGATTTGTTTTACACTTAGCCCAAATCCCTGTGGCTTCTCCTCTGTCTGTGGGTTGCTATGATCGGATTGAAAAGGAGATGAGTGTGTGATTTCTGTTTACCACTACGCAAAGCAGGCAGGTTAGCTCAGCAATGTTTCAGGACTACGGACAGCTCCATGTCCAACACAAGCACCAGTGGCCCCTACACATAACAAACAGTGCTGTCCATGGTTCTGAAACATCTGCTAAGCTATATCAAATGTACCTCAGCCAATTATTTAGTCGTTTTTATTATTTTTCTATTGTTAAATAAATGAAAAATAGATTTTTATTTTTTTTGTCAAGCAACACTCTTAAAAAGAGTTGGGCGTCCTAACATAAATCAGAATGGATGGTTTTATGTTTGTAGATGTGCACATCAATCTAGCCTATAATGTGAGAGAGAGGAGACTGGAGCGCTGCTGGTGTCCCTCAAACCACCGGTGCTCATGGAAGGGAAAAATGTCCAAAATAAGAGGAAAACTTTTGGCCAAAAAAAAAAAAAAAATGGCACAAAAAAATCCAAGTCCAGGCACTCAAGTGGGTTTGAAAAATGTAAAAGGCCTTAAATTTAATGGGCTACATTCATTAAAATTACACCAAAGACAAACCTTGGTTTGTCTTTGTGTCACTGCACCCTGAAGAAGGCGCAAGTCTTTGGTGTAATTTTAATTAATGTAGCCCATTAAATTTAAGGCCTTTTACATTTTTCAAACCCACTTGAGTGCCTGGACTTGGATTTTTTTGTGCCATTTTTTTTTTTTTTTGGCCAAAAGTTTTCCTCTTATTCTAGCCTATAATGTGTTGTAGAGATAATTAGATTAGCACACACAGTTTTTACAATGCTGTTATGACTGTGAGTCATATTATTGTTAATGGGTGTTAAATTGTGTCATTTTTATTATTATTATTATTATTATTATTATTATTATTATTATTATTATTATTATTATTATTATTATTATTATTATCATTATTATTATTATTATTATTATTATGTTGTTTTGCTGTTTGTGCCTGTCTCTGTCTGTGCGCCAGCACATGATTGGACGGAGCTCGTCATGTGGCTCGGCTCGTGGTTGGCTGAAGGAATGACAGTGGGGATTTTAAAAGGACCCTGGGGAGCTGTCACGCTGCCGCTTTCTTCCTGGCTCCCAACGCGATTGCTGTTGATTTTGAGTGTGTTCGTTTGTGACAGTGCCTTCTGAGCATACATATTGTAAATAGTTATTTAAATTTATACTAACAGCCCAACTTTATTGTAAGGGACACTTACAATACCTAACCATTAATATTACCTAACTCCCTACTAGGTAGGGATACCTTTACCTAACTCCCTACCTAGTAGGGAGTTAGGTAATATTAATGGTTAGGTATTGTAGGTTTATTTGTTATTTACATTCTAGGTAAGTCAGTGTTTAAAAATATAAGATATTTTGTTTGTGTTTAGCCTCTCCATGATGCCTAGATGGTCCTTTTGTGTTACATCAGGTATCCATTAGGCCAGGTGTAACAATACGCACCTCCATTTTTTTTTTGGGCTACGCTAGTGTGGTGGATTAAAAATAGCCAAGACGCCAAGGTAAAAATGACTTGCAAGCTATTAAGCCTTAGCTGCACCTACCAGCGATCAACATTACCCTACATTCACACAGAGGAGCACATGAGGTGTCAATTTTGAGGGGAAAGGATGCAATTGCACATTTTGTGGGGTGTAACAGAAAAGTAGCATAACGAGTAATATAAGATATAGTAATATAAGAAATTACTGTTTGCAGGGAATAATTGATAAATTAATGATACTGCTTTTAAAAGAGTTACAGGTAATGAGTAAAACATTACACTTTTTGAGTCACAAGCCCAACACTGGACATGTAGTATCTATTTTTATTGCTCTGTTTTGGTCTCCAACTGACTAGATGGTAAACTTTGTTCACCAGCTAGTCAATTACTTGTCTGCAGTTTGGTGCTGTGCAGGTTGCATGCAGTTGGTTTATCAGAGCTTTTTCACTAAAAACAGCTGCATCAACAAGAGAGTGCTGAGAGTGGGAAGATCAGTGCTAAGAGTGCTGCAGCACCCCCTATTGACAAGGAGTGGAACAACACAGCCTGTAAAAAGTTATCTTAACCAACAGGCTGTATGAACAATTTTGCCAACTTTTTAATGATATGATAAGACATTTGAAAGTCTACAAATCTAATTAATTTCTATTATCTCCAGTGAAAACATCATCCCGTCAGGTCAAAGCGCAAGGATCGGGGTCATCCATGAGTCAGCTAAATTTTGGGAGAGATTTGCTATAGCAGGAGCTAATCAATAGCACAGACAGGCTGAACAGGCTGAGAAAGACCAGAAAATTGCCAAGACAGTTGTTTTGATGCTGTTTTTCAGATTGCTATTATACCTTGGACGTAAGGGACTTCCATTGCTGGGGCATAGCTATCAGGATTGAGTTTTGTGGCAGGTTAATGATAGAGCGGACAACAAGAGGACGTATGATTTGTCCGGGGACGTAAGTGGCTTCGGCGAAGATACGACTGGATGCAGTAGCAGTCCAGAGAGAAATTGTGTCTGAAGCGAGGCAATGCATTTTCTTTGCACTAGAGGCTGATGGAACCACTGATGTAAGTACGTCTGAGCAGTCTTCCTGTAGCTCCTGTAGTGCACAGTATGTACGTGCATGTGCTCATGTAAGCACTGTACAACTCCCCTGATTTTGTGTGCCTCACTAAGTATGTGGGGTTATTCCACGGCTTTAATTCCCATTATGAAGAATCTGAGAGGAGGAATGCAGTAAAAAAAAAAAAAAAATTTTTTTTTCTTTTAAAAAATGTTACCAATTATTTTGTGATTTTACAATGCAATATCAGAAAAAAGCAATTCGCAACATCCTACTTCCAATGTCTTGAAAGATGGATTTAAGACAATTCAATACTGATTAAGTCCTTATTTTAAGATTAATGAATTCATTGTCTTTTAGGTGTAGGGCATTGTGCAATATTCTTGTTCTGTATGTTCTGGTGTACATGGAGCTATGTGTGTTACTTGGAGTAAACTGTGATTGTACATGTGCATGGATATGCTGTGCATATATGGAGAGGCTGTGTGCTGTTGCATCACTTGTGTCCCCTTGTATGCCAAGAGGACAAGTTTCTCTGAGGAAAGACAATAGAATAAAGGCTAATCTTATGTTACATAAAATATAAATAATGGTGTTCTTTCTGGATTAATATTGCATTTAATGAAGGTTGGTTCTCTTATTTACCTGCATGTGAATCACACATATCTAATGAATGCCAAGTGCAGTCAGTGTGTTCAGGGTCATCTCAGAAATATTCATGGCCAGAATTTCTTTTATTTTGCATACCTACCTACTCAATGGATAATGATAGATTCATGAGAGCAAAATTACATAATATGTTTGAATTTTACATGAATAGTTAATAAAGATCGACCTTTATGAATTTGATTTGTTATTTGAGTTTCATTATTCTGTTGAATAATTTACTGCTTATATACAGTTGGTATCATATAATCTGATATTAAAAACATCCATAATACTGACTCTGTAGAGTCCTCTCTTTCTAGGCTGTACAAAGGTGATCCGAAAGAGTTAATTCTAGATGTATTATCTTTTGTATTCAATTTGTATTGTATTTTATTACATTGTTTTTTATCCCCGCCAGGTGTAAGCCTTGAGGGGATCATGTGTTTGGTCTTGCGTGTGTGTGCATGTGCTTGTGTTGGTGTGTGAGTGTGTCTGTGTGAATCAGCCATTAAATCAATTAACTACTGGACCAATCAACCTAATATTTTTATCCAACATTTATGACCGCATGTTCAAGGACTTCGTGATAGCAGTGATTCACAATAGTTGAAACTGTGTTTTATTGACTGTTTTATACCGTCATTAACTGCTCACTCCTCTTAACATGCCAGTAAGGGATGCAAGTTTTCCATAAATCATTTAGCTGAAAACAACGAACCTAACCATTTACTGCAGGCCAAATATTGGCCTTAAACACTGACATCCAGACAAAAAGTTGGTCCCATTTTGAACCAAAGCACTCGCAAATTAATTGTATACATGATATGATATGGTCCACCAAACCTCGGCATGATATGAAAAGAACAAAACCCCTTCTTATCTTTTCAATGCCATCTTAAATATTTAGGGAGTCAGGAGGGACACTGGGTGCAGTGCCCCAACTATCATGGCTGTGACCTGGTTTTGCTTTTTTCGCTGTATGGTGTCATATCACACCAGGTGCAACATGCAGATATTGATTTGGTCATTTTTCCATATTTGTGCTTCGATCTTGAATATTATCAGTAAGTAGGTGGTCAAATGGTTTCTCTTTTTTTGTCTGTTTCAATTGTTATTGTTGTTATTTCCTACTTTGTTGTCCTGTCACTGTGTTTTAAAAAATACATTCAGCCTCATTAGTGAATCACATCTTTATTTTACATACAGTGCCTGTTAGCAGAAAAACTCCATCTACTCTGAGCAACAAGTAAATAAAATAGACTGGGACGCCTCTGAAACACAGTGAGATGCATCTTGGTGGCCTGGCTAACATCTGCATTCTTTTCTGCTTTTCTTGTTTAATTTTGTATTTCATTTTGCAAATCAGTGTCAACTACACTACTCCTACGCAACACTTGACTTTTTTTAAAATCATATCTTTGCATTTCAAGATGAGTTGGGAAAATGTGCCACGTGCCAATTAAACAAGACCTTGGTGGGATTTCTGCTACCTCCTACAACCTACAGTTGAAGGCCCCATAAACATCAAGTACACAGCTTATTTATACGGAGTCTAGGAATGCTTGCTCAGGATAATTTTAGTGTGATAGCGAACATCTGTTTCGACAGAACTTAAATGACCCCTTTTTTGTCTGAGCTGCAAGAAGCACAGATGCAATTTTGGATCTTTTTTTTCTTTGCTTCACACCCACAAACTGCACTAATATATGTTTCTTTTATAATAATATCCCAAAACAAATCATGCTATGTACGATAATGATGCTAACAAACACATTATAGGTTGACATTAGATTATGTTTTTAGAGGTGTGGGAGGATTCATGCGCCGCATAGCCCATTAAAGTCTGCATGTGCCTTTAGATCAGACTTTTCCTTATCTTTGTGTGTGGTGACAATGTGTTGCTTTATCAGATTACATTAGCTTTAATAACACAGTACCTTTTAGTAATAGCCTACTGCCTATACCTTGTTTGCTCAGTATAACATTATACTGTTCATTAAAGAAAAGCACACAAAACACACACACACACACACTAACATGAATCAGAGAGTACAGAGTCAGAAATGCCAAAATGAATCATATCTGGTCGCTGTATTAAAATTATGTTGATGTTAAAACAGGACAACAATCACTTACTTGGTCAGTAAGTTAAATAGATAATTGCTTGATGAATATTAGCAGTGTCAGCGAGCATATTTAATTGCCGTGTGCATGCTGGAGAGCAAATATGCCTGTGCACCCAGATGCTAGCTGCCTACCAGCTGGATCTCAAATGCAAAATAACCAAACAAAAGTCAAAGAGAGCCCACGAGCACAAGATGTTGTCGACATCAGCAGCGGCTCCAATGGAGCACAAAAAGCAGGTAAAACACCCCAGCCGCTGGCTAAATCAGTCTAATTTAAGCCGCTGCAGCAAGCGTAACATTTTCCAACACCTTAAGGGGCTACAGAGAGCTCTCTTAACTCCCCTTGTAAGTTGATTTTATGGCAGGTTAAATACCCTCTTTCATCGATCATGCATGGAATGAATCTAATCCATCAAAATTCTGCTTTAATCTTAATCTCATGACTTGGATGTGGCAACAATTTATTGTGTGCAGCCTGGACTGAAATTGAACGAGAAAAAATGCACTCTGGCTCTGGGGACTGAAGTAACAGAGACCCTGCTGGCTAAGTTCATGTTTTTTTCTGTTTCTATTAATTTCTAATTATTGCCTCTGATCATTTTTACATTGAATGACTTCATGATCACAAGAGTTCAGAAAAGCCAGGTTTCAAGGTTGTTGGGTTTTCCACTGAAACAAATTGTGTTAATAATCTTTTCAATGGAGCTTTAAGTAGTGTGAAACGACTATTGGCATCCAGTACGTAGTGTTCAGGACTCCTGGTGCTATATGTCTTTCAATTGAGGTGATTCTATAATAGTGTCAGAAACAGATTAAATATGTCATACAACTTGTTATACCTGAAAGTGAATAATAATAATAAACGACCTGAACTTTTATTCACACCAGGAGGTACATGTACACTCAAGGACCTGCTCCGTCTAAAAGAAAGCTCACTTTTTATTACTCCAAGTCTTCTCAATGAGTCAATTTATCTGCACTTGCTTTTTATCACATACTTACTTTGCTGTTTTGTTAAGCGCCGGGTTGACAAGGTAACATAAGCCTTCCGAACCACCTTATTACACAGGGTTACAAGTGATGAATAAAAATGCAGAAAGTTATGATATATCCCAGGAACCTCATTTTTAAACCGACCTTGTCTATTACCATCTTAATCGCAACTGAGTTTTCAGAAATGTAATACACTCTTCTAGTTTTACTCTCTGTTGTCAGTACTCACCACACTCTGGCATGCCTTCAATTCTCAGTTGCTGGGCTCCTTCGAAGGCCACCTGTCCTGTGTCTTCCAGCAGCTCCCGGCCAGTGGCTGTGCAGGAGTCATGCCAGCAACTGTAGCTTCTATTGCCTCTGTCCTGGCCAGCTCACAACCAGCTCCCATGGCAAGGAAGGCTTCAGAGCCTGGCCTCAAGCACCGCTGCCCAAACAACAGGAGAGGTTCCCTGTGAAATGAGCCCGAGCCTGTGGAGATGCAGCTGCGAGTCGTTGTGGCCTGGTGGAGCTGAAAAAGTGAAGATGGTCAACTTTAACCTTGTTTTACTTTGTTTAAAAGAGCAACATGCAACAATAAATGTTAGACTTAAATGTAGACTAATGTGGCTTGTAAGTAGAAGTAAACAAGCTGCCACTACTGGCGCAGCATCTGACTTGAAATCCTGTGCAATAATGCAGTTGTGAAAGGATTTCACTTTTCACTGTTTTCGTTGTTGCCAAGAAAAAGGCCCTGGAGATCCTGTAAAACATGCCACATGTGTAAAGAAAAGCCCCTTTGAGACGCGCACTGTAAACCTTAAATGATCTAGACATTACTGTATGTAGGAGCTGTGTGTGAATGCAAATGTCAGAATCATTTGGATCAGACCTCAAATGAACTTGTATTTGTACAGAGGATTCACCGCGAGCAAGTGGGCGCGAGGATGATGTTTCTATCTTGAGGCACGCAGAAAATGAGAAGAAAAAAACAAAAACATCCACGTGATGAAGAAGGATCATATACACAAAGATGAAAAGAAAATTACTAACTGAAGAGACCATGAGATTCAGGAACTTTTGTGAATCCAGTAGTCATTCAATCCCATAGACCCCCATGTTAAAATGTCCAACTTAACAGTAAAAATTTATATTTTTACAGCCTGATACAACAACAACAAAAAAAAAACAGCTTTGTTCTCTATAGCTTATTTTAACATTCATGACAACTAGGGTGGGTGAAGTTTTCTATAACTCACTCTTTTATATTTTGTTAAGTTACGCATAATGAAAGGCAGACTACTTTGAGTGACAGGTTGTCTGTCTGCCAATCGTGTCATCAGCTTCCCAGTCAGATCCACCCTCCACAGCTCCACCCTCTCGCCCATATATGGTCACTTCTGGCTCCAAAAACCAAAGATTCCAATGTCTTAAATGCCTAACTTAAGGCTTCAAAATGGGAGTCCACAAATCAATGGGTGACTTCTCCTTGGTTGCTTATATCATTTTAAAGTCTATGGTCATATGCTGCCTCTTGCACACCGTACCTAGCTGCTACACACGCCTGAACCAAATACAGTTTTTCCTTTAATTGAGAATGCATCTGACCTGTTGTTTGCTAAATGTGTGAAAGGAAAACTCTGTGAAATGTTCGGTCCTGATTCTATGGGCATGCAGATTCATATGACAAAAGGGCTTAAGTCATCAAGTCAAGTAGTAAACAATTACAAGATGTATCAGGTTTTATTAGGCAAGGCTAAATGTATTGTCATCTGAAAATCACCAAAACCAGGCTCATAGGGCTTTAGATAATAAAAGAAAGGTATAATCCACAAACCTCCACTGCATTAAATATTTCTTATTACAATTCATCTCTAATAAATCTTCACGTGCCATTTAAAACCATAAACCATATTCTCTGGTTATGTTTCCTGGTCCCACCAGACAGCTTTGCTTTGGCTTCATTTTCCAGCCTTGGAGGCTCAATGCTAGAAAATGAAGCCAAAGCAGAGGTGCCAAAAACTGCAGCTCAACCAATGACTACTTGAGGCCAGCTCCAAAACAGTCAATCGGCATTAAACACCCAAATTAAAATGTCCAACTTTACAGCAGGAATAAACATGTTTAACTCCTTTGGTCCCTATAAATAATTTTAACTCTTATAACAACTGTAAGGGTTTTTTTTTATAACTCACCTGTTTACATTTCATTAAGTCCCAAAGTTACATATATTTACCTCTGGTGTCCTTGCTTGGACAATACCCATCTTCAAACTCTTTTTTGATTTCTTTTGATCTCTACTACACACCTATAAAGTTCTGTGACTACATCTTAGAAAGTTGTGAAGCTATCATGGTGAATATATGTGTCCACAAATAAACTAACACCTGGCAAAGTACCCAGAATCACTTCATAGTTCTAGTAGCAGCTAGTAGTTCCAGGCTACACTCACAAAGTAAAAAACAATACCAGTCCTGATGTTGCTACTGGTAATCACAGATTCAATATTTGTTGGTTGCTAATCCTAAATTTTCTCAATCTGAAGCATAGTCCCGACAAGTGTCTTCTGGCTACATCTGAAGGCAAAAGAGTTTATAACAGTTACAAACAGTTACACTTTTAAGGCAGGTCAGAAGTCCGCTGTCATAGAGGGGGCGAGACACAATAATCTTTTTAATGGGACTTAGAGTGTGCACACTTTTGTTGTCTTCTTCAGAAAGCATTAATGGTGTTGCACTCATTGGCACAAAGTGACAGGTACAGTTGTGTAAAGAATGAAAAAGGGTTGAGAGAGAAGTTCAAACCCCTGCCTACCCTCTCACCACCCCACACCGAGCTGAAAATACCATGGGTGTGTTTGTCGGTTTCAGAAAGTTTCAAAAATGGTTGGATTCAGCCTTTCTAATTCCGAAGTCAGAAAGGTGAAGAGGGAGAGTTTTTTAGATGCGGCTGTATGATCCGACAAGCACTTCGCCCACGGCATACTGACACCTTAACAGCTATCATGAGGCGGTGGGACAAAAGTGGTACATCATTGTAATTTTGTCTCCCGAAGCCTTTGTGAAAAAAGAAAAACATTTCAGACTTGTGTTTTGACACTGAGTAACATCTACATTCACACAGACCGCCGTCATCTGTTGGAGGGGACCATGAAGAATCCAATCTTGTGTGATTCAGTGTCAGTAAAACTGTGTTCTTTAGACTGACTGTGCTATAGAAGGCTGCAACACAAAAGCTCTTCAATTATTGTAAACCAACAAACACTGCAATGACTGAAAGCTTCGAGTTACTAATTACCAACTATCACAATATATCTATTAACTTTTACATTATCATTAAAGGAGCTCTATAGGTTATGCAGAACATATATTTGTTTTAGAGTTAGATTCACTTTGTCTGCACTCAGTTCTCAGCGTGGAGTTGGCTGAGCTGGCGGCTAACCTTTAAATCTAATATTCGAAGTTGGAATGAGTTAGTAAAATTTAGCCTTAGTGATGGGCTTTGTTGTTCTGTATATTGACATTTCCTAATTATCTAAAATCTACATTATCTGAACATTCCATATGAGAGAACTGCTTGAGGCCCTGATAAAACTATAAACTAAGAGAAACAAGTCACGCAAATACCTTTAGAAAGACTCTTTCATCCACAATAAATAAATGATCAGTTCCTGAGAATTTCAAACTGAATTTTGTAGAATTGTCTCACTATACAATGTTAATGTGTGAAATGTCTGGAAACATTTCCACTGCCTGAAAATGTGTGATTTGAATAAGAGCGCGTGTGTGTGTGTGTGTGTGTGTGTGTGTGTGTGTGTGTGTGTGTGTGCGTGTGTATGTGTGTGTGGTGTCATCTTTCATCTCCAAGAGAAGAGGCTCAATGTCAAGCTGCCAGCTGATAGATGGCTTTTGTGCGTTCCCCCTCTTTCTAGTCTTTTTCCCCAAGTAAAGATTCAGCATCAGTGTGTCCCTGGAGGTAAACGACCACACTGGAATACCAAGACAACAAAGAGTCCAAACACCGTCATAAACATCACAAGAGTTATAATATGAAGGGAGGATGAAAAAAAAAGCTGGAATACATCTGCACAATCACTTGGGACGAGTGTGCAAGCGCTGACGTCCTCGCGAACAACAAACACAACAAGAGCCAAGTGAGTGATAATCACAATAATGACGATAATCACCAACCATCCAGGCAGAGAGAAAATAAAGTTTGAACAAATTATATGCTGGTTAATTTTTCCTCCACCACACACGGAATCGAGTTGGCAGTGGCTGAGCAGCTAACAATGATAAATTGTCCATACCTGCGATCATATTAACAATAATTATTGCATTAGTGTATTTCATACAGTGATGAAAGTGGGCTCCGTGAGCCGCATACAAAGTTGTCCCGCTGAAGGTGGAATGTGAAAGTGGAATCTTTGTCATTCCTCCTTGTAAAGTCATTTCCCATCATGTACGCTTTCTCTTTCATCAGGGGCCGGTATTGTTTCGGCACTGCTCCGGCTGACAGAGTGTAATTTACAGGTGGAGCCAGGCTTCCTGCCATCCACAATAAATTGGTCTCCATTTTCTGACATCTAGGCTTTTGGAAGTATGATTTCTTTGATCTTTTCAGCCCCACCAGACGTTTTTCTGGTATTCCATTTTACATCATCACCCTCTCTGCCTCCTTCTCTCTTTCTTCTCATCCTGTCTATCTCTCTTTCTGTCTCATCAAACTATCTGCCTCCCCTATGCGTTTTTTTTTTCTCAATCCTGTCACTTATCTTTTCTTTATCGCTTGTCTTACTTATCTCTTGGTTTCATCTTTTCTTCCTTTTCCTTCTTGCTGTGCCACTGTCACTATCTGTAACATACCATGTCATGCCTTTGGTTGCATCTTAGTAACCGTCGCAAGCATTGTGTATGTTTTTATACTATGTGTTTTTCTTTATCTGCACATACATCACCACATAAATCTACATACTCCTACATGTACTACTACGTATATAAAGGCATGTACACTTTTGAGTTTAGGTTCTGACGATTGTGAAACTTTCTCAATCACTAAGTTAGGAATGGAGAGAGTCAACTTATGCTCATTCAACAGTGTGTATAACATCTCATGAAAATGCACATTTGACGCCCTACAAATGATGTTACGTGCTTAAAGTAAAGTTGCATAGGTTAGGTTTAGACAAAGAAATATAGTGACAATGCACCTCAAAATAACTCAAATTCACTTCACATGGTTCCACACACTGTGCTCCTGGGAATGTACTGTGCTGTTAGAGCCCTCCACCACCCCAACCTGCCTCCTAACACTGATGTTTTTGTCTTTAACCCTTTGGAACCTGAGCAAATTCTTTCCAAAACATGGAAAGAAGGTAATGTGTAACGGAAGAAGAAATTACCAAAAAAAATTAGCAAGAAATCAGTGAAAATACAAGAAAATTATCTGATTTTTTTTTAAAGAATAAAATTATTTTTAAAAAAAGAGGGAAATTACCTGGTGCTTTTAAAAAATATTTGTAACACAATTTTAAGTATGTAATTATGGTCATTATAAATATAGTTTTTCCCTAGCTGTTTGGGGTTGGGTTTTTTTACTAGACATTTTTCTCTAGCTTTTTTGATCTAGAGGCACAATATTATACTCAAGTAAAAATACTGTTACTTTTAAAAATGTATTTTTAACCATACCTCATAACCCTATCACCCTCGAGTTAATTGCAATATTGCTTTTTTTTTCTATCAATGTTAAGTCCTTAAACAATGCTAGACAAGCATCTTTAGATACAGCTGTGGCTTTTTATAGCATTCATAGTGTAATTAATTCATCATACATGCAGCCAACTGTCATGTTAACAGTAAAGACTCATTACTCATTAAATTGCAGCCTTTTCACATTTGTAAGAACGAAGTTCCAAACTACAAGTAACTTCATAATAATAACCCTTATTAATTTATTTGGTACAAAATCCATTTTTGGCCAAAGTGATGCAGAGCAGTGGTGGCCTGTGCCAGTATATCCAATATGTGTATGTTGCTGGGCAGAAGGTCTGGGCCTCGGCTCTGATGTCTTCAATCTGCAGGTTGCCATGGTTCTGTGGATGGGGCGTACTCGATGACCAGATGGGGCAGCAAATATTCTCACTTTCTGCTGGTCAGTTCTATTTCATATTACACAAGTCAAAATGTAAATTTAAACTGTAATTCCCATGAAAAATACATCTACTGGGGAAGTGACCCAAAGTATGACTGTTGCTGTTAGAGAGCCAACCAGAGTGTTATTACACCACATCGAGACTTTGACCTCTCCGTCCTGCCATGTAGAGTGCTGCAGGGATGATGTTTATTTGTAAGCCAGCCCAGAAGTTAACATTGTCCTGGTTCCCTTGACAAAATGCAAATGGGATTTTTTTAATTGGATTTTGGATCATTGCAGAAAATAAGCTCTGTGGCAAGCAGAAGTTTATGATATTTACACATTTTACTCAGAAAGATAATCTTCACAAATGAACATCACTTTTAGGATTTTTGAAGCGTAAATACAATTGCAAGGAGTAAAAAGCTAGAAACAAAGGTAGGCTATAAACAAAAAAATGATAGTAATTATAGTAGGTATGGGTAGTGGAGACAAAAATGGTAAATTAAAGCTATGCTGACGCGTGTGCCCACAACAGTGCTTGTACTTCATGCCCTCCTCCACTTGGGCTACCCCAGAAAAAAAAAAAAAGATCTGGACAAGTCACTGAAATCAAGATAAACAACATAGAGCCATCTGACTCTTTGGCCAAAGGCTCGATTACAGATTCAAGTGCACCACTTCTACACACATACCCTGACATTGTAAACTATCTTGTTTTAGAGTGCATTTACTTTGGCAACAGAGAGCATTAGAGCGTATACCTCACAAAAATGGCACCCCTCTCCAACATGGCATGACTTACCTCCACATTCTTAATATAGCCATTCAAACCATTTCTGGTGCTGCAGAAACATGGCCGTGCAACATGGTGGACTCAGCGGATGAGGACTTGCTCGCTATGCAGATATAAACAGCTCATTCTAAGACAACGCAAACACAACAGTTCTAATTTCCAGGTGATATACACTAATGAAAACATAGTTATGAATATTATACACCATTTCTTCCAATATATCCACCTAACTCCTCCACACTGGACCTTTAAAGGGTGCCTATGTACTTTCTAAAATAGAAGAAATAACACAGTCTTATTCTCAGGACATGGTGCTATAATGTGGGTGTCTTACTATAATGTGTGGCTTTGTCTGTGACCACTATGTCTCGTAAATAGGAGTAAATAGTGCAAGTGCCTTTGTCGGGGACTATTTTCAGCTGTGTATTAATACACATTTGGTGCCCTAGTGAGTAGTTCTGGCAGCAGGATGGTGTATGTGGGATTGACTCAAAATAAACTACAGTGTGTGTGTTTATGATGATGAAGGAACATGTCACCCAGTGCAACAGTGGCTCACTGATGTATTTTTAATAGTTTTTGGACAACGATGGAGCTCTATGGCACAAAGGAATAAGCTATAATAAGCTCTAACTACACAGCCAACAGCGGTACAGCAGGATCAATGGTATGGAGGTGTCTGAAGTAATAGGTAAAGTAATGTAATTACTTTCTCAATGAGAAATAATGAGTCAATAAATACATTTTACATCACAAGATATATGTTGTGTGCATTAATATTTGAATGCAAATTCTGTGTGTCGTGTGTCTGTAGGGTCCTAATTACCATCCGTGTGCGTGTGTGTGTGTGTGTGTGTGTGTTTGTTTGTATGACATAAGTGTATTCAACAGCATGCCAGAGTAACTCAACTGCAGTGTCCGCTGGCACCTGAGTCTCAGCTGACCAACTCTGCTGCACACATAAACAGTCCCACGCAAACACACTCCTACTCCATTCACACACACATGGATGTTTCCCATGAACCACCCCTTCCCTCCACACACATCCCTCCAACTCTCTCTCCAGCGCACCCTCCCTCTTCTTTTCATCTCTCTCGCTTTTCCTCCATCCACCAGATGGCTGACCCATCTGCTCCCCCTCTTTCCCTCACTCTCCACCTCCGTCTCTCTCTCTCTCCCTCGCCGCTCTGTGCTTCATGTGGTCGAGATCCAAGTTCTGTACACACAGGACCCTCAGTTCCCTCAGACGCCGTGCGCTCACGGGGGTGACTCGCTCCCCTTTTGCACTGATTGCGTGTTTGTGCGCATCTGTTTGGTCGCCCATATTTTTTGAAGCCATTTCTGACGACGGCTCTCTTCTTGAAACTTGCGTCTCCTTGTGTGTTTGTGTGTGTGTATGTGTGTTTGTGTACACATCTGCTTAGGTAGCCAAATTTGTCTGTGTGTGTTTGCATCACACCCACCATCTGTTGGTGTGTTGCTGCATTTTGGGGGTGTTTGTCTGATTACGGACTAAAATGTGTTTTGCTTGAGTGTCAAGTGTACATGTGATATTTGTTTAAGCATTGCTTCATCTCTGTGCAGCTGAGCCCGTCTTTACATGGCCATTGTTCAAAGGAATAGTTTGACATTTTGGGAAAAACATTCATTTTTGCCAAGGATTAGATAAAAAGATCGATACCACTCTCATACCTGCACGATAAACATAAAGCTGCCACCAACAGCTGGTAGCTTAGTTTAGCATAAAAACTGAAATGAGGAAAAACAGATTGCGAGGCTATGTCAAACAGTAACGAAATCCGCCTACAATCCATACAAAAAACATATCGTGGAAGTCGAAATTACTGCTTCCAACCGAGAAATGGAATGTAAAATCACAAAATTTTGTTGTTATACTTAAGATTTTACAAGGATTAAGCAGATCTGGCAGACCAGATCTGGTGAGGGGCACTAGGGAATGTGCTGCTCTACTTAATTGCCACTTGATGGGCGTACCCACTGAAAAGGTCGGTGGATTCCGATTCCCTCCTGGACCAAATGTGGAATCCACCAAAACTGATAAACACACTGCTAGTTGAGCAGTCCTTGGCTCTCTGCTTGCTGTTTTAAAAAGGAAACAACACAGGCCAGCTTATAAACTATTTGTTATTCCATCTAAAAAATCCACCAAAACATTTGAGGAGAAAAATATGCAATGCCACTGCTCAATTTCATTTTATCACATAGTTTGTTCCAAGTTTCACAAGCCACTGACATCATGTGGCCAACATGTTGTACGTGGCTCATGAAACTTAAACACACAAACGCACTGCAACACTGAACACACCACAATCCCAATCCCACAATCTTTCTAATTTGGCGGAACACCAAAAACACCATGCACTGTGGGACTGCTTTTCCTCCTCTCAACAGAAAGCATTGCGACGCCCTCGCTGCATCTGTTGGTAATGCATTGTTAGAGGTGCTGGTAGGTGGATTTTGTTGCCTCTGGACAGAGCCTGGATAACTGCTTCTAGCCTTTATGTTAAATTAAACCATCTCCTCAATGTAGCTTCATATTTACTGTGCAGACGTGAGAGTGGTATTGATCCAGTCATTTAACTCTCTGCATGAAAGCAAGTAAGTGTATTGTGTCAAATGTCAAGTGATTACTTTGAAGGAAAATGTCTTTTTTTCAGTCATATTGATCAGCCTGCTAACACTGTACTCACTGTACTTAATTGCTGAGATATGAAAGTGCAGCAAAAAGAAGTCCAGAGAATGGTCTAACTTTAAAGTTAAGACTTGAGACTTGCTTGTAACTTTTACATGAGTGAGTAATACCCCTTTTTCTCCAAAACTAGCACATGCACGCAGGAAATGTGGATGAACCCACTAAATATGTCCCTTTCCGTTGCCAGTAGACCAGAGCTGTGTGCACGTCTCTGCAGCAGATGAGTAGGACTTACTCTGTGTGTGTGTGTGTTTGCACGTGTGTGTGCGTGCGTGCGTGTGTGTGTGTGTGTGTGTGTGTGTGTGTGTGTGTTATATATTTGACGTCCTGGATAGGCCAGAAAACAGTTTAGTAAACAGCAGAAAGCAGCATGGAGGCCAGTGAAAAATGTTACAGTTGTTACTGCAGAGTAATTTGCATTGAGGTTTGACAGCTGCTTAAACAAACATGCAAAGTATATCTTGTTTTAGGGCGTTATTTTATCCTGCCAGTAAGGGAACTAAAATTAGCATGTTCACTTAGATGCTGTGTTTCCATCAATGCCGATTGGAGCTGGAGCTGATAATTATTCATGACTACTGTAGAGTCATTTGACCCAGGTGTGGATGCTGTTTATTACTTTTCCCATTACATTAAAAAAGTCAGATGTTAGCAGGTGTTGCAGGTTTTTGTGCAGTGGGACACAGGCTTTACTCCCACCTCTTGTGGGTGAACTAATATGCTAAGAACAGTATATTAAGGTTGAACCATTGAGTCATTCTCTATAAATATGATTATGTTCATGATGGATAATTAAGGTTATTATTTTATTGTCCGCCTTTGTTTTCTCATCCTAATAACCAAGGATTAGAATAACAAAACCAAAAATAAAAATAGGATCTTGTCATAAACAGGAAACTTTACAGCCTCCTCATTCAAAGAAAGAAACAGAGAGCAGTGCCTGCTGTCTTGACTCTGTGGTAGCTCTACCTTCTTCTTCGTGTTTCGAGTCCCCTTGACCTTGCCTTTACAGATAGCTAATACCCTGCCGAGAGACGTTTGACTGACAGGTGGGCGCGCGGCAGCCTTACACAAACACAGAGATTGACGTGCAAACATGCAGACACACATATCCTAAGCCCACATGTGAATGGACGGGCACAAACGCATAAGCGCACACACAAGAGCCATGAGACGAACTCGGGCACAGAGGGAGATAAACAGCATAAGCCTGAGGAGTGGAGTGATTGCTTCAGACACATGTGGCAAGAGTCAACTAGGAGAATAACAGAGTGGGGAAAAAATGGCAAAGCAGACAGTCTGACAGGCATGCTGGACAATCACACAGATGCACAGATGGGCAAAATGACAGACAGACAGGCAGACTGATATTTTGCTATGCAAGCCCCGGCTGCCTTACCATGATATGAATATCTAAATAGCAGCACGGAAATGGCGTAAAAATGAAAAACAAACAGAATTTTTGACATTTTCAAAAAACCACGTACACCTACATAACCTTCAGCAGCACAGAGCCTGTGTGCTTCAGATGCAGAGACAGTGATATTTGATTTAGAGATGGAAGAGTTATGTCACAAATATGATCACAGTCTTCTGAGGAAGAAAAGAGAGAATAGAGAGTGCAGTGACAGGACACTTCTTCAGTCGTTCTGCTTGTTCAAATATTCAATGAAGGACAGAAAACAAGGTGAAATACATGCATAGGATGAGAATCATCCACTGTGTCTTTGCATTGTAGATGGTACACACTCTCGGGCTCTGAATGTATGTGCATGTGTGTCTCAGTTGGTATTAGGGACACACCTGGCAGAAGCAGTCTGTGCCTTGAGACCTCAGGTGTGGTGAGACAATGCAGAAGATAGAGGGAGAAAATAAACAAGGAGGTCACAGGGGTTGCTACGGGCACCAGGCCAACTGTATTCAAGTGGAAGACCATCAGAAACCCGAGTCCCCCGACGCACAAGATGAAACCACACGGAAAATAGGGAACGGCGGCCTTGATGCCGTCCACTTGTGCGCACGCAGCATGCACAGATGCTACCCTGCACACGCACACGCTTCTACAACATCCACCAGATATAAACAAATTAGAGAAACCACCAAAGGCGAAGACAAGTGAGCAAAATGCATCCCACATGTTAACAAGCATAATATTGCTCTACAGTGTGCCCCGCAGTTGCCACCAACTCCTCTCAGTTGCCTCAGTTAGTGCCTGGAGTCTTGGCAGCAGACGGCACAGGGAAGAGGAGGAAGAGGAGCAGTCTGGTTATGCAGCTTCACATGCCGGTCAGACCTCATGCCCTCTCCTGTCATCTGCTGCTTTAACCCTTCATTAATTCCACACAGTGCATTTTAACCCCTCATCGTCTGCAGCCCTGGCGAGCACGGCAACGACTCTCCTGAAATTCCCAGCAGAGGCCATCAGAACCAATTAAGTGAGATGAAAGCCTACGCCGGAGCTGGGCCGCCAGATCACAGGCAGAGAGGAGAAATTATCAAGACTCAGGTGAGCAGCAAAAACAAGCAAACAAACAAATTTAATTTAAGGCTGCAAATCAGTGTGATATCATTTGCAGATTGAGAGGAGGGCCCAGGCAATGAGAAGTGAATCAGGAGCTGCCTCAAGGCCTTTTTTTTACCTTCTTGGCTCAACACAGAGCTTACATTTATTTATGACAATAAGACTGGGAACAATAACAAGCAAAAGGTTAAGATAAAGAATGGGAGCATAAAAGGGTTTATATCTGTTTTGATGACGGATAATGGCGTTGGTCTTGGAAAAATATATTTATGAAAGGCAAAAACTATACAAACAGAAGTGTTTCCGCACTCAGAGGTGAGAAAAACACTTTAATGTTTTATGTTCTGGGACAGCGGCACTGGCGCTTACTGTGGAGGAGACACTGTATAAATACACCTGAACAGTTTTACAAGGTTGTGTTGAAGAACAACAATGCATGGCAGCAGCAAGACACAGTAGTAAATATCCACAACAAGCATCGCTACTGGAAGACCCTCCCAAAGCAATAAGAAACCCCACCACTGAATAGTTAGATGAAGGGTATTGTAGTAACAAGCACTATGGGGATTACAGGCAAAGGCGAAGCAAAGACTAGGCTTACTCTGATATGTTTTAACAAGAGGGAAAAAAGGGAAGAAAATAGACAAGCTGGCTTGGAAGAAACAGATGGGACGTGGAGGAAACAGTGCACAGACACAGCAAGAATTTTAACATCTGGTAAAGACCACACTACCCTCCAAAGGAAAAATACACAATTAGATACTCTCAAATAAAATGTACCACTATTGATAAGCAACGCTATTTGGTGAAAGCATGTTGCCAGAGTGAACGTTTATGCTTTCACGACATGCCCAATCTTCACAACACAACATGCTGTAAAGATGGCGGATTAAGTAACCATGGGCTCCTGGATGAAGACATCCAGAGGGCCTCATTCCCTGTCCTCCAAAGAAGCATGATTTTATAGTTGTTTGGACTATTTTTCATGTTAGTTTGCATCTTTTCAGTCTTCATGCATCTCCTTGTGATGTTTTGTCTTTGTTTGTTTTGCCCCTTTTTTAAGTCCTATTGCATTTGTTTGTAGTTGCTTTCTATCTCTTTGAAGTCATTTTTGTGTCTCACAGGAGTCTGATTTGCACTTGATGTCTCTTTGTGGTTATTTTGAATCTCTTTCTAGTTGCTATGCATATCTTTGTCTCTGTATTCATTTAGAGTCTCTGTAGTTGCTTTCTGTCTCTAGGTGCTCATTTTGTGTATCTTTGTGGTACTTTGAGTCTCTTAGTAGTCACTTTGTGTCTCTTCGTAGTTACTTTGTATCTCCTTGAACTCATTTTAGACTCTTTGTAGTTGTTTTTTGTGCCTTTGTGGTCATTTTGAGTCTCTTTGTGGTTATTTTGAATGTCTTTGTAGTTGCTTTGCGCATCTTTGTTGTGATTTTTTTGTGTCTTTTTGTTGTCTTTTTTACCTCCTTTTTTGGCTGTGAGACTGTGTCTTTCTGTAGTTTTATTTGCGTCTCTGTTTCATTTTGTGTCTCTTTGTGGTCATTTTGAGTGTCTTAGTAGTTGCTTTGAATCTCTTTGAGGATGTATTGTGGTTGGTTTGCATCTCTTTCAAGACATTTTGTGTCTTTTGTTGTTTTTTGCCTTGTTATTGTAGTCACTGTAAGGCTCTCTTTGCATCTCTCTGTGTCATTTTGTCTCTTTATGGTCATTTTGAGTCTATAGTTTCTTTGCATCTCTTTGTGGTCATTTTAAGTCTCTTTGTAGTTGCTTTCTGTCTCTATGTGCTCATTTTGGTCATTTTGAGTCTCTTAGTTGTTGCTTTGTGTCTGTAGTTACTTTGCATCTCTTTGTATTCACTGAGACTATTTGTGGTTGTTTTCTGTTTCTTTGTGGTCATTCTGAGTCTGTCAGTAGTTCCTTTCTTTCTCTTTGTGGTCATTTTGCATTTTGTTGTCATTTTTAGTCTGTTTGCATTTGGTTTGCATGTCTTTGTTTTCATTTTGAGTCTCTCTGAGGTCTTTTTTTGTCTCTCTGTAGTCATTTTATGTTTCTTGATGGTAATTGTGAGTCTCTTCCTGGTTGGTCAAGTTAATTTAAGTGACATTTTGCAGGTGAAGCTAGGGAGGACCGTGGGCCTGTGCCTGGTAGGCCCGTTTAGTAATCCATCCATGACTGTACATCCTTGCTGCACCACAGTCTACTGTGGGAACTGTTGGTGGAGTAATTGGTATCTCTGCGTCTTCTATGATGTGTTTCTAGTGCTATAATATGTCGGTGAAAAATGGTGAGTCAAGACAGAAGCCTGTACTCGTGATTCTGAGGCCGACACCTGAATCAGATGTTTACCTTTGATGTTACAGATAGCTGGGAGTTTTTCGCTGTGTCTAGCTTTGTCCACTTAGCAACAGAAACAAGAAAAAAAGACACAAGTAGAACAAATAGATAAACCCAGAAATCAAAGGACATTGCAAACAGGCCTTTTTCCCTATACAGCGAACATTTTGATGAGTCATAGCAGGAGAGGAAGAGGTGTGACTAATCCCATTAATGACGGCTCTGTTCCATTCAAGTGTCCCAGTAAGCCACTGGCAGTGAGTCAGCATATCAGGACACTGGAACTGGCACACCTAAATGGAATGCAGCTATTATTAATGTTATTAGTTACACCTGTGCTTTCCCTGTGGTGACATATAAAAATATCTGTGCTGAAAAAAGACCTTCAGACCCCTCTCAGACTGGACATTGCCACACACTGGCATAGCTAATAACATTAATGACAGCTGCACACCGTTTATGTGCACCAGTTCCAGGGCTCTGTGGTTGTGCATGCTGGCTCTCCGTCATGGTACACTGACAATTAAATCAAATGAAGCCAACATTTGCATCATTAATTTCACCCGTGTTTTCCCTGCCACGACAAAGTCCAAAGTGAGAAAGGTGTGTACCACATTAAATATGTTTTAGGATCAAAATTACTTTAACCTTTTTATGTATGGATTATGACTTACTCAGTCAATATTTTGTATGTATATATATATATATATATATATATATATATATATATATATATATATATATATATATATATATATATATATATATATATATATATATATGTCCACTCAGGTGGACAGCATATATATATATATATATATATATATATATATATATATATATATATATATATATATATATATATATATATATATATGCATGCATTAAAATTTTCAAGTGAAACCAATGAAATGCGCTCACATAATTTAATATATTCTAATACTGTTTAATGCAACACAAAAGAACTTAACCTTGCTGCTGACTCCTCAGCCTCCCCCTTTATCTCTACTAGTCTCTCCTGTAGCCCGTCCCTCCCTTATTCAGCTTATTCCTCTTGACTCTTGTACCAAATTCCATTTACTTACATGAGTCTCCTATTATGAAAGGACTGTCAAGATATTCCTGAGCTGCACATTTCTTGCATTCTGTCAACCATCTTGGTTTTGGGAGATTTGTGATGCACATACAACACCTGGCCAGTGAGTGGTAGTGTGTGGCAAGATGCACCTGGGTCCACTGTAGTGACTTATATGCAACTACAGCATTAAAACCCAAGCATATATAAGAAAATGGCTTTTAAATAGGTGTTCACTGTAGTGACCACTATGTGTAAAAGGATTAAAGATGCTCCGATCAATATTTTACATAAACAATGAGTTATGTGAAAGGGCTTACTCATGGTGACAGTCCTTCTTAGACAACTGCAATACAAGTGTAGTGTGTGCTGCAGGCTTAATTTCAACCAAAGATCCTCTAATTAGCACTCCATCAGGTAGAGGGGAAGAGCTCATCAGCACAGTCACCTGCTGAAGAGATCTGTTGGAATATAATCCTGCAGACTTGTGGCTCTCCACAGCATATGGTTGGCCACCCCTGTTACAGTGCATAACACGGTATGGTATCAGTCTGTAATGGGCTTTGTCCCAGTACTCGCCCTCAAAGTCAAAGTCACCCTGGTTTGGAGTGGCACCCTATAAAGAGCCATGTGGACCGGCACATATAGTATCTCCCCAGAGTGAAATGACTAATAAAGACTGAATTGTGCTGCATATGAAGGTGCAACGTGTGCTTACATTTGCTTCTGAGGGGGCTCTTTTCACAGAGCTGTCATATTGTGGAAAACACAGCTGCTGCTAATAAAAAATTAATTATAGGTAAGTTTGATTACGTTCATATAATCAGTATAGTCTCGGGGCGTACTCACAGTCTCACCTAACGCTTACCTGTAGTTAATTTTATAACATGCAGCTGTGTCGTCTTTAAACAACAGCGCCAAACTGCCATCATTGCAAAATTATCTCTCACATTTTGTCTATATAAAAATAAAAGTTGGAAGAAACATTAAAAGAAGTGTTGCCACACTATTACTGCAGAAATGAACAAGAGTTGAATTTAGGAGAAATGTCTTTATTTTAGGCCTTAAAACACACTATGATATGCACATGAAACTGTCATTAATAAGAAGGACAGTGCATGAGATCTTGTCTCATCTGCGGCTTTGTTGCGGGGAGATTTTTTCTTTCACTTCGCCTAACGAAAGAGCTATTCCAGATTTTGCATTATTTCTTATGGGACTTGTGTCTAACTTTAAGCCAGCAGTGGAGTCCCCATTCTCTTTAGAAGTGTGGATAAAGTCTTGCATTAAGAATCTTGCTTTCATGAGAAACCCCTCCAGTCATAAAGAGAGAGAGCTTTAACATTATAACAAGATATTTCGACAATTATTACTTTCTTCTCACAGTGGCAGCTCTGCATTGCTGTATTCTTGATTCTTTCACTGTGCAAAGATCTCTTGGAAGCGTAGTGGAGAGGAAATGCAGTGACGTCACTTCCAATCAATGCTCACTGCTTTTTACAGTACATTCTGGGACTTTACTCAGCTGGACATCAAGTGCACTGGAGCGATTTGGGCTTTGGAAAATAGCTGACTCTCTGGGCAGTTCACTTACTCAACTGAACAATGGACCACTTCACTTCTTTTAGGTATTGTAGTTTCACTGGGACCGTTTCTTCGGCAGAAAGCAGTTCCAATAGAAATTGTTAACTGTGAAGTCTGCAGATAATTCAATGTAACCAAGACAGACTGTTTTTTATTGCTTTTAGTAGCACAACCAACATTAAATACAGCTCTGTTGTAGCAGCATAGAAGTCTGCAGGGCATGTCTCATAACATTAGCAGAGTTGAGTTTTGGGGATCTGAGTGAAATGACCTTTACACAGCTGATCACATCAAGTTTTTTTTACCATTTCATCAATATGTACTCATTTTTTCCCATCCTTAATATCTACATTAAAACCCCACTGACCCACCAGTGGGACAGTCATTAGAAATTCATGCTGTGCAGCCAAGCATTGTTCAAACTCCTACAACTTTATTTTTAATTCCAGCTAGATCCCAAAGTTTTTAAATATGCCATATATGTCAGACTCAAATTTGTGGAAATGTGTATAAAATGATGCATTGTGAATATTTCCATTTGATGGAATGATGCAGCCATAACAACACGGAGTCTTGGGGTTTAAATATTTAACTCAATCCCATACAGTGGTTCCAGTGAGCATTTGGAAGCAGCCAATACAGAATATATATAATACCTTCAGACAGTGTGGAATAAAATTATTTTCATCATGAGTGTGCTAGTGGAGTGCAAAGCTGAATCAGTGGAGTACTCTTTTCGAGTGACTCGAGGGGAGCTAAAAGGGGAAAAGTGGATGTTAAGGGGTGAAACTATGCAGTGATAAAAGAGGAGCTGAAGAGGGGCAAACAGTCACCTCACAACATTAAGTTCAGTATTGGAATAACATTACATTTCACATGAGCGTGCATCCAGATTGGGAAGCATCGAGGATGAGGGCGGAGGGAAAGAAATGGGACACAGCATTAGAGCCTGCAACATTTGCATTTTAGCAAGAAATGCAGGGGAGTCACTTGGAGTGGAAGCAAACCACAGTCAGCTGCAGTGCAGGTAACTGTGAATGTCTGAAACATGCGCCTTTAGGAATGAATAATAGAGGGTGGTTGTGGTTCAGGTAGCAAGCAGTGCTGGCACTTGCTGGCTAAAACAAAGATCAAAGGGGAAGTCTTATACCTGACACCTGAAACAGACTGGTTCAGTGTGAGAAACCCGAGGTTAAACACAGTGGTGGACAGTAACAAAGTACATTAACATTAGTACTGTACTTGAGTATCTGTACTTCACTTGACTATTATCTTTTTTCAGAAACTTATTTCTTTGACTCTACTACATTTGAAAAACACTGTATTTTTGACTCCACCACATTTCTATGACAGCTCTCGTTGCTCGTTACATTTGCTTTGAGGTCAGTGGAATATTTTTTTCCCTTTCTAAAATGCAAAAGTCCATAAACTGTGATCATGCAGTTCTGTATGAGGCTTGCTGGTCAAAGTGGTATTGCCGTACTTCTACCTTGCGCATACATCACTTATGGCCATACCCCATGTCCATGTTTGAAGTGTTTGAGATGAAAAATGATTCATATCAATTCAAATGTTTGCTCTGTTTATGGATGGATGGACTTGCACTTGTATGCCATCAGGATCAATTTGGGGTTCAGAATCATGCCAAGGGTACTTGGGTTCCAGGAATCGAACCACCGATTTTCCAATTGGTGGACAATCCGCTCTACCTCTGAGCCACAGCTGGGCACAATGAATTTGGCATCCATACTCAACAAGCTTTTCATTTTGCAGGTTGCACCACCTTTACACAAGCGTTGGATGGAGGACATATTGATGCACCTCAAAACTGAACAACTTAGATACACTATTGGGGGAGCAATTGAGAGGTTTTGGAAAATCTGGCAGCCATTCCTATTATACTGTATGTTGTGAGGCCTTCTGCACCTTCAATGAAAATACAATCTTTGTTAAATTTTAATTTTATTTCATTTACATTTTTTTCTTTTTCTTTTGGTATGTTTGCTTTTCAGTTTTCATTTATCCTCTAGCTGGGCTGTGTTTTGCGTGTTGTATATGTAGGTTTAAGGGTTTGTATTGGGTGTATTACACAATCTTAAATAATATTTTATGTGATGGTACCTTTTTCTATATTCAAAACCCAATAAAAAATATTTTATCATTATTCATTTTGCAGGTTGTACAAGAAAGTCAGTGCATTCGGTTGGTTGTTTTAGAGTCATTTAGTTCAGTAGAAAACTCCCCGTTATCTTTTAACAATTCTATTTCCCAGCAGGCCCTGCTTGATCATGTGACACTATTTTCAGTGCAGTTGCGTTATTCAGTTCCTAGCTCTGATGCAGTGTGCCGCATGTTGGCTGCTCAAGCTAACTGAGTTCCTCTTTTCCCTTTTGTGATGACCAGTATGCATCTATATGAACATAAGCCATGTCAACTTGTATTTGTATCATGTTTATATTGGCCAAAATGCTCTGTTGCTTTGGATGACATAAACCGATGTAGCTAATGTGGTTCTAAGTGCTTTACAAGGTTCTGTAACTGTATTGTGACAGCATTCAACAAGGCCTTGAGATTTACAAAAATAAAATAAAATAAAGTTATTTGAAAACTTCTGTTTTTTAAAAGCAAGTACTCCAGTACTTTAACTAAAGTAATGATCTGACTCAGCAGCTTTCACTGGTATTGGAGTTATATTTCAACAGGAGCATCTATACTTTGACTCAAGTGAAAGTACTTTGTCCACCACTGGCTAAACAAAAATGTACATCCCCCTTCTAAAATATTCCCATGCAGCTACCAATACATAACTGCCAGCACAGATACACTCCCTCACAACACGACTATTCCTCACTGCCTCTCTGTGTTTGATCTTCTACAACGTATACAACTGGAGATGTGAGCACATATCAGTACACACATCTCCTCGCGACCTATATGATAATATCAGGGGGTCACAGGGCTGAGTAGCAGGTGCCACACTGTCATTGTGCCCACAGAGAAAAAGCTGAGGCTGCTGTCACTGCCGAGTGCTGCTGCATGAGCGGGCTGCAGAGAAAAGGCCTTGGAGAGACACCGGGGAGATAGTGCACCATTCAACTGAATCATCAGGGCCATCAATGTAATGAGAGCAGATCAGTCCTGAGCAAAGAAAGGCAAAGAGGGAGAGCAGGAAAGAGGGAGTGGATGAGATGGAGGAACGGAGGGTAATGGGGAAAGTGGAGAGAGAAGGAGGAGAAGGTGGATGGTGGAAAGCGGTGGGGCAGAGAGGAAGAGGAAATGGGATTTAGATATAACATAAAGCATGGGAGGATAAGGAAAAGTTGTGGACAGAGGGAGAGGTGAATGGACTATATGGCAAAAATGGTGAGAAAATTCTTCAGGAGAGACTTGGCAAATAAACATTTATTTTTCTACCACAGCACTTGCATTAAAACATCAGAGCGGGAATAACACAAAGGAGGCCAACTGCTGGGCACTCAAGACTTTGGCACTCAAACTGTCAAGAAAAAAAACATAACACAATAGGGCAGGGAGAAAAAAAAGACGACAAGATAGAAGGGCATACTTAAAGAAAGAATCGTTAACCTTAATTTTCTTTGTACCGCAACTAGGAACCTAACTATCTACCAACGAGGATGTCTCTAATTTTGAAATGTTGTTCATAGCAGGGTCCTGGTATTTAATTAAACTGCCATTTCCATGATTTAGTCCATTAGCTTCTCATTCCCATAACACCATCAACTCTGTCATTTCCACGGCACTGACAACCTGGGCTATTGTTTGCGATCAGAGAAGCTGAACTTCCAAGAGGTCATTACTCATTTCTGGCATTCGTCTCGGCTCCGGAAGAGAAAGTCATAAATTATTTCTCTCACACATAATCCCAGTGCCAAAGCTGTGTGTCAATCACTTTCAGAGTCACTCTCGGCCCCCTCACGTCAGTTCCGTCACGTCCGGCCCAGCGGATCATCTATCAGTGGGCGATCGTCCGTTTGGACGGGTACCCTCTGTTATTACCCTCACGTCTTGGGCCCCCAGCTGAATTACAATTGCAGTGTCAGTGAAGAGCCAGGAAGCTGAAAGGGCTGAGCCTGGGTAACAAGCTCTGGGGTGGGTAATTAATGCCTCCATTTCCCCCCATTGGTATAGTAAAGGGGGGGTGGGGGGGGCGGCATTGATCAGAGTGGGATCAGGCCGGAGGGAAGTGGGCAGCAAGCCGAGGGCACCGCAGGGGGGATTAAGTCAAAATGTGGAACAGAAAAAAAGGGATGGATGGATGGAGAGGTGAAAGAGAGGGAGAAAAAGAGGGGAAGAAGGGGTGGATGGTGGCTTAAAGCCTGGCAGAGTTGTTCCTCTTGAGATGGGTCTTCCGCTGGGGCTGGCTACTCTGTCAAAAAGCCTGCAGCTCTGAGTGACACTTCAAACCAATAAAAAACACACTCTAGTTTTGTACTCCTCTATCAGAATTGTAAAGCAGACACATCCAGAGGGAAAATAACATGGAATCCGAAGCTGCATTTCATATAGTAGATACACTTGTCAATGATTTATAAAAAATGACAACCTCCACAACCAAATATTCAAAAAATTAAAGACTGTAGAAGGTTATGGAGGCAATGTGTAGCGAATCAGCTGCAGTGCAAAGCCAGTCAGAAAGAAAAAAAAAAACGTAATGGTGCGTCACCTAAACAAATGTAAGCGCTCACATAACCAGAACTGAACTGCCACTAAAATAGCAAGAAGTCGGAAAAAAAGCCAATTGATACGGTGAAACAACAGATTCCGCAATTCACTTTTCTCCACCCTGAGGGACTTGGTCACCATGTATTAAAAGGACGCAGTGCAATATAAGAAAAAAAAGCCAGGAGCCACATGGGAGTAAGTGGAGTGACCGTGGCAGCCACCATCGCTCTTACTGCCACGTCTTTAGCTGGAGTCTCCCTGACCCTGTCTGTGTTTGCCTAGGAGGCAAGGCCTGGCGCTGTTGACGATAAAACAAACAGACAAGCCCCATTTATACAGTCAGGCGTCATGACAAGGGATAAACAGCCGACCGCTCCGGGCCTCTCGAGGCACAGTCTGCACTAATAGTAGGGGCTATCATCATCCTCATCCTCACCATCACCCTCATGATCATCATCATCAAGAGCAGCGATAGTGGTGTTGGCAGAAGCTCCTAGGTGCCTGCTGGGAGGCGGACGAGTACTGACTCAGATTGGACAAAACTCAAGGGCTGCACTGTTTACTTTGCTGGGCTGTATTCATTCGTGTCACTGAATTAATCGAGTCAAAAAAAAAAAAAGCAATTGCCAAAAACATTGCTGTGGGAAGAAGGGGGGGGTGTAGGAAAAAAAGAACAGTCTCGAGTAGAGCGAGGCGGGAGTGGCAAGAACGCGACGGGAATGACAAGAGTGTTGCTGTCATCGCGAGGGATGAAAAACAGCACCTCTCAGACGAGGCGAGGCAGCGGCTGCCTCTTGCGCCAGCGAGGAAGGGGATGCGCAGGGACCACAAACGCAATTATCTTCACGCCAGCTTTGTTGTTTGTCAGAAACTGGCACGCATTTAAGGACTTGGGTGTACTGATTATATGACACCCGGAGAGCCTTTGGGGTGGACAAGAGGCAGCCAGCCGGGAGTCATTACCCAAACCAAATAGACTTCTCATTTATTTCTCCGTCGGGGTAAAGCATCAACAGGAATAAACAATGGCTGATAGATACTCAATCACTAAAGGCGTGCACCCTTGCAGTGGGTGTTTTTCCGTTTGAGGATCCAATTACAAAGTCCTAGCATCAAATCATGGGAAATAACAGCTCACATGAGAGGTGTGTGACAATCCCAAAAAGGTTTACAGGGCACCCTTAGGACCATGTTCAGGGACCGAAATCACATATGACCACCCGACAGATGGCATAATGTGGGCACAGGGGTTTTTTTCTGACAGTGTGAAAATCATCGCATTGGCACCTTTCAATAACGCCAGCTGGTCTTTTTCATAGCATTACGTCTAATTTAGGTGAAAAATGGAAAGCTATTTTCTTCATTTTGTCATGCCTCCCCAGAGTGTCACCATCTTGCCCTGAGTGTAAAGCTTTGTGAAAATATTCTGAAAGCTGGTACTTACGAGCAGCTATACCTGTTGACAACCTGCAATCTCTGTGCCAGATATAGACGACCGCCGACACTGGCAGCGCAATGCCTACTGTCGGCTGGTCCGATGCCAAGGTCACGCTCGCAGACAGGATGGTTGAGTCCAAACACAGTGGAAAACCATGGGTGAGAAGTGTTCCCTCTATACAAGACTCCACAGGCCATAAGGGCAGAAAGGGACATCAACACCAGTAACTACATGTTTATACATCTAGGTCCATGTACAATGTCATATCACCAAAATAGGAGCTACTTATCATTTCAGTATGCTTCAAATGACTTAGCTCACACCAAGTGTGTCCTTAGCAGAGGTGAAATGTTAATAAGTACATTTTCTCGAGTACTATAGTTAAGGGTCCAGTGTGTACACTGTTGTTTTCTTTACCTTAAAATGAGCCATGCATATTTGCATAGAGGAAAGGGTCCTTTGCCAGCATCTACCATGTTATTTCTATAGTAGCCCACAATGGACAAATAAAAGATTGGTTTTAGAAAGAGCTGTTAAAGTTTGCATGTCAGCCTGCAATTCTCCTAAATTGATTTGGGGACTGTGTGAGATACTTCTGTATAGTCAGTGTATTACATACAGTGTTGGTGGGCGCGCTTTAGCCACTTTAAAAAATACCTACCTAAAAAAATACAAAATCTGTCTTAGTGGACACTGTATTGTAAGTGTTTTTAATGTGTTTTGTTCCAGTTGGATCACATAACAGCCCTTTCTGACCCAAACTGCTGAGAAATGTAGCGCCAGAGGAAAAGGCTGTGTGACGGTGAGGTAAAGCAGTGGAAATACTTTAAATGTAGCGTCCACTTAGACTAATGTTGACTTTTTTGGTAGGCCTTTTTAAAATGGCTTAAATTAATTTTGAAATGCCTAAATTACATTTTGATTTCAACCCACTGTTTTTACCATAGACTGTATATAAAAAAATATGTATGTATGTATGTATGTATATATATACATATATACATACAGTCTGTGGTTTCTCCGAACTGGGAGCATTCCAACTGTCAACTTCTATATGTAATACTGTAATACACTGACTACACATAAGTATCTATAAGTAGCCAAACTTCAGCAATCCACAACTATCCCTTTAAGACCCAGACACACCAAACCCATATCAAAGAACTAGCAACAACTACACCAACTCGTTGTCTCGCGTCGCTGTCTCAGCCAAAAAGTTGTACATGAATAACCAAAGACACATTTGATCTGTGCCTGCTCCAAAGCAGCAGACACTGGTAGTCTGTAACTGTCATTCAAAAAGGGAAACCTACAGACCGACAGACCACCATGATGCTAGTTAGCCAGTTAGCACACTTACAACACAATCCAGCACGAAAAAGAACGAAGCATATTTACCGTGCGACACTGAACCACGACACAAAGCATCATTAAACGTTTGTGTTTAAGAGCTAAGAAGCAAAAGAAAATATTCTTACCTCATTAAACAAGTTCGTTTGGGTGTCACTCCCTGGAAACTTTGGCTCGCTGTTTACTGTCGGCATCTCGGTTTGTCCTCGTGCGCTGAGCAGCCAATCACAGAGCGATATGATTCACCGACGGGCTCCGCCCTCTCCTGCGCTGATTCTGATATTCACCAATATTCACTCTAAGATTCATAATATACTTTAATCTGTTTTGCATAATGAGTAAGTTTAATTTTGTGCTTTTACTCACCATTGTAACAGTATTTCTGCACGGTGGTATTGCTACTCTTGAATAAAATATCAGAGTGCCTTCCTTACCACTGCTTCTGAGGGTCCAGAGAACAAGTGGGTTTTTTTCCAGCTCTACTACATGAAAAAATGACAGAGGATCAACAAAGTCTAGGATTCTTCCTCTGGGGACCATGAACCTCTGTACATTTCACAGCAATCCATCTGACTGTTGAGGTATTTTGGAGCAAACAACAGACATACTCTAACATCCATGGGCAGCCATGTGGGTTTAAAGCCACTGCAGAAGATTTTAAAAAATAAATAAATAAATTAAAAAGGAAGAACTTGGAGAGAAGTTCAAAAACGTTCCCACCTTCACATACCAGGAGATGTTGAGAAAATTGTTCTCTGCCAAAAATTCAGAAAGGTTTCTTTGAAGGGGGTTTCAGGTGCTATTTGGTGATCCGATAAGTATTTTATTTGAAGCATACTGACGCCCATGACCAGAAAGCTTTTAACCCAATGAACAAGAATAAGAAATCAATACCGTATGATCCACCTCGCTCCTTGAATCCTCAGATGCTTCTCCTCTTGTTGTTCTAAGATTTAGACTTGAACACAAGGGTGACAGAGCCTCTGCTGTAGATTTTGGAACAACTTGCTTGAAGAGATCAGCGAAGGAAAATGCATTACTTTAGATATTTTATCGTAAAACACCTTTTACCTGTGTCTCTTAAAGTGTAAAAAAAAATCAAGTACATTATTACAATGTGATGCCAAGGATCCAAACCTGCAGAAATCTGATGAAATGTAGTATAATCCTGGGAGTTAAGGTGCCATTTTTCTCAACTACACCCACTTTGAATTGATCAATCATTAATCTATCTAACAAAGCAGCTTTTTTAGTTGTTGGTGTTCATTTAACCCTTTAAAACTGGGACTAGTTGGCTTGATTTCCTTCAAAAATATGGACAGAATAGTATCTCATCAAGAAATTACGGACTAAAATTGCAGCCTCTTAAAGCTGGCTGTACTTTATCAAGGCAGAGCATCCTACACTCTACTTAAATGACAATGCCATATGTTGGATATTTAATGGCGCTGCAGGATGTAGCCTTTATCCACTACTCTGAGGAAATCATTTAGTCATATTCAGTAAAAATCCCTCGTTCAACCCCTTAACCCAGGAGGACAGTTAATTCTTCTACAGAGTGTTAATGCTTTTATCCACATTCGCTTCATTTTAGCATATCTCCACGGGCACATACGTCGTCACTCCGTCAGCCTCTGCTTCTTTTGACGGTGCAGCTCCCATCACTTCATTTACTAAAAGCAGCATCACGGGCGAGACCACTCATTTCCATTTATCGAAATCCCATTTCTATTCCATCTGCTAACTAGTCACCTGTGAAACTAGTTTTTAACCACGATTTGAAAGTGCACTGGCTTCAGATGTCTACCCCATCCCCTTTATTAGTGTTTATTCCCAACCATAAAAACCGCTGGAGGGGCACGCACTGCCAGCGCAGGTCGTTACATTGTAAAACACCATGGCAGGGTGGCACACAACATTGCGCATTGAGAAGCTAAGTGTGTCGGGGAGGAATTAAAGAATAAATTTCCCCCTTCCAATTAAAAGACGTATTTGTGCAGCGTGAGCGCAGGAAGGGAACATTATCAATGAGGGGAAGAAAACACAGTGTTACAACTCAGGAGGCACAATTACTGAGGCTGGTGGTATGCAATTAAATAGTGCTATTTAGACAGTGCTGCTCCCTGCTAATACATGCACAACATATAGAGGAGACAAAACAGGCTTTGGATGTACCTCCCAATCCCAACAGCTGGGGGAACAGACGACTGAAATGTAAACACAAACAGCGGAAAAACGACTACATCAAAAGGAAACTGAGGCGACAAGAGTTTGCATTTACATAAAAGGTAAATTCTGAGGATTACAACTATTCACCATCTCGAAACCTAAAAAGGTAAAATAACCACAACAAGTCTGTTGAAAAAAAGAACATCACAGGTTTTATTGAGAAAGAAGATTCCCAGGGTAGGATCCAAATGAAACGTATGTAGGGCAAGCACCACACTACTCCCACACTGTATTAAAGCATGTTTGAGTCATCGGCCCCTTCTCTGCAGCCCCTCAAATCATACTCTGTGCGGGGTGAGTGGAGCTGGCATTGTTAAAAATGTACAATATAAAGCTTTAAGCTAGCAACAAGTCAAACTGCGTCACGGAAGTAATGCAAGTGGAAATCAATTGTCGGATGAGTCCTTTTTTATTCATGTGTCAACCCCTACTGACGTTTTAGAACAACTTAGACATTAGATACTAGAACAAACTCGTTACCCTCCCTATTCTCACCCCACTTCCTGGTCCCCTCTGTGCTGTTGGTTTATGCCTGATCCCTGTACTGCTGGTGCAGCATGAGGACGTCTTCCTGGGAGACCCGGGTCCACCCGTCACTGTGGACGTGGTACAGGTTGACCTGCCCTCCACTGTAGGCGTCACGGTATGTGGCCTGGTAGATGGCGCGGCGGCCTAGCTCACAGGCCTCATCCACAGACAGGTCGTGCCGCAGGCCACTGTCCATCACACCATAGGCGTACATGGAGCCTGAGCCCACGGCGAACAGGTCGCCACACACTCGGTTCCCCTCTGAGTCCACATAGTACAGCCCTGAGGACGAAGAAACAAAAGACAGGTCAAGAGGCTGGGAGGGCAGGAGGAAACGGTGTAAAGGGAGAACTGTTGGATGCAAAAGCGTCCTCTGTTCTCCTTACTCAGGTGTTGAGCTTTGTCAGGAAAACTGAGATGGTGTACATCTAATACCGACGCTCTCACAAAAACAAACACACACGAACTTGCAAGCGCACACGCGCCCATGTCCTCCAGAGAGAGAATATGAACAGCTGCAACCTCTCCAAGTGAAGTAAGGCTGGCAGATATGAACAGCTGCATCCTCTTCAAGTAAAACGAAGCCGGCCACGGAACCTGCTGACGAGGCACGGGTCACATCGCTGTCTGCCCAGGGGCCCTGCTCCGGGCTTTATTGATCCCTGCAAACACGCCAAAAATTAACTATCGACCCGCAACCCGAGCTGCACAGGTAACTGCACCTTGCACCTCAAAAAGGAGGACAAAAAAAGCGCGTTTACATCCTGTGGACATGAGACGAGTACAGCACACTCACATCCTTCCTCAAATACACACCCTTGCTTCACCTCCACACATACGCACACTTGAATGACACGCGGAGGCCGGGCTCACCCTACACAAAACCCGACAAACATGTAATCCACCGTGCACTGCAGACCCCACAATGCTCTGATGGACCTGTGAGGGACAGTTTGCTCCACACCACGCTTCGTGGACACATGCGAGACATTTTGTTCCGCGCCATGACACACTCGCTAGGTCTGATCCCAGAGTGACGTGGAACGGGTGACTAGCACCAGCCTGTGAGCTCGCCCACAGCCTGCAGATGGTAAAAAAGACAGCCTGCGAAAAGGCATGTTTTTCAGAGCGCTTCACAAAGCGAAACCTGTGAAAAAGATAGTCGCACAGAGAAACAGAGACACATGCATATAAAATTGCCTAATATCCACTGCTATCGCTCATCTACCGCATTAAAAAAACACTTCAAAATGCCCTCAGATTGCAAAGCCCCGCTTGCACAGTTCCTCAGCTAAACTAGTGACAGTCTATTAGGGATAGAGAGCCACTTGCCTTTCTGAAAAAAAAGAGGCTTACCATTGCTTTCAACTGGCAAATTGCAGCTTCCTCAGCCTGTCGTTAGTTTGCCATGATAATCATCCAGTGCCTGTCTATACACGGGGGTAATTTGCCATTCTGAGACCTGTCTGTTCCTCTTGAAAACTGTAAGGGACTCGTTAAAAACATAATGGGCAGGGAGAGAGAGTTGTAAAGGCGGCCTCTTGTGTTGAGTAGCACAGTTGACGGAGGTGGATGAGGACTCTTTAGGAGGTCCAAGTATAGAAGCAGAGCGGCACCAAAAAACACTTCCCACATCCATTCCTTTCCAAACACACCTGGGTCTTTGTAGAGCCCAGTGCGCTTAACTCTCTCTGCGCCTCAAACAGAGACGCAGAAACGCATGCAGGCGGCGATGAGTGCTCCGAAAACAAAAAGGTAAAGGGGGGGGGGGGGTTCATGAGGCCCACTTAAAGCTGAAGCGCACTGCCTGCATGGCAGAGCATTGCAGCAGTGGCAGCCAAAAGAGACTCCTTCCACTCTGTCAACCAACTGACAGGTGCTTAAGGAGCCTTTTTTTAAACAGCAGCCTGTGCAGCTGGCTGGACTGACAGCTTTTAGAGGTAGAGGAGCACAGTGCGATGGATGGGTGGCTAGCATCAAATGGGTCAGTGTCCGTCCGTCATCTGGCCTTCCCACTACAATTCACCCCTGGATCAGGATTTTAAAAAAAAGAGAGCAGCAGTTCAGAACAGAGGGGAAAAAGCTATTACATCACACTCTGGGGAGTGGCTGTAAAACTGACTGCCACATGGGTCTCCTCTGACGCCGACTCACTGCTTTTTAGTCATGTGGGCCGCATCCCATTTACTCACATATCACCTCATTTCAAACCCTTCATGTCCTTGTAGGGGCGCGGTAGAGGGTGCAGAGGGTGTAGAGTCGCTGTTATCTGTCAACAGCAAAGCCTCGACTGTGTTATCGAGGATTTACTGTACGCTCATTACAAGTGTCATAACATTTGATGTTATTACATAGAGCCATATTTGACAAGCTCAACGTAGCTTTTATTCGATTTATTTTACATGCAGCTTAAGACACTCCATCAGGGGAATAAGTGCTCTTGACATGATTGTAGCTCGCTAATGAGCTTCCCGCCTAATCGCGATTGATTTAATTTACATGACATTTACCTCTCCATTCAATCATTGGCATTGTGGGGTCCATGGAAAGGCCCACACACCTATTGAACTTATACAGGGATCATTATTTCCCCAATTGATTGCCAGGATTTAACACGTGTCATTTGCGTTTGTTGGCATACCGGCGGGCCCGCCATTGTTCACACAGCCCTCCCTGCTTCCCAGACAAAGCCGGCATCGATCTCAGCGGGTGTATGGGCATTATGCATGCGACCCAATTGTTCGGGGCTGAGACCCAACGTCCATCATCCCGCCGCGCTCCGGCTGGCCTGCAGTCCCAGCCTCATCGATTTCCCATTACTGTGTCACTGTGGCGGCCTCTTTAAGCACACCTTCTGTGATGTACAGCCTCACACTGCGTGGCACCCAAAAGCCGCAGCTTGATGCACAAAGAGAGGTAGAGCATGCGAGAGGCTGCAGTACCATCTAGTGGGTAACTCTGGGAACTACTGATGTGTTTGGAATGAAAAATAAAAGGGCTCATACAACAGGAAAACCACATGAAATGACAGTTCTGTACACACCATTATTACATATAATGGCTGACAACAATTATTTAACAATTAAGTAAGTTGTTTCTGATCACAAATGAATATGAAACTGCTAACCCTACACCGCAACAAAAGACCAGCATTTTGGACTTTTTAATACATATTAAACTGCTATTCGAGTTAAGCCTGGGAAGCAGGCTACTAAATGTCATTAAATCTTTTCTTTGGAACTAAAGCAAATGGCCAGTCTGTCATCAAAAAAACATTGTATATAAATGAGTGGATTATTTGGCTCATTGCATGAGCGGCAAGTCAAAATTAGTTTTGAATTAATGGAAATCACATGCCAAAGTGGGCAGTTAAAGTCTGCTTCAGTGAGTTCGTTGTATTTATTAAGAAGTTTGCCATGTGTTTAGATTAGAAAAAGAACATTGCAAAGAATGCTTGGAGTAAAATAGATATCTGGCAATCTGGTATTAACCGAGGAAGATACTGAACTGACTTACGAATCTAAAAACATGATTAAAAAAAAGTTTAATATAACAACATCTAACTATGGAAAATTGCTTGGAGGTTGAGGTTGAGGTAAATCAGCAGACTATTAAGAAAGTGAAAAGAATTATGAATCCACACAGTGTTATTTTCAGAATCTAAATCGCAAATCTTAATTTAAACTAATTAGAATTAGCAGATTATCTGATTTGTAGATTAATTGATGCGTCACACAATTTATCTGCAACTATTTTGATGTGTGATTAATCATTTGAGTCATTTTTCAAACAAAAATAGCAAACACTTGATGTGAGGATCTGCTGCTTTTCTCTGTTTCATACAATTGTAAAATTAATATCTTTGGGTTTTTCAGATGCATGGGATATTGGAAAGGCCTGTTTCACTGTCTTCTGATGATTATAAATTGATCATTTAATCAAGAAAATCAGCAACAGAATAATCAATTATGAAAATAATCCTTTGTTGTAATTAATACCAGGAATCCTGAACAATTTTTCAAGTCAAATTCAATACTTTTTAGACTTCGGAGCTGAGGGAAGCCTGAATACATCACAAAAGTTATTATTAGTGGTATGTTAAGGTTTAAATCTGATATTACACTGTATTAAACTGCAAATCCCACCTATTTGTCACCCAGTTAAAACAAAAACTAAATAAATATATTAATGAAATATTGTAAGATACTGTATATTCTGATTCTGATTCATTTTGGAAAAATATTGTCATCAATATGCATCATGTATCAACCTGATTATACTCAGTCAAAAAGGTGTTTAGAAAACCTTAATTATTGAAATTGATCCTTAAATAAAAAATATATAATGATCAACTCGGTTGACACTTTCATTTTTCTTGTTTTTAGATCAAACTAGACATAAGCCATGTGTCATGTGCAGCTGTGCATTTACCTGGGCCTCTCTTGTCCCAGCCGCACACCATGGTTCCCATGCTGAGTCCCATGCCCTTGTACTGGTACACCATGTTAGCCAGCAGTTTGGAGGCTGCTGCCACGGAAATGCGCTCCTTGTTGCGAAGTTCGTAGATGCGGCACTGACGAGCCAGCAGGCGCTCCCAGAAGCTACAGTCTGCAGCTCCTCCAGCCATAGTGCCCAGCAGGTAGGGGTTGATCTCAATCACCTTCTTTACTGTCTGCGAGGCAATGTAGGAGCCCGCTGTGGCCCGGGAGTCCACCGCTACAATAACACCATGCTGAAACTGAGAGAGGCAACAGCAGGGGGGATCCCATTAGTAAAGCACAGTGCGGCAGGAGGGCAACACACACAGAGCATTCACTTATGGACCAGTGATCAGTACATACAGTTTAATTACCTATTAGCTACCTCCTATTACTGCTCAGATAAAGCAGAAATGCGCTACTGCTCTAAAACTGTCAGAGGGGTGCAATATATGGCTCAGCTCTGCCAGAAAGCTGCTGGATAAAAGTGAAGACCTTTGCTCTTCCCTCCAAAATCCTCTATCACTGAAGTGACAGTCACAACAGCCGTATAATACTAAAGTGAAGACAACAGATTTGGCCAGTCAGAGGAAGATGACTGCTGGGAGGTTTTCATCTACCACCTCCCCTCCACACTCAGGGATTAAGGGATAAAGTTGGCGTTATTCTATCTTTTCTTTTTATCAACAAATCCCCTGAAGAGACCAAAATCAACTGCGGGGATGTTGTTCAGTATTTACAGCGCTCTGCTCGTTTGACAGGCTGAGGTTAAAAAGCTTGCTGTTTCATTGTAATGAAAAGATATGTCACCCAAATACAATAGTATGGCTCTTTTATGGGGTTTTTTTAATCATTATTTAGACAACAGTGGGGTTTTGTGGCACAGAGACAGAAGTTATATCAGGCTATTATTTTGTTAGTAGCTTAAAATCATTGTCGGATTCAGCGTCTTTACAGGATTTGTTGTTGATTACAATATAACAGCATCCTCATTTCAGTTAAATGTATATGAGGACTCACTTAAATCATACGCCTTGTTTAAATCTTTGTAGCATTAATCAATGTGCCTTGAAGTTTTTGGAAACCCCATTCCCTCTTCTGTTGACATTCTTACTTTTGCTTTGGGAGCTTCTGCTTTGTTCTTTACTCTCTCTACATGCAATCAGCATTTCCACAATAGTGTTTGTTTTGTTTTATTTCTGATGTGAGATAAACTTGTGGTGTGTAACTGTTATAACATACATTTTTAAATGATAATACCAATAATTTTGTGTACTTAACCTACATCTTTAAGTTTGACTAGCCAGGAAAACAAAAATTCAGTATTTACCATCAGAATCTAAAGCCTGGTTCTGAAATAGTATTTAGATCATCTGCTATAAAAACTCACAGCTCATACATGACAGAAAGTATAACAAAGTAATTAACTGAACAAATGAGAAATACCTCCTTCCTACCACAAATGTAATAAAAACCTGTCAGGACACCTCATCACTAAATATATTAACTTACATTATGACCCCTTTGGTTTTTCGATGTACAGTGAAATAACCTTATAAAGGCATGAATAGCAAATCAGGTAGATTTTTTTCCCAAAAAGCCAAATCTGATGAGCAAAATGAAAAATATGCACAATATGTCTGACCAGCACCAAGTCCTCTTTGACAACATGGAAGGAATATGTTTAAATTGAAAATAAAATAAAAAATAAACATAATAAAATGACTTTAAGACAGCTCTTTATTATATTTACATTCTACCTCCTGCAATATAAAAAGAAGGCGCCTGTGCTATCAGGAGCATACAAGCTGATACAGTACTATGTAAAACACAAACTGAGGGTCATCTTCATATTATCATGTTGAGCAATGACTGAACAGCATCTAAATAGATTTGCGTAGTTTGTGAGGTATTTAAATAAACTAGATAAAATACATGTGTGGATGTGCACAAGTAGACATTGTCACTGTGTTTCCCATTCAGGCAGATACAAATAAAGCCGACTGGCTATTGATATTGACTCGTAACACCTAACTAAACCGTAAATACTTTCTTGGCTGTCAAAACCACGCAGGTAAGGACAGTTTACGTTAACCGCATTACTTTAAAAGTCAGAAATGTCCAACACAAACCCTAACAGTGCTAACGTTATGTGAACATCTGCAATGAGAAAGCGGTTTGTAGCCATGTTAGCATGCTAGCGTCCATCGTGTAGCCTTATGTTAACACTTAAGCGTGGTATACGGAGTCTGAATGATTATCAAACGCCTACTTAGACAACTACATCGTTTATTTGAGTTTCACCGTACCCGCTAGCAACAATAAGCCACTAATGAACTTACTTTGAAAGCTAAGGTGGTGGTTCCATGCAAGAACTCTATTTTCCTCTCGACGCCATCGTCGTCCCCGGCAAACAGCGGGTTTTTCACGGAAAAACTGAGACCGTCTCCCGGCGTAGCGTCAAATCCCAGATCGCTCTGTCTGGGTCCAGAACTAAAGGCAAAAGGTTGACAATTATCAAATGAAAAATTCGCACAATCACTGTTCAACACACTAGCAAGAGCCATCTTTGAAATTGTCCGATGAGCAAGCAACTTCCGGCGGATAAGGGTGCGAAAATATATTGAGTTTGGTGGAAAAATCTCACAGCGCCCCCTGTAGTTATGACGAACTGAAGATTTACAGGTGAATATAGGAGTAGCATGGGAATCATAGACTGTATATAAAGAAAATGTTTTTATAAAAAATAAAATAAAAAATGGAATAAAATGAAATTATATACAGTGATTGGAATATAGACCCATGTAAACGCAAAAAACCCATTTCAACAGCGATTTAAATATATGAACTCTGAAGGAGGTGACTTACTTTACACCAGGCTATTTTTAAACTGTAGCCACCCTGAATTACCCCAATGGTGGATGAAGTACCTGAAGGCCATATTTGAGTAAATGTACAGATATGTTAACAGAAAATTACTCTGGCAGAAGTTAAACTCACCCATTAGGAAATTACTTGAATAAAGTCTTAAAATATGTAATTTGTACTGTATTTAAGTATCAAATGTAATTTTATGATATTAAATGTACTAAAAGCACTACTGAAGTATTAAAAGTAAAAGTGCAAGTAAATGTTGGTGAGAAGGGAGCCTATATTACACTTGAAGAATAAAGAGTTCATTTTTGGAACTTCAAGGATTTAAATAACAAAATCCCCTACATTCGTCTGTCCGCCCCCTCCTCCCTTCCTCAGTTCCTTCCGTATTTTGTAGCAAGTCACAAAAATACGTAGGAGAAATGTAGTGGAGTAAAAAGTATACATTTTATTTAGGAAATTTAGTGGAGTAAAAGTGAGAGTTGTTACAGATACTACCAAAAAAATACTTTAGTACTGTAATGAAGTATTATTATTTTGTTACGTTGTATAACTGCTGAACCTGAACATTTTTGCTTCACCCCTCAGCATCTAACGCAGTCACTCTTTTTCTTTCCTTCACTATTTTTGCCCTCCTCTCTATGTCTCTATAATATTCATCTTTCAGGTCTTCTCTCTTTCTTTGGCTCCATCCCTGCGCCGTGATGTGGAAGAGGTCCACATTGTTTCCTGAGTAGGCGTCCCTGTGAGTGGCTCTGAACACGGCTTCTCTTGCCAAGGCGATGGCCTCCTCTTTACTTAAGCTCCTACTCAGCCCTCCATCCAGGACTCCATAAGCATAAGGAGAGCCAGAGCCCACAGAAAATATGTCCCCCTGCAGTCGGGCTCCATCGCTGCACACATATATCACCTTGGGGCCACTGTTTGGGGATGCAGAATGTGCCGTCACAGTAACATCTTGACTACTAACAACAGCTGAAGAGCTGTCATCAGTAATTAAGGATGAGTCTTTTGACCTCTTTGTGCAGTCAGTGGTATTTGCTTCTTTATCCCAACCACACAGCGTAAGAGCCACGCACAGCTCAGTGCCTTTAAAGGGGTGCAGCATGAATGAAAGGAGCTTTGCAGTGCCTTGTATTGAAAGGCAACGTCTGTGACGCAGTTGGTAGAGTCTGATCTCTCTGGCAAGAATTCGCTCCCACAGCATGCAGTCTGCACCGCTACCAGAGGAGGTGACGACTAAATGGGAGTGAATTGGAGTAATCTTGTGAACAGCTGGACAGGCAACAAGCCCCCCAGCACTTGCACGCGTGTCTGCTGCTGCAATAACCCCACCTTGGAAGATGAAACCTAAGGTCGTTGTTCCATGAGACAGAGGGAAAGGCCTCCGGACTGTCGCTGAATGTTTGGATGGGGAAAAAGGGGTTGATGGTCCCTGGCTGTAAGGTGCAAAAAATTGTAACGTTGGTATGGAGAATTGCAGAGGGATCCCACTGTTTCTCTCAGACCTCTTTAGACTCCCCAATCCAAAGTTGTGATAGTCTGTCATATGAAAAGATGTGGCTGCATCTTCAAATTGAGAGGCAGGAAACCACTTGCGATGCACAGGAGTGTCCATGAAGCCACAAATATCTTCCAAAGCCATAATAAAGCAGATACAGAGAGACTCCTTGATCAAAAAATAAGTGTCTTTCCCAGAGATTGGTAGGAAAAAAAGTTCTCCTTAAACACAGATTAAAGCAGAGTCCATCTTTAAGAAAACTGGTCCAAAAAAAGTCATAAACCTTGTAAATCCCACTATGTTTTGTAATGATGACCGCTGCCAACTTCTCACTCTCTCATCTGACTGAAAGACCAAGGTTTTACCCTTTTATAGCCCTCCCAAATATGACACAGTGCACACAGACACACACATAGGCCTATGTTCAAAACCATTTGAGTTGACATAAGTGATATTTTATCCTACCTGCCTTGGAAATAATAGCCGGAGAAGCCCTGTTCTGCAAACCTTACATGTTTTGCTGACTGACAGAGTCATCTTGCTAAGAGTGGCTACATTCACACATTATCGTTTTCAGTTTGGAAGGAGGGAACCAACCAAGGATCTGATGACACACCTGCTTTCCATTACGTAGCTGTATCTAAAATATGGCCCTGAAACCCAACATAACAACATGTGTTATGCTTTACCCAAAAGTTTTCTATTTGAAAACTTACTAAATATTTACGGCATCATCCTGGATAGCAGCAAGGATGACTGTCTGATTAATAACATTCTGGGAAGTTTTATTTACACAAATCCAAGTACATGAAAGTGAATCCTAGGTTTACTGTCTTGAATAACACACTTAACACTAGTATATTTATTATTTATATTATTTAGATAGTATAACTATAGCGTGTTTCTTTCTGATTTGAAATCGATTTTTTAACATTAGGCTATGGATGAATATGATTAAAAAGAAAATATATATTATTGTTATTTCTTTATATACATTATTTTATACAGGTGAACAGTCAATGTCTTTTCTATTTTGATTGATCTTTTTTTCTGTCTGTTTTGTAGGATGAATGAAAAAATCTTAAAGCCATGTTGTTTGTGCATGAGAATTGTTAAATGGAGAAAAAAACAGTCATAGAGGTACTGAATAATTATATAATAATAATAGTTATAACTGTTACTTTAATTTCCTTTGCAGTATTGAATACCCTTGTCTTTCAAAGACATTTTGTAGAAAGACATAAAAATGATGTGAAAGCTCTGACAGGAAAACATCAACTATAGAGATCAACATTCATAAACCGAAGACCTACTAATCACAGTTGTCGCGGTAATTTTCGAGACATGCAACTGAAGTACTCGTGAAGCCATTTTGGGTCTGCACGCTCTTGCTATTCTATGGGCACGCACACCCCTGCAGATCCAAGATGGCGTCAGTTTCCAAAGCTACGAGACGGTCCCAGTCATCCCATTCAGTCGGCTAAAATCATGGCGTCCGGCAGTACGGGGAGCAGGGTGTCCTGCGGGAGAGATTTGAATTGTGTGCCGGAGGTCGCCGACACTTTAGCTGCGGTCGCCAAACTTGGGTGAGGAGAGTGTTGCGCTCTGCGAGTTCTTTTTAAGTGAAAGTGAGATTAGGAGAGGGTCGCGCTGGTTTGCTAGCATAATGTCAGTGCGTGATGCTTGCTAAGCTAACCGGTGAATTACCAGCACGTGCCCAATCACAACGATGCTTGATACTGGAGTGAAGTGTCGATTATACTCGTACAGGCTACACTGTCAGTGTTTTGTGAACTGGCGGGGGAATAATAAGTAAACCAGTTTGCGTTTACCAACTTGTAACATCAAAAAACATACTAATGTAAAATGATGTGCTTTGTTTCTCCTGTGTCCAGGTTTGACTTCCTCTGCATGCCCCTGTTCCACTCGAGGTTCAGGAGAGAGTTTGAGTTGGAGCCCGCTAAATCCAGACCCGGTGCCCATACCCGATCAGACCTGCTGCTCTGCGGAAGAGGTTTGTCCTTATGCTCTCTTTCTTAATGTCAGGCGTTAGTTGTCATAACTTACTTTAGGTCCTCTGTGAATAAGAGAACTAGTTCTACCCCCTGTAGGCTGCAACAGGCCCCTGATGGTTCAACTGATGGATGATCATGATGATCGAAAACTGGGGTTAAGTGACTAACATTGGCAAATTTAGAAAACAGTAACCACAGAGTCAGAAGTTATTATCAGGTGAACAAACAAAAGTTTTATGAAGCCGACAAGGTATATAGTATCACAGACACATTATAAAAGAAATCACATTGTAAAACATCATGGTTGTATAACAGAACTCAGGATGCAAATATCAAATGCAATGTGTGAATTATTAATTATTGTGTGACCTGGCTGCTCTAACATGTTTTTTTTAAAATTTGTCTCTCTATTGTGGCATCATTAACAAAAAAAAGTGATTTTTTGCCAATATACAATATGCCTATATATAATAATTAATTTGGCCAATGACCAATACCGTGATAACCACTTTTTTCCCCCACCCAATGTTAGCGATCATCAAGTCTCTTCTGTAGTGGAATTAACATCATATTATGCATACTCTTATCTTGATTACCCACCAGCAGATTGAGACATGAAATACAATGCTTTTCGATGTATGTAATATTCATTCAGTGTGCAAAATAAGAAAAACACTTCGACTTAGGGCTAAAGTTTTGTACAAGTCCACTTTGTAAATTTTATGTATATATATATATATATGTGTGTGTGTACTGTATATTGGTTTGTCAGGAATCAGCATGTAGACTTATTCCAATATTTCATTTTAAAGCCAATATTGTCTGACGTGCCAATGTTATTGTGCATCCCTAGAATTTTCATATTGAATTTGACATATATAATAGATAAAATGTTGATTTGCAAAACATGGAGCCAGAAAAATGTATATGTGGTAGTTGAGATCTTAGATGGTATTGATAAGAAACTGGAATGAACTTTCACTTGTACAGTGCTTTTCTAGTCACTCAGAGTGCTATCACACATACACTCATACATTCATACACTGGTGGCTGAGGTTACTGTGCTAGTTTGGGGGGTCAGTATTTTTTCCAAGGATACTTCGACATGGTGACTGGATGTGCAGGGGTCTGAACCGCCAACTCTCTGATTAGAGGATGACCTGCAGTGCCTCCTGAGCCACAGCTGCCCCATATGGAGTCAGTTGATGTAGTTTTATTTTAACTATCCATTTTGCTTTTTCTAGACTGGAATACTCTTATTGTTGGGAAGCTCTCCCCATGGATCGACCCAGATTCAGGCATCGAGACAGAACGCAGAAACTCGGAAGCCGTAAGTTCCTCAGTTTGGACAATTTCTTTGATGTACTTGTGGATGTTGATGCATAAAAGGATTCTTTTGATCTTAAGATTTTATGGCGTGTCATGAATTTATCTTGTCCAGTCTATCAGCCCCAATCTGTCTTCTTGTATCATCCTGCCGTGCTCTCATCCTTCTGCTTCCTGTGTTTCTCTCCAGGCTCTGGCACAGGAGTTAAACTTCTCAGCCTACCTGGGTCTGCCTGTCTTCATGATCCCTCTAAAGGGCCCTAACTGTGCCAATCTAGCCCGTCTGCTGCTAAACCACATCCACACTGGACACCACACCTCAAATGTGAGACAGCATTAACAGCCTCAACAAGCGCATGATTGCTTTTTATCAAGCAGAGAAGTCTAATAGACAACTGAATTTATCAGCTAACATTGTGTTCCTCTGATTAGTTCTGGATACGTGTCCCGCTGATGGCACCAGAGGACACACGGGAAGATCTGATTGAGAACGAGCCGAGCACTTGCATCGATGACACAAGCGTTGATGAGAAGACCTGGAGCTGGTTAGTTTCGCGCCAGTCCACTTCCTGAGCAGTCGAGTGCTGTCTGCATGCTAAAATAGCTGTCATTGATTTCCTTTAAAATCGTGACTCATGTTGTTTACTTGCCTCTGCTCCTTTTAGGTGGCACTCATTTAGAACCCTTTGTGATTACAACAAGAGGATTTGTCTTGGTGAGAGAGCACACTGTGAAGCAACAGCCTGAGGCAAAGTCAGTGCATTAAGAAATAATCATGGTCCTGCCCGCAACTGAAAATGCACCTTCTGCTCTTCTTTGCATTCCTAAAGCTATTGAGGTTGGAGCGGACATGCCGTCAGAGGCTGTGATTGATAAGTGGCTCGGGGAACCAGTCAAAGCAGCCATACTTCCGACCAGCATCTTCCTAACTAATAAGAAGGGCTTCCCTGTTTTGTCCAAAGCCCATCAGCGGATAATCTTCAGTCTTTTCAAGGTATATTCCCGCAGATTTAACTAAAAACCAGCCAAATGTAGAAGTCTTTTTGTAATAAAAACAATCTCTTTTCTCAGTTGGAGGCTCAGTTCATCTTCACAGGTACCAGTCGCCACACTGAGAAGGACTTCCGCTCTTACCTGCAGTACCTCGAATACCTCAACCAGAACCGGCCTGCACCCAACGCATATGAGCTCTTCGCAAAGGGCTATGAAGACTACCTGCAGTCCCCCCTCCAGGTAAGGAAGTGCTCTTTTGTTTTCATGTTTTCTGGAAAAAAAAAAGAAAGATTTTTTTTAACCATATGTTTTCCATCCCTGTAGCCACTCATGGACAACCTGGAGTCTCAGACATATGAAGTGTTTGAGAAGGATCCTATTAAATATTCCCAGTACCAACAGGTAAGACTATTGGCGCTCTTAGCACCAGAAGCCAAGCTGGAGAGAAGTCAATATCTCCAACACTTGGCAACTTACACCAAAACAGTTTAGACTGCATAAACCGCACTACATTTAAAATAAAAAAATATGTATTTTTAATTTTGGGGGGATAACTGCCCCTTTAAGACTCTCTGTGTCGCCAATTGAAAAGTGTTTTTAGGACCCATTGGTTTGATAGCAGACTCAAGACAACATTAAAACGTTAGCATAGTTATAGTAGTTATCTTATGCATTCCTTCACTGAGATAACTTTTTTAAAATGTTTCATTAAGTGTTCTCATTTGTACAGACAGGACATACTGTCACTTGTGTTACTCTCTCACACCACTGACACATCTCCTTTTGTGCAAAGTTACGATCACACAAGAACACACAACATATTGATTCTTCTGCTATGTCTTTGTGTCCACAGGCTGTCTATAAATGTCTTCTTGACAGAGTTCCAGAGGAGGAGAAAGACACAAACGTTCAGTGAGTATCTTCACCCACCTCTGTTGTTTGAATTCTTACATTGCTGTTAGTGTCTGAATAATGATTCATACCTTGATATTAAATTTTTAAAACCAACGTGCTCTCCCCTCAATAAAGCTCCCTATAATCCCTCTACTGGTTGAAGAGATGATCATACTTGAGAAAATAATGACCGTGATAGATCTCCAGTGGTGAGACAAGTCGTGAAGCCTTATAAATGATGCTGTCTCTTTCTCACAGGGTGTTGATGGTGTTGGGAGCGGGTCGGGGTCCTCTGGTCAATGCCTCACTACGTGCTGCCAGACAGGCAGACAGGAAGCTGAAGGTGTATGCTGTAGAGAAAAATCCCAATGCTGTAATCACGTGAGTGGAATATATATTAAAGCTCATGTCAGTGCGAAAAATATTCACAGGCGAATACTTTGCAGTTCAACTTTTATGTACACATACCAGGATAAGTCTTTTCTCATTGTGTACCAGTTTGTAGAGCCTAGACATTAAAAATGCTGCACAGACATTTAAACTGGTCCACACTTGTTCAGGCTGGAGAACTGGCGCTTTGAGGAGTGGGGGGATCAAGTGACAGTGGTGTCATGTGACATGCGGGAGTGGGCAGCGCCTGAGAAAGCCGACATCATCGTCAGCGAGCTGCTGGGATCGTTTGGCGACAATGAACTTTCCCCCGAGTGCTTAGATGGAGCGCAGCACTTTCTCAAAGGTACGTCGGTGTTTTAGTGACAGTAAACTGTCTTGGTTGCCCTTTTTCAAAGAACTACCAACTACACATACAGACGCTGTCAATGATGAGTTATTGAATGCAGAGCACCCTCACTTGTTTGCTACATCAAACATGAGGAAAGCATTTGTCATCCTCCATTACCTTCCATGCTTCCTTGCATCTCAAATCACTTTCTCTTTCCACCTTTTCACGCTCAGATGACGGAGTGAGCATCCCTTCTTCCTACACATCCTTCCTGGCTCCCCTGTCCTCCTCCAAGCTTTACAACGAAGTACGGGGGTGCCGGGAACGTGACAAGGACCCAGAGTGCCATTTTGAGACGCCCTATGTAGTGCGCCTCCATAACTTCCACCAGTTGGCAGAACCCAAACCGTGCTTCACCTTCAAACACCCAACGACAGGTAGACACAAGCACATTCAACTCATTTTGTATGACAAGAAACCGGCACTCTATACACTTTGATATGGTGTGTTTTGGACATGCTGACCAAGCTTTCTTTCTCCTTTCAGATATGAACAACAACCGGTATCAGTGCCTCAAATTCTCAGTGGGTTGTAACTCTGTGCTCCATGGTTTTGCTGGCTACTTTGAGACCACGCTGTACAAAGATGTCACACTCAGTAAGTTGCTTTTGTGAAGAGGAAGTCACATTGTGCCAAGATTAGATATAAATATTAATGTTTTATGTTGCGTGTGTGTGTTTGGCAGGTATAAAACCAGATACACATTCACCTGGAATGTTCTCCTGGTTCCCCATCCTCTTCCCCCTCAAAGTAAGTCATACAGTCAGTCCATGAAATCCTTTGGACTCGTAATGTAAAGGGGACCTTTAATGCTCGTTTTTAGGTTCGTAAAGTATTTTGGGTTTGCACTTGAACATGTTTATACACTTTAATGTTTGAAAAAACATGTCAATTATCTCATACTGTCTGTGCTGGAACACCTGTGTTCACCTGCAGTCTATACACTCAGTTACTCAGTAACGCCTGCCTCTTTAAGTCTTCCTCTCAAAAAAAAGTTCAGTCTACTCTGATAAGTCATTGTTTACAGGTCTTCTGCGTTTTACTTTCTTGCACCGTCATTGCACCCAGAGGAGTGACTGAACCACCAAATATCAGAAGGTTTACCTTAAAAAAATCACAAATTAAAGCTTCTAAACACAACTGGACGTGTTCCAGCAGAAAAATGTTCCAAAATCTGGAATAAATTAACATCGGCAACCAAGGTTACATGTTTCCCCAAAATTAGCATGTAGCTACATGTAGCAGTGTACTTGCAGCTTAGGAATGATGTAACAGCACTTTCTCTCTTTAAAAATCCCCAATAAAACCTTCCAAATACAACCTGACTTGTTCCAAAATTGGGCAGAAATTAACATTTGCATCTAAAATCACATGTATCCACAACGCTAACATGTTGCCATGTAGCCAATGTAATGTAAACACTTGCAATAAAGTGCCTGGAGCAGATCTGTATACAAAGAAATCCATAATGATTGAACGACATCTTGTAGGCAGAGTAGAAAAACAGAAACGAGTATACTGAACAATCTGAAGGCTGAGGTCTTTGTTCACAAGCATTATTTTAACATGACTTTACCTCATTATTTGACAGTTAAGGCATGTTTAATATGAACATCCCACATTGTCACATTATATATATATATATGACAGAAAATAAAGAAAAGCATAATAGGTTCCCTTTATACATCATTGCGTTCATATATTAATTAAACCTTTTTCCCCAAATTCCTCCTATAGCAACCCATCTCCATATCCAGGGATGATGATGTGACAGTGCGATTCTGGCGCTGCAATAACGGGAAGAAGGTGTGGTACGAATGGGCCGTGACCGAGCCCTCCTGCTCCGCCATCCACAATCCAGCAGGTCGTTCATACACCATTGGCCTCTGAAGATGACACATCGGCACATCCGTCAACAGGCATACACACACGTTTCTGTAGGACTCGGTGGCAGTTAAAGTCAAGGTGTTCCCGGCGTTCTTTTTATATACACAGTTAAAACCTTGACTTATGGTGCAAAACTCCTAAGTGTGGTCTGGGTTTTAAAATTGCCAGTGGTTTGCACTTCTGAGTTGGCAATGAAGAAGTTGATTGGATAAACCAGATTTTTCTGCGTTTCTGAGAAGTCTGTTTCCAGCAGGCACGGACTATCACCTGTACACAAAGTGTATTATTGCTGTGAGATTGTCTCCTTCAGATTAGGTCAAACACCTCGCCACTGGTTTATTTTTTAATGTCGTCTCCCCCCCACCCCCCCACCCTCCCTCCCCACTGTTCTGAACAGGTGTTGCGGACATACAGTAAACACAATCCAACAGGACTTTGCCTTATCAAACACGCATTCCATCCCGATACTTACTTACTGTTGAAATACCCCTCTCCTCACCACGAGAGGGTCAGATGAAGGTTATGCTATTCAGGTCACATACATTATCGTTTGGGGGCTGTCTCTTCATACTGTTTATTTTGTTTCTGTATGTTTGAACTGTCAATTAAAACAACACTGTAATGCTCTCCATGTGATCAACACTTTGTTTGGCACCACGATGCTCTGCGAGTTTTCGAGATCGGAATGTAAATTATTGAAAATGTTTGTGAATAAGGAGGAGTGTTTTTACTTAGTTTAAATGAGATGGTCATAAGGATGCGAGTTGTCCAGTAGATGTCAGTCTCACATGACAATCGGTTGGACCACATTAGTAAATAACAGTTGTACTCTTAGCCAACCTTAACCTATTGTGTGTGGTAGATGTACAACAGGAAGATGAGCCGTTTTAATTAACTTTGCTGTGAGTGAAAATTAATCATCTCAGGAGTCTGATACCTCATTAGCACAGGAACAAAGCTCCTGGCAGACCTGTCGGATGTAACAAAACCTACTCATCAGCTCAAGGCTGAATAATGCAGTGTGCAAGTGTGGTTCTGCATCAGCGTGACTGTCGAGATCAATTTAACTCTCATAAACAACAAAAGCAACCAAATATGCTCTTCAGTCACAACTGACAGTGATCCGGCTCAATGTGATGTAATGCCAGCATGAGCATTTCTGACGCCTGACGCACTCCACCTCCTGACACCCATCTATTCTCGCTTGAACATTAGCCCAACATTACTTTGAGTTTGTGAGTGTAGTCCCATGACGACATCCTGTCTTGTCTTATCATGCTGCATAGACTCGTTAAGACATATCTTGGACGTCTCCGCTCTTTAAGATAGACCCTCACAAGCAGGGTCAAAAGAAGATTTGCTGGAAAGTGTTTTGTCTGCCTGAACATTTTTTAAGTCTCTTTTTTGTTTTTTTTTAAGGACAGGTAACGTTTACAAATGACTGCACTCTATTCATAGAGGCAAGATATAGTAATGTCCATTTAAGATAAACAACAAAGAGAAAATAAAGTAGCCATTGTGAAAAAAAACAACAAATGAAGTGCAAACAAAAATACAAAATAATAAACTTTTTAAACAACGGTGGTTATCACTATTCAGGTGGAAAAACCTGCAAACAGATCACAGAAAAGGGGATGGAGGTCACCTCACATCAAGCACATAACACATGTCCCTTCTGCAGAGCATTTTTCAAGAAAAGGTTTCCAGAATTTGGGAGGATTTTTTCTTTGTTGGCAAGTTTATCTGTATCAGCTATTCTAAATTGGAAAAATGCAGACAGTAAACTCATCCATGTAAGATTATTTTATGCAAGCAAGAATAATTATAAAGAGGATTAGGCCTTCCCAGAAGCTATCATTTTAAAATAGGTGGTCATCTTATTTAATGTTAATTTCAGCAACTGAGGGCAATAGCAATAATACTTTTTGATATATACCTCGATCCTTGAAAAAATGCGGTATTTCTGATTTTCTACACCTGAATGTAGTTTTGTTATTAAAATGCATGTTTGAAAATAGCCATTTCTTTTAAATTAAATGTCGCATTTAAGCCTTTCTTTAAAGATAAGCTGTGGGTATTTCTTCAGGTTGTATATTTTGTCAATGGGGAAAAAAGAAGCTCAGGGTCTTCACTACAGAGGGCGGGGCGCGAGACGTGTTGACAATTCGGGCCGCGCTGATTGGCTGAAAAATAACCAGCTTTTGTATTTATCGAGGCTGTCAGCTGGAGGTCTTTTGTTATCACGGCCGGCAGACAGGAATAATGCCGAACATGAAGCCCGTCACTTAACTGGGAGCTCTCAGGGTTTTGTTTTTTCAAGTCACCGCAGCTGCCGAAAAGGTGGGTCCTCCTCACTTTAGTAGTTGTTGCTTGAGGTTCATACAGCAAAATAAAGAGCATGAAGTTAGTGCTAATGAGTTAATTGCTAATTCCAACAGTCTTGTCGGTTACACCGGAAAAAACAGGCTGGTCCTGCCGCGCGAGACATTTTTAACCGGCGAATTTGGGCTTTAATGTCAACATTTACATCCACTTTTATACGTTACAGTTATGTGTGACATTTTTTCTTACAAATTATTTCATAGTCTGTGTGTTGTCACTAGTAGGTTAACCCCCGGACAGAGAGGCAGCCCGGGCCTTTCATCGTGCCGCACTCTGAATTATTAATGCTGGGACGTGGTTTCTAATTTTAGCGCTAAGTTACTGTAGCCAACTAAAGATGGGAAACCACACTGCCATCAGCATTTTTGACATGTAATGGTCCATAGGAAAGTGGTGCAGACATTACTCAGCAAATATGTACGGGAAATAAAGCTGCAGAGTCGTTTTCCAAACAGTTTTACCTTCATACTTAACCCTTTGAAACCTGGATTGACATCACTTTTATTGTGCTACATTTAGACGCATTTCACAAGTATTAAAACCTCTGCACCATGGGCAAATTGGTGGGATTTCTTTTGAAAAACTGGTGCAAAGGCTATGAACGACTTGTCCAGAAATTAACAGGAAATTGATAATTTATTTTTTTAAATTTATTTTAATTAATTTATTTAAAGCTAAGGAAACATTTCTAAAACCAAATTCTTATTATCGTAATTACATATTTCAAATTATTTTAGTGAATTCTTATAATTTTTAGGTCACTTCCTTTTTTTTCTTTTCCATTTGTTTTGTTTATTTTTTTTATTTAATTTTGTTGTGGCTAATTTTCAGGTAATTTTCTTGTATTTTCTTTTACTAATTTCTTGCTGATTTTTGCATAATTTCTTGGTCATTTGCCCATTGTCTTCATTCCATGTTTTTCAAAGAAATCAAGCCTAATTGCCCAGGATTGAAAGGGTTAATATATGTGTTTGTGCTGCCCACAGTAGAGGGGGCCACACTGGGCAGGACTTGAGGATGACTGAGGGTCCGAGGAAGCGGAGCAGCAGTGATGGCGGCAGTCAGTCGGAGCCCCCAGGCTCCCAGTCAGGTGTGGGGAAAGATACAGGAGGCAGCTCCGGGGTGGCTCTGAAAAAACAGATAGGCCTAGTCAGCGCCTGTGCAATTATAATAGGTAAGTTAAAAAGAAAACAATTCCTTTCATATAACATCAGAGTTGGCTATCATATACATCTCCATACTATGTGCATTACTGTTGTTTCATTTCTTTTTTGAAATTTATGAGGACAACACACATCAATTAACATTTGTGTAAATGTGCCAGTGTTAGCCATCAGGTTCCTTTTTTAACTGTAGTCCTTTGGCAAGATGCTTTGAAACCTCTAAAATGATCATATTTACATAACAACAGCAACAGGACACCATAAAGACAGCAACAGCTAAAACAAACAGGAACTCCCAAGACATAACACAAGCCATGCAAAGCAACAAGAAACTGTAGATCAAGATTATAAAACAATAGCACAGCAACAACATATACCATTTTAGCTAAAAAAAAAAAAACCCAGCTATGCATGCAACATGAACGGACAACATAGCTATTAGTATTTGTTGGGCTTAAATCATGTAAGAATGAATTCTTACAATTGTTTGCCTTCCACTATGTCTTCACAAGCTTAAAGGTCTAGTGTGTACTATATAGTGGCATTAAGCGGTGCACTTGCAGATTGCAAGCAACTAGGTTGTAGGAGAACTATGTTTAGGATGTAGAAAATTGCAAAACAGTAAATAGCCCGATATCGAGCAAGTCCTCAATTCTCTACTTGCCACAAACAAGCTGTCAAGTACCGTTAATGAATTCCATGTAAAACTAAATTCATGTTTTTTAAATGTATGTATTTATTGTTTAATATTTAGTTTCACATGGAAGTCATTGACCGAGTTCCCAAACAATCAATTAAAATATTTATTTATTTATTTAATATTTATTTATAAGTTTAAGCTCAGGTTGAAAGTATTTTCATTGAACTGTCCTCTTTAGTATGTGTAAAGAAAACGTAGCTTCATCAAGCCGCACTCACTTAAAAAAGTACAGCCATTCACGCTGCTCTCAAAGTGGCTGAGCCTTACTGATTGAAATTGCTCTTAGATTCTCTTTACTGTGATTGCTCAGTATCTTCAGTGCACTCCCAGCATTATATGTCGTGCACATGTTCTTTTTATCGTCACTTTAATGTTTCCAGGGAAGTGTTCGCTGCCATGAAACCGTCTCGCTCTCTGCCTACTTCCCATACATGCAGAGAGAAAAAAAAAGTCAATAAAAAGCAATCCCACTAATGCAAGTGTCCACAATTGTTGAGACTGCATTCTCCATCGCCATTTTAAGTATAATTGAGTGTGGTCGCTATACCATGACAAGAAGCAGCTGTTCCCTCATTTTGAAGGGAGTCAGTGTTGCATGTATTTAAAAAAAGTAACATTAACCCAATTTGATGAATAGAAAAGAGACCAATGATAATTTTATATGGTACAATGGTACTATGATACTTTTTACCAACCCGTGTGAATGTCTTTGTTCATGGCGCTGCTGAGTCAGACCTGAAGTGCAGACTTTGGCACCGTCTGTCAATAGCATTTAGCCAAATGCTTAAAAGCCCATACACCCAGTAAGTGACAAGTGATGCTGTCTTGCAGTAACAGGTTGGATGCCATTTAATTCAAAGTGACAAGTATATTATTCCCATTAAATCATAGGCAGTGTCATAACAGTCCTACACTCCTCCTCTCCTCTTGTCCCAACCTTAGTGAATTTTTTTTTAAAGAAGTAACATATTGTATATACCTTCAAACTTGGATTTGGTTTTTGGTCACAAGAGCACAGAAAACATGAACTCACTCTGCCATCACCCCAGGCATTAAAAGACACATGTCTTCACTTCTAAAACAAAGGCAATGTAAATAAAATACAGTCTCTTTTGTGGTGTTGGTACAACTATAAAAGCATTACATTACTTTTAGCTACTTGTTGGTTATCAAAAGTGAAACACAGAATACAGCTCAACTGTGCATTTAAAGTCTTTCTGGTCCATTTCAATACAAAGCGAAACTAATCCTAAATAAGCCTTCCCCACAAGGATGACCAGCAGCAAACTCGAGGGATCATGAGACATATGGGATACCTGTTTGGCCAGTCCAAGTGCAGGCTAAAGCTGTTCACAACAAAGTCATGTTGTGGCTCCATGTGAAGTAATCGTATGAACATGTTGACACACAGCGGACCCTCGAGGACTAAATGTTTTAAGCCCACCAGTGGGTCATGCACAGAAAGTTCACTTGGGGATCCATAAGTGAAAATCCACGGTGGGCCAGGGCTAGATTGAGCATCTGCTTTGGCATAAGGATGCTGTGAACCCCATGAAACCCACAGGAAGCCCAAGAAAAAACTGTCACGATGCAAGATGTGAGCATCAAAGGAAACAGGGCATCATGTGACAGGAAGTTGTATCTTTCCCTTTTATAGCCTGAAATCCGTTTGAAGCTTGTTTTTGTTCAACTGTTGATAAGATAATCTGCAATGTTGTATACTTGTTCATACAAATTATTTATTTTATTGCTTTCACATTATTTTTTTCTGAGTATTTAAATGGTAGCATTGATATGTCAAAGCATCCAGCCTGTTTCTAATTATTTTATTAATCTGTCCTCTTTCTCTGTTGTTTTTTACTTACTCAGGCAACATCATTGGATCAGGGATTTTTGTGAGTCCTAAGGGGGTCCTGGAAAATGCAAGCTCAGTCGGTGTGGCCATTATTGTGTGGGTTTCCACTGGAGTTATCACAGCCATTGGTGCTCTCTGCTATGCAGAGTTGGGTGTGACCATCCCCAAGTCAGGGGGGGATTACTCTTATGTCAAGGACATCTTTGGAGGACTGGCAGGGTGAGAACACACACTATTAATCTAGTTTCGGTCTAACATTAAAGCTGTGTGGATGACTCCTAGTGGAAGTTTAAAAACCAGTAGGTTAGCTGCTACACAGATCTGACTTGAGGGCACTGAATAAATAGCATGGTAAGACCATCCTGAAAACGTGAGCTCAACATTCTGTTTCCATCTCCATCAGTCTGGACTTGCTGCCACCCCGAACACTTTCAGTGAGAGGAAGTTACTCGCTTTGACAAATTCCTTCAGCCTACCCTGGGTTTAGCACAAGCTTCTGGTCCTCCTCTACACAAATTTTCAGTTAGACAGCAATGGTCTAAACAATACAATTGATTTATTTTTACCCTTGTATGTGACATGTACCTCATTGACAGCAGTCCCCAAGAGTTTTTTTGCGATACTCCGGCATTGCCAGCATATTTCATCATTTCTCATTCAGCAGCCAGCTGGCAGCATCCGTGTTGTCTGTCTGAAGTATTTTGAACACTGATCTGCATGGCAGTGATCCCTAGGTTTGAAGCCTCTCCTATCTGCTCCTCCATTAGGGCAATCTGTGGCAAAACAACAATAATCATTGTTTTCGTAGCTGGGAATATCTTTTTTAATCAACAACAGAGCCAGCTAGAAAATCAATCTTTTGCCAAATCCAGTCAGACGAATGGGGAAAAGGTATTTTTCTCAGAGAAACCCTGCCAGTGCATCCTGTTGCTATTGTTTAGTTGTTGTTATTGTTGTTGTTATCAACTCTATTACTTAATTAACTAAACCTATTGCTGTGTTTACTCTGCTAATGTTTGAGTTAGAACTTATTGTTGCAGGAGTCGCCATAACTGTTTTGAAAGCAGCGACCTGATTGCTATATAATCAACTATAATGCTGTCCAGACTGACACAGAAAGAGAAACAGAATGATGAGCTCATGTCATCAGGATGGTCTTACCAGGCTACTGAATAAAGGGCTGAAAGCATTACCTATGTTACCAATAATAACTGGTATTGTATCATCAAAAAGAACTTTAGAGTCAGGATCATTATAAAGTTGCTAAAACCACATAATCTTCAGAGAAGGGCTTTGACAAATATTTGCTGTAGCATAGATTTCTGTATTTAAAAGATGTGTTCAAGTCCGCTGTAGTTCATGCAATGTTATATAACATGATGCATAAAAGTGGTCTATAGAAACTACATGGCAAAATTGTCTCAGGCCTTTTGTAATTAATGAGAATATGCAGTAAGCCCCCATCCCTCCTCTTCCACAACCATGCTCACCATATAATTAATGCTTCTTCTAATGTAGTTTTGTATTCCCAGTATCCCAGAATGTCACTGACCCAATTCCACTCATTCCTCTCGTCTTTAACAACAATGCCCCTGTGCATTTCTATAATGCATTTAACTAATATGCTTAATCTCCTTTTGTTTTCCATCACTTTTTGCGGTAACGACGGTTAACCTGCTTACACACTGTTGTCTGCAGCGTGTATGCACAGTAGCTGTGTGCGCTTGCTAGTGTTTGATAAGTCTGCTGCTATCTCTCAGTAACCTCCTGCCTCTGTTGTCCCGCAGGTTTTTGCGTCTGTGGATTGCAGTGTTGGTTATCTACCCCACTAACCAGGCTGTGATTGCTCTCACCTTCTCTAACTACATCCTGCAGCCCCTCTTCCCCTCCTGCATCCCCCCGGAGAGTGGCCTACGCCTGCTGGCTGCTGTCTGCCTACGTGAGTCATAAAATTAAACTGAAGATTAAATGGCTTTTGGGGCTAGTGCATTAATTAATACAAGTCATGATGCAGCGAAGTGAAGCCCACTCCCACAACGAGAGATGCTCTACTGTATTGGAGGATGTTAACAGGGCTATGCAAAATCTACTCTATCTTTGTCAAGATGAAAAAAGTAACTCTAGTGAGATAATTTGAATAATATTGGGTTGATCTTGATGACAAGCTTGTCAAAACTTTTAGACCAAAAGTCTGAGTTGCAAACTGAAAATTACCAGGCAACAAAAGATGCTGATGAGTTGCATCATGGGTAGTGTAAGAGCTTGAGCCATACTAAGGACAAAAAAAAAAATCAGACTCTCTCAGCCTTTGCTGCACTGATGGCTCTAGTGATGGCGATGTCTCTGTGTCCGTCAGACAGCCCACTACGATGGGGTAGTTTCACATGAGTTCATACAAAATGTCACAATACAAATACTTTGTTGTTGTCTTGTTGTGAGACGTTGATGTACTCAACCCAAAATTATAAATTTAAAAATCTTTTATATTGTGGCATTAACATGTTACTTGCACAACCCATTTTCTCCTGCAGTGATTCCCAGTTAGAACCTACTGAACTTCACCTGTAACTTTTCTGGACACTGTTTTTTCTTGTCTCCATATTTTAATCAGAGGACTTTCTGTGCAGTGTGACATTTCTGTAACTCCTTTCTGCTGCTCCAGAAGAGGAGTCAGTAAAACTATCTCTAAAAGCCAATTAATTAAACTTGACAATCTGTATAAAATTTTAATGACAGAAAAGCTTAAATCAAAAAAAATGTAACCGAGAGAAAAATCATTCTCTACTGATGGGAGTGATGCAGCTAATCTCCCACTTAATACTCAGTCATTTTCAACTGATTATGACTAAAAATTAGATCTTTTTAAATGTTTATCTGTGTGTCACAAGTACATAAGGTACATAAAGCCTGTGTTTTTGCAACAATTATATTTTTTTAAGATGTAAAATGGTAGTTTTGTTTTGTACATTTAACTGATTCTTAATTTAGAAAAATGGTCAAGCATGTATCATAAATGATCATTGACCCTTTTTTCATTATTCTTTATTTCTTGTCAAATTTTCAAAGCATCAAATCCAATTCTTGTGGAACTTAATCCAGAAGGCTACAGTCTCTCATAATATGGAAACCGTTTCAAGCTCAGAAATTTTTTTCATTTTTCAATCAAAAAAAGAAATAAGGGGAAGGGATTTGGGTGGAATTCAACTCATTCTAACTTTTCTCTTGCTTTCGTTTTAGTGTTGTTGACATGGGTGAACTGCTACAGTGTGCGCTGGGCCACGTGTGTCCAAGACGTCTTCACTGCTGGCAAGCTTTTGGCCTTGGGTCTCATCATAATCATGGGTGCTGTTCAAATATGCAAAGGTAGTATTTGCTCTGTCTGTCTCTTATACTCAAACTACAGTTCTTTTTTTTTTGTTGCTGTCCATTTCTCTCTCTTGGGAGCAGTGGCTCCCAATCTTTTTGGCTTTAAGCCTTTTTTAAAGTAAAGCAGTGTCAACTCAGCTTGTGTTCTGTATGTCTGTATTTAGAGGTCAAAAGAGGTGAAACTATCTAGTATTTCACAGTAAATATGTAATTATAATGTTATTTCTCGTTAATCGTCTCATGATCCCTCTGTGTTTCTGACCCCTAACTTGGAAATAACTGTCGTTAGACCTGATGTCAAAATAGGGGAAGAGTTTGTATTTTTGTTGTTTTTTTTAAGGGGGCGACGCTTTAAGCTGCCATCACAATATAGTCCTTTTGTTCCTCTGACAGGATTTGTGATTCCAATGTGAAAGAGGGATTATGGTCCCTGATAGCTCTTCATCCCACTCATAATCCACTCACAAAAACTCATTCATTTGATTTAAACGCCTCATATCCTGCTTTATGTGACTTAAAGGCCGGAGATGCAAACTAATTAATGTGTCTTTTGTCCAGACCAGATCTTTATGTGATGGCGATGAGAATACTGTGTGGGCTGAAATCTAAAAGTGTTAAAAATGGGAATTAATAGTCACCATCTACAAGATGCATACAGGGGAGCTGACAGAAACAATCTGAATCTGAATCGATAGAGCTCAATAAATTAAATACTTAAAGAATTTTTAATGCTGTTTGAGTAAAACTGAATAGAAGTCTTCCATAAGCAGACAGATGTATTTATAGATAAAATGTACTGTGAACCGGTTATTAGACCTATGTATCACTAATCAAAAGACAACTTTGTATAACATGGAATGATCACAGCAAAGACTCTGAAGGCCCTGTAAAAGAATCAGATGTTGTGTCTGGTGCCCTCTGCTGCTCAGATTGTAGGGGTGAAAAGCAGTACACATCAAGCTGTAGATCATTTCTATGATTTGCTTTTCGGTTAACAGGTCACTATTACTGGCTGGAGCCAGTGCACGCCTTTGAGACCTTCAGAGACTACGATGTCGGTCTGATAGCTTTGTCCTTCCTACAAGGCTCCTTTGCATATGGAGGCTGGAACTTCCTCAACTACGTTACAGAGGAGTTGGTTGACCCATACAGGTAGCGTGTGCACATTTACACAAGCAACAAAACGCAAGAAATTACATAAGACATTAAAGGATGAAAAAAAAAATATGCCAGTGAGATTAAAAAACACCAAATGGTTTTATAAATACATCTCAACAAAGAAAACAACAAAATGAATAAACTTAAGATTTTTTTTATCAATAACAAACGACAGACAGAAAAGTCAAACACATTAGCACAACATACAGAAGGAAACCACAAAAGAAAAGCTAAACATTCCCCAAGCATAACATGAACATGAGATACACACTTGTATAAACTGCCTGACACAAGCCTGGCATAAAATTGCAAAAAAAGATAGAGACAACCACAATATACACAAGTCAATTATTTTTGCTTCATGTAACATGTTGGCACTTATTCCACAGCAAATATCTCTGTAATCTGTAGGAATTTAGAGGGTTGTTCTAAAAAAGCAAATAATTTACACACCTACCTTAATTTGTATATAACAGACAGACGCTTGTTTAAAATATACATTTGGAAGCCACTTTATTTGGTGCACCTGTACAATCTGATGCAAGTAGATATCATGAAATCAAATTAATTTACATTTAATGTTAAAGGGTAAAAGCTTGTTTTTGTTACTGACAGGCTCAGATTATTACTCTAAATTCTGACGACATATGTAAAGGATCCCTTCAGAGGTAAGATCCCTTTCGTTTAACCAGACACAGCGCTGAAATCGCCATTGCCAAATCCACCAGACTCCTTTTAAATATGCAGTAATTTTAGCATGTATAGAGCCACCATATTATCACATTCAACTGAGTGAATTAAGTGTTTATGTCTACCAAAACAGTGTCTGGTCAGTTTGGCTGCGGTGATGTTTGGGCTGTTTCTGGACAAACAGAAAGGATCCTATTCTTTATCTTTATTCCTATTCTTGTATCTCTGTCGGGATCCTTTCCATAATGCCGTCAGACAATCTGAGCCTGTCAGCGGCAAAAACAAAAACACATGCCCCAAGTGGTAACGTTGCAGCCTCACTCAATACTGGACCAATTTCCCATCAGTCTTTTACACACAAAAACATGGGAGAATAGGGACCAGGTTATAAAATACCAAACTTACCCTTTAAACAACATGGAAACTTTTGTCCCTGCACCATTTTATTTTATCCCCCACACACCGTTACATAAGTAACTTGTGTCATATGAGAAGTCCACCTGTTGACAATTTACTAATTGTTCCCAATTATGTATCCAAATGGCATATCAAGCATTGATAACAATTTTCTACAATATCATCAGACTTAAGTAACAAAGATAGTTAGGTTAGGCTACTCCATGAACTGCAGTCTTGTATTTCATTTTTCAGGAATCTACCACGAGCAATCTTCATCTCTATCCCTGTGGTCACCTTCGTTTATGTGTTCGCCAACGTGGCCTACATCACAGCCATGAGCCCACAGGAGCTGCTGGCCTCCAACGCTGTGGCCGTGGTGAGAAAAAAAGTCACAATAACCTCTATCTGAATGTGTGTGTGGTTATGCATGTAGAGAATGCAGCTACAAGATGCTCAGCTTTTTAAATGGAGCAGTTGCATTGCCCAGCAGCCGTTTACAGTAACCACACTGGTCTGACGCATGCTCCTCATTTTAGCATAAAGCTTGTAACGCTTAGATTGTCGCCTTTTTGTTCTGCATTTTGAGATGCCTTGATTAGTCGCTGTTATCCAAGTATGTGTTTAGTGTGTATTTGTTCTCTCCTCCACTTCTCTCTCTCTCTACTCCTAATATTTCTCCCAGACATTTGGAGAGAAATTGCTAGGAGTAATGTCATGGATCATGCCTATCTCTGTGGCGCTGTCCACCTTCGGGGGCGTCAATGGCTCCTTGTTCACATCGTCTCGGTCAGTTTGTCCTCCCCCTGCCCCTTCTCTGCTCCCTCTCATGTCATTAAAGCTTCTATGTGTGCCGTGCTTTTTTTCCCCACTCACTTTCCCATGCTGATATTTGAGCCCACACCTGTAGATGTACATGGAGAAACTGGGTGAGCAGGGTGAAAATGAGAAGCTAAGCAGGAATAAAATGTGTGAACAGTGTCAGTTCACACAGCTCATTTCTGGGGCCACATGCTGGATTTCAGATTGTAGGGAAAGAGCCTGATAGAAAATTGTATTTCTTCCAGAGCATATTTGACTTTGATGAGAGGACCCCACTTGACCAATAATGCATCCCAAAGTTCTGCGCCCATTCTGCTCCTGATTCAGTCCACTTTTCACCCTGTTATTTTAATTTATGCGGTCTGTCTCTCCACTGCTGCTTCCATAATCACCTGAACTATGTGTTTCCTGAGCTCTCAGCTGGCCAGTGCACACGGTAAGCAAGCACCAGATGGCTCTGCTCTCAGGAGTTAAACTGTCTTTTGATTCCATCTCTCAGGCTGTTTTTCGCCGGAGCGAGGGAGGGCCATCTCCCACGTCTGCTGGCCATGATTCACGTCACACGCTGCACTCCTATCCCAGCCTTACTGTTCACCGTGAGTCCTAACAACATCTACTATTTATGATGTTAAATAAAGATAGATAATTGTTAACTTTTCCTGTCTTGCCACATTTAGTTGATCTCCACTCTGCTGATGTTGTGCACCAGTGACATTTACACCCTCATAAACTATGTGGGTTTCATCAACTACCTCTTCTATGGCATCACTGTCGCCGGGCAGATTGTGCTGCGCATTAAAGAGCCCAACATGTATCGACCCATAAAGGTAAAGACACGGATGGAGCAACTTGGATTTGGATGTTGACACCAATTATACTGACAATCAAGAGCCACGGATAAATACCAGCACAAGAGAAAACAATTTAGATACCTGTATATTTTCCATGAATACTACACAATATACAGTATACCTAATATTGTGATGTCTAGTATGCAAAGTTACAGATAATGTGTCTAAAATCTATTAATACTTTTATAAGATAAAAAGACTGTATGTCATTGTCTTTTTCTTTATTTTCCTCTATGACAACTCCCTCATATTTCAGGTAAGCTTGGTATGGCCGGTGATCTACCTGCTCTTCTGGGCCTTCCTGCTGGTCTTTTCTCTCTACTCTGAGCCCATTGTCTGCGGTGTTGGTCTGGCCATCATGATGACTGGTGTCCCTGTGTATTTCCTGGGAGTCTACTGGGAAAACAAGCCACAGTGTTGTGATAGTGCTATTGGTAAGGCAACATCCTAGTGTCTTAGATAAAAAACCTTGAGGTTAAAATTGTTGCTTGAACTGCGAGATGCCTGTAAATGTGAGTCTGTGTGCTTCAAAGTGAACTGGGGTTCATTGTTAAAGGCAGGGTTTAACAGGTTAAAGTACACAGATGTTCAGTTCTGCTGCATTAAAGGTGACCTTGCTTCACTTGTAGTGGGGCAATTTAAATATAATGCAGCTAAAATGTCTTTTTTGCAGAGGTCCAAATAAAGCAGAATGTTAAAAGGTACATTAGTCAGGATGAATGCCAAAAAAGATCTTTCAAAGTCAGAATTTACATGTATTAACAATTACCTCAAATATCAAAAAATGACCTTTTTTTCTTTCATCCCCAACTTTATTCAGGTAAAATGACTCACCTGTGCCAAAAGCTTTGTTCAGTGGTTTATCCGGTCCTGGAGGAGAATCTGGCGCCCCATGAGCCTCAGAGGAAAGATGGAGATGACGAGGATGAAAGAAGCCTCCGCACATAAACAAAGAGAGAATGCCTCACATCTTTTGGGGGTAATATGGCGCTTGGGGAAGACTCTCAGAAGTATTGCATACATAAATACATATTCACTTGTTCTACAGCACTAGATCACCATTATTTCGATGTATGTTCTGGGAACACGCGTTAAAGATGAAATATCACTTACTTGAATTCATGAAACACTGAAATTATGCAAGTCTTTTTCTTTTTTTTTACATTGGAATTTAAAACCTTCTTCTTTTGTGTCTTATTTGAGTGGGAGGTTATGGGAAAAAGTTTTAATATGCAAGCTGTATGTATCGTTCAAGCTCTATGCATTGTTTATATTTTCACCTCACTATAGTAACACTAAAATAATATTTCCCAGATGGTTTATGGGTTTTTATTCTCACTGAACTCCTGACCATGTTATATGCCAAACTGTATTAATTTATTAAAAAGGTTCCCTTTTAATGCAAACAGAAATTTGCCTTCAGAAAGCAAAAGTTTGTTTTCCCTTGCACTTAGATCTCCAGTTCTGATCATCACTATGGGGAGTTGTTTGCTGGCGGATTATTATGTTTTCCTTGAAATTAAGTTTTCTGTATATGAAGCTCAGTGGTCTCTACTTCTAAGATGTCCTCATGCATGAAGTGAGGTTGCACCAAAAAACGGCTGTATTCATTTTCATCCCTCAGCAGGAAGCCAATGACAGGGAATCAAACATTAAATACCTTCCCACAGTGCATATGCAATTCATATTTAGCAAGTGGCGGCCATATACCTGATTTATTTATTTATTTTTAAATTCATATCCTCTGCAAGTTTTTTTTAAATCACCTGAACTATGTTTTAGACATGTTTGGATACTTGTTAAAAATGATAGTTATACTCAGTTATCTTTATAATGTCTCCCGCTGTGTTATAAGGTGCTGCCCATACGGCAGTGGTATCTGTACAGTGCTACCTGCTGCACCTCCACATTAATGTTTCATCCACCTGTCGGAACACCTGACGTAAATGGGCGGAGTCCACGCACAATAAGCGATCAAATTGCGGAAGTCATGGGCAGTTGTGACAAGGCTGGCTGTGTCACTTCACTTTGCCTTAAATAAAACTGGAAAGTAGTTACATTCGCCTTCAAAATAAAAGCCTGAAGTACACAAGTAATGCTACATGAATTAGACATTTTGGCTGAATCATATCAAACCAAGATATGTAATCCATGCTGCTTAGGCCACCCATTACGTTGCTAATATTTACCAAGGAGTCTAAATATGTGACTACCTGTCAGTGCTCTGGAAGGTTTTGTCAAGAATCACTATAAATGATTATAATTTTTAATAACAAGGTAAAGATACCTACATGTAGTAAGCCCAGAGCTTTTGGTAGCCTGGATCTGTAAAGTTTGTTTCAGTTAGGTGCCCACTTTGCAAGTTTGGTAATCCAGTATTTGCTCCGCTAGTTCCAATATTTTTTTCAAAGTTTGCCCTCTTGACTCCTTACAGCAGGCAAAGCACAGGTGGAACTAATAATGATATTAGTACTGAGGGTTTCATACCTTGACATGTTACAATGTTTAGAAAAATGCCCATTATATTTCCAGCAATCTAGGGAATTTTAAGCAGCGTTGAGACATTTGTGTTGGTAAATTAATATAAAAAAGCATATAGTTAGCATAAAAAATTAAACGCTTTGTATATTTCTTTTTTAGTGTGTGTCAAGTCAGACAAATCCAAGGGGAATTTGGATTAACCACAGTATTTCAAAAGTCCTGACCATGGCCCCAGTTCTTTTTCAGTATGTTTCAAAGTAAGCAAATACCAGGAGGGTAGCCACAACAATACACTACAACACTTTAGAAATTGCATGTCTAAATGAAATGTAACCATGATTATCTTTAATTAATTGCACCTGTGCTTTTCCCACTGACATCAAAATATCTCGTATGAATTAATAAGTAACACAGAATGCCTTCATGATAACATATAATCTCTCTTTCCACGTCGCTTGAATGTCATCAGTTAAACCATATTTTTTTTATTGTTTAATCCAAAATGCAATATATGAAACGGGTTTTATTTTGAAAGGTATGACAGGAAGTCGCGTGATTATTTTTGTCTGCGTTGACACTGAGTGGATACACAGTATTTGGGTTTCCAGCCAACTGACTGCTACCGTGTGTTGGAGGAGGTTCGGTTGAGCCGGTTTACTTTTTATAATACTGGCGACTGTCGGTTCAGCGTAGAGGTACGTTGTTATTTTGAAGCTTTAACCATTCATATAAACAGACTGTCATGCTAACTTAGCTAGCTGTTTAGCTCGGCAGTCTCACTGAGCAGGCTTGACAGCATCTGCAAGGTTAGCTGTGTTCGGTCACTTGGCTAGCCTCTGCCTCGTTTCACTGACCTGCAGCATCGACTGGAGGACTGTCATGCTAACTTCAACGTATTTAATACCGAAATGCATTTCTACAACGTAAATAAGTAATACAGAGGTAGGTAATTGACAGGAACTTTCTATTAAGAGTGAATAACGCTGTGGACAACAATATGTCACCATGAACAGCAGTCAGTTTACCAGACTTGACACGTAGTTGAAGTTGTTTGGAGTGTATTTGAAATGTACACACGTTATATGTGTGTTTTAGTGACACCACAGCTCTTCTTAACATGTAGGCTAGTTATTATGGTGTAGTAACAGCTTTGTCATTAGCTTCACGTTGCGCTCACCTGGGGGCTTTTCAGTTACAGGAAGTGATATCAGGCACAGTGAAAACTATTTTATATATATATATATACAAGCAGACAAATACAAAGAGCGACCTTAACATCCAGTTAAAATGCAACACAGAACAATCAAATACATCACCAAGTGCAATTTTTAATTTCAGTGACAATTAGAGTAGCAATCACATAGACCAAGAGTGCTGTTTTCTGGGTCTTTTCAATGTGACTTCAATTCCCCCATAGTGATCAGCTCAGACAGTTTCAGGTTCTTCTGTAAGGTATTCCAAGTAGAGAGGGGCAGCAAATGTAGAAGCTTTTTTGCCAATTTCTATGTAAACCTTAGGGACCAACATCAGGAGACTACTGTGAAAGCGCAGGCCATATTGATTTTGGTTTTTACACGTGTATGTATTTAAATAATGAGCAACCAGACTCTTATATATAAAAAAAACAACCAATGCGAGAGTCTGTGGATGGACAGAGAGGGACATTTAGCAGCAGCATTCAGTGTACAATGGTGTGCACAGTTTCCACTGCCTGTAATAAAACATAAAGCACAATGGTATACAGTATCCAACTTATTTAGGTACAGATCACAAAGGTAAAAATGCTGTCGAAATCCTTTTCCTATTTCCAATCCGTTTCCTTACCTAAAAGATTTATTCCTGAAAAAGAAACCTAATTTAAGTTTCAGCTTGGAAACTAGGTTGTCACTGTAAAATGTACACTCAACATAGTAAAGTAACTTGGTCTGTGTTCATATACTGCTATAATTTAACACGTCCATTATCTCACATGCACACATACCAACCACACATTCTCCCATCCACACACACACATACACACACACACACACACACAGCCATGTCTCCATCAGTACCCCTGCAGGAGATGATCCGGGCCATCAGGTCGGCAAGGACGCAGTGTGAGGAACGAGGTGTCATCCAAAGGGAGTGTGCAGCCATCCGGGCACAGTTCAGACAAGCAGACAATGGGGGGCGATCGCACAACCTGGCCAAGCTGCTCTATGTGCACATGCTGGGCTACCCCGCTCACTTTGGTCAGGTGAGGGGATTTTTGCTAATGCCTGTCATGGGTTTACTGCAGTTAAGGGGGTTGGCAGGGTGAGAAACCATCACAGGATCTGGGTTCCATTCATCTCTGAATTGTCCAAGTGAAGCAAAGTGTGCCAGCCCCAATGTCCTACCACTTTGTCCTAAGCAATGATCCCACACGTTATTTGTGCACTCAGCAATAATGTGTAGCAGAGCTCAAAAAACAGAAAAATGAGACTGTGCATTGTGTAGCTTTGATAAGTTAGAGATATTGCTACTATGCAAACACTAAACTGGTCCTTCTTGCTCTTTCAGACTTCTGTGTCATTAGAAGACTTTGAATTGTGGTTAATTCCCTCAAGCAAAGTCTGCAGGAGCACTGCAAAGCCATGTCAATAAAACTGGGCCACTGACTGGGCTGCTCCAGGGGCTGCTGCTCTAAAGCTCAACTCCACTTGAAGTGGGCAAAGAGCAGCAAATTTCCCCAGGGGCATCAGTAGTGTCAGTATCTCTAGTAACTTCACATTTAATGAAGTTGTTCCTCTTCCTGCTAGATGGAGTGTGTTCGGATGATAGCCAGCCCTCGCTACAGTGAGAAGCGTGTGGGATATCTGGGAGCCATGATGCTGCTGGATGAGAAGCAGGATGCCAGTTTGCTCATCACCAACTCCATCAAGAAGTAAGGACAGATACTAAAATCTGAAAACGTATAAAACAAGAAGTATGTATATTTTCAGTACCACTTTATTTTAAACCCCTGCATTTAGCAGTGATATATAATGAAAGCAGAAGTTCATCCACTTTACATATCAAAGTTTGTTTACAAGTTTTGCAGAGTATAACTGCATATGTGAAAACAAGATGTATAAAACCGTTAGTGGCTCCAGAGGGAGCTTCAAAGCTTTGTCACTTGAGTTAGTGTCTATTGGGGCTGACTACAAGTTTGAAAATGAAAAAAAGTAAAAAGGAAGTATGGAGTTAGAAAGAAATGAGCTTAACACACCTCTGCAGCCCTCTCCTCATCTCTACTAGAGGCTGGAAGCTGGAAGCTACATTAGCTATTTGTGGTTAAGGTTGTGGCATTGTGGGAAATGTAGGCACCGGGTTTTGGCAAGAGAGAAGAATGTGTCAAACAAAAAAAGACTATCTCTTGTTCTGCTTCATGAATTTTATTTCTTTTTTTAAAAAAAGCTTCCATCTTGAGTCCAACATTGTTATTGGAGAGCAATGCTAAATAATTGCTGGAGTACACATTTAATAAACAGTTAATAAATGCCTTGTTTAGTAATGTAGTTTTTATTAGATATTAGGAAGTTGTTAAGTATTTATTTACATGTCAACAATTATAACTCCTCTTACAAAGCATCCACCAGGTGGGTTATCGCAAATAAATATTACATAACACAGTATAACATAGCTTATGTAATGATATATTTCTACATATAACACTACTGTAAGATTTGTTCATGTGTGAAATCATGACATTGATATGAAAAAAGCTATGTTCCAGTATGCTATCAAGTATTCATGATCTCTGTTTACACCAGTTATGGATGCATCAACTGAGGAGTTACAGTTGTTGACAAGTAAACATGTAAAATAGCTTTATATCTGCTAACTAATGTATAATAATGCGTTGAAGCATTTTATAAGCTATTTATAATTTGCTTTACAGCTTATAAAGGCTAATGGAGTGGGTTTAAAATAGCATGTAACCAGGTTTTCTGTGTTTCATGTTTATTTCTGAATAACTACTTAAAGATCAATGAATGTAGTGTTTCCCTCAAAACATCATAAGTGTGTTAGACAATAATTGAGGATAGTACAGTTTCAAGTTATTAGAGCAATCACAGTAGACAAAATGGGGAGCAAAACATCAGAAAAGACAACCCGAGCGAGTCAGATAGAGCACAAAATTGAGGATATTTTTTTTATAACTTCAGTAAAAAGCTGAACATTTTGCACACATATCTAGTGTCATTTGTGTGTTTTTCTCTATGTGCGTGTTTTCCAGTGACCTATCTCACAGTAACCAGTATGTGCAGTCTCTGGCTCTGTGCACGCTGGCCTGTATGGGATCAGCTGAGATGTGCAGAGATCTGGCACCAGAGATCGACAGGCTGCTCCGAGCCTCCAACTCCTACATAAAGAAGAAGGTGAGGACCTCCGCAGGTTTTTGTTTTGCTTTCCAGCAGCACTTAAAAAGATGAATATTACTACCACTGTGATCACGATGTAAAAGTAGTCCTCTATTAATTATACTGCATATATACTGTTTATATATTTGCAAGTGGTTTATTCTTTAGCTTTATTGTTTGCTGTGATAATTTCAGTAATACAGCAAAGATACATTGTTTTTCCCCCCTTTAAAAGGCGATCGCGATGAAATGTTATAACCACTGTTAAATCTTTAGTGGAAAAACAGAAAGTAAGATGTAATTTTTGTATTTTACAAGCAACATCGGGGCTCTTGCCTCAGAAACACAATGGCTTAAAAAAGTTGCTCATTTAAAAGGTACTATGATTTATTATGTCCTGCTCGTTGTTGCTGGTGTTGGAGATAATGTGTTCTCCATTTATGGTCCATTTGCGCATTCATCCAATTAAATCTAACCATCTCAGCATGATTTATTATTACTTAATAACCTGTTTGTGGCCTATATGAAACAGTGACACAGATTTCAGTCCTTTGTAAGCAGTAACATTTTCAGCCCACACTCACTAGGTCAGTGTAGTAATGTAATGGTGCTGATGACTTCTCTTCCTCCAGGCGGCTCTGTGTGCAGTTCACATTGTGAGAAAAGTCCATGATCTCGGAGAGCTTTTTGCGCCTGCTGCTCGCTCCCTCCTCTCTGAGAAGAATCACGGTTAGTAGATCTTAATGACTCATGTTTGTTAGCTTGTCTCATGCATAATATTTCCAACTCTTCTCTGTGGTTACTCTCATTTATCTCCAGGTGTGTTACATGGTGCCGTGGTGCTCATCATTGAGCTGTGTGAGCGGAATCCAGAAACACTGGAGCGGTTCAGAAAGGTATGGCGGATGGATGTTTATAAATATGATTTGATCTGATGAGTTCAGTACTTCTACATGTATGTAACGAGTTTGTGTCGTGTGTATTCCAGACAGTGCCAGATCTGGTTCAGATCATGAAAGGTCTGGTCCTTTCGGGGTATTCTCCAGAGCACGATGTGGCAGGGATCAGTGATCCCTTCCTGCAGGTCAGTCTGGACTTGCTTGATCATACAGTATCATATCAATATATTTCATTTTATTTGGTTTTATAGGTTATATATTGTAAGTTATAATAGATGCCTGCATTCTGCATTCTGCATTTCATTACATTGACTAAAGAGCAAAAACACCTAAATTTTTTTTTTGGAGACATATTTTCTGTTGTTGGTATTGTATTGGTATTGGCCTCAATTTTCCTGAATCTGTGACAACAATCAACATATTTTGCCAGATTTTTTTTTTTATCCAGGGTGTCGGCAGGTCTTTCAAAAGTCTTAAGATGTCTTAAATTCAATTTTAGAAATGCCCTAAAAGTCACCGAATCGTCTTGAATTTGAATCAGCAAGGTCATTATTGTCCAAACATTTGATCTAATTTTAATTAATGTCATTTATCCATTTTTAACTTACTTTTATCAAAATGAGTCAAGCTTTTCCAGGTGAATGACCACATTTCTGATGTGAAAAAGCTTTAAACCTACTGTTAAACCTAATAACTTACACAGCTTTGCCCTTGCCTGTTAGCATAATGCAGATTAACCCAATTCACTCTAATAATCATATTCCTACATAACACCTACCTCTGCATGGGACCACATACATATATTCTAACTTAGAAAGCATTAAATGTATGTGTCTGACACCTGAAACCCTGTCAATGTAAACAAGGAACATTTGAGCACTTGGGTGAAAATGTAATTAAAAACAAATGTGACTTATTTTTCCAAAATATCTTGCTTTTTTCTCCAATGCCTGTGCATTAGTAATACGTTGTTCCTGTTACTTTCAGTTTCTTTTTTTCTCACTAACACTTCCTTCTTCTTACTTTTGCTGATTCTGTGCACCAAAATAACTTGGAGTCCATCTGTTCACTCTTTACTGCCTTCGTCCTCCAGGTACGCATCTTGAGGCTGCTGAGAATCCTCGGTCGCAACAATGAAGGCGCCAGTGATGCGATGAATGACCTACTAGCTCAGGTCCAGTATTCACTTTCACAAATAATGAATAAGCATTACATGAAAATTATGTTTTTGTTGTTTTTATGTTCTTCATTCTTTATTTCTAAGTTAAATTAAAGACGTTATCCAGCAACATTATTAAGTTTTTCTGTAGATGTCACACCTTTATTTATTCAGCCATCATGGGCATAGCTTTCAAAACATCGTGCCAAAGCACGACAGTTGAAAATTTGCACTGGTGCATTTACAGAAATGTTGATTGATGTGTGTTGTTTTTAGAAATGAAATGAAATGTAATGCTGACTCCTCATTTAGTCACCCAGTTTGTTTTTTCCAAAGAAACTTGAAAGAGTAGAACACATCACTTCCTGTTTGCCACAATATGTTCCAGTGGAAAGACTTACTCCAAACTGGGTGTTAACAGCAACTGCAAAAGCTTGAATCTCTTCTGTCCATTGAAAGTAGAAAAGCTCTGTTAGAAATAATGTATGTTGCTTATGTTGTTTATGAGTAATGTGCTGACGTGTCGTACAGGTGGCGACCAACACTGACAGCACTAAGACTGTTGGCAACGCTGTGCTGTATGAGACTGTTCTCACTGTGCTAGACATCAAGTCAGAGAGCGGCCTCAGGGTGAGACACTGGTCCAGCAGCACTCCTCACTGTCTTTAACCACCTTCATATTTAGGGAATAATGTCATCTAATTAATGAATAAATTCATGCTTCATTGAATTTGTGCCACAGGTTCTGGCTGTGAACATCCTGGGACGATTTCTACTGAACAATGACAGGAATATTCGGTCAGTGTTGCTTCCCCCTTCTGCATTCCTGTTATATTTTCCCTTTACATCTCTTCCTCCATCCTTCCTTCCTTCCTCTCGTATCTCTCAGGGTCATTTTACCTTTTCCATTCCACAAGGCCTACGGCAAACTCATTGCAGCCAGAGAGCGAAACCTCCCAACAGGCTGTTATCAGTCTGAGCTCACTAATCACTTTCCCTGGAGCCGCTCCTCCAGAGCCACACCAGAAGGTCACTGTCTGTCTGTTAATGCTGATCTCTCAATTTCGGGCCATGTCATTTTTCATCGGGCAGTGCAGAGACCTGTAAAGCTATTCCTTGGGGTTTTGTTATGCTGCTATTTTTTTGGATTTGTCTCCATAGGGGCAATGCCCAGGCAGGCCTGTCTGGTTTTCACCTGCAGGGGCCCTGAATCTCTCTGTAGCTGTTTGACAGTAATGGGACTAGTTCATTCCTGCGAGACCTGCCCGGATAGATAACATCTCTCTAGTGCATACATAAATACTTGAACAGTCTATGAGACATTTCAGATGAATAATTTATTTTGCCAAGTTGAAAAAGTTTAGTTTATACAGCGCTGTCAATTAATCTTGATTATTAGCTGATAGTTTTGAATATCTATCTATTTGTTAAATATATTCTGCCACACTTCACACTCAGGATCAAACTGACCACAGTGTAAACCTCACAGCACTTCTTCATGATGAAGCTTAAAACCTGACATTTTAATATTGGGCTGTTCTGTATGCTTGTCCAGGTACATCGCCATGACCTCTCTTCAAAAGATTGTCGGGACAGACCACAACGCTGTGCAGCGCCACCGGGGAACCATCGTGGACTGCCTGAAGGACCAGGATGCTTCTGTCAAGCGGTAACTTTTCATCTCTTCTCCATTTGTCAGGCACAGCTGTTACTCCATAGATGTTCAGTAAAGATGACACCGTGAGGTCGTGCTTTTCAATGCCACTCCCTAACGTGTGCTCTGAGGAAATCTTCTAACATGATTTTGATTCAGTTTTTTTCTAAATGTCAAGGGCTCCCTTCATTTTTAAGTGGAAATCAATCAATCTTCTTAGATGTAGAAAACCTGTCTAATAGTATGTAATATCCTTATTTTATGTTTGGGAGATTCTCTGATGTTTTTGCCAGTTTAATGCATTATAAATTTAAAACAGCATCGCTTAGTAGTAAGTTTTGCTAATATCGTAAACGTTTATTGATCCAGACCACACTTTGAAACTGATGTTGCTCCAAACAGTGTCTCTTCAGTGAGCTATTTCTTCTTTGTTGTTAAAGATGAGTAGAATTCAGGGAACTCACATACCAGTAAAATTATCTCCTGCATCACCTTTAAGGTTCTTTGAGATGCTTTTGACCGTGCTGCCACACACCATGTCGCCAAAGTTGCCTTTGTATTTACATTGAAAACAATAGAGGCATCGGCAGCAATCGCTTGCTGTCTGAAAGCACATCTACACAGAGAGATACATTAAAGGGAAAATTCACTGACTATGGATGTCCAGTCAGTGTTGATAAATGTAGGCAATTGAATCAAAAAGTTCTTCAATGCGTACTATAATTAACCAAGAGATCTGTGTTCTCCTGCTCACAGAGCACTGCCAAAAGTGCCTACATGTACCAGGAGGCATTGCACACAGGCTTCTAACACATGGCTTTTGTTGCATAGCTAACAAGAACAGTAGCCTGGCTGATCACACCAAAATCCTATCTATGCCGGTCGACAAGCGATTCTGCTCCTCTGGCTGTTTCTCTCTCTCTCTCTGCCTGTGTGTGTGTGTGTGTGCCCGTCTTTCTTGCTCTCCGTGTAGACAAAACTGACAAATTTGTGGAACAAGTATAGTGGATTGGACGTTTATCAGTGTGCTTTCTTTCCTGCTGTTAAGCTAGGCTTAGCTAGACTTTCTCAATCAACATAACACACAATGAGGCATTTATTGCTTGATTCAACTACATTTGCCATCGACACTGATTGGACATCCACATAAAAAGGCATTTTTTCACTTTAAATAATTCAAATTTACAGCTTCAATAAAAAACCATGAAAAATTGCAGAATTGTTGATATTGGATACCATTTTCAATACCATTGGGAAAATTTGAAATTGAGTGCATAAAATTAAAAATTTGTATTAAAAGATACATTTAATGCAATGCTTCAATATGACAACAATTACTTTTCTTTACTGCAAAACTGCAAAATGACTGTAGACATACACAAGAATAAGAGAGCGAGAAAGTGCAGCTGGTATCGTTGTATCAGTAGCACTGAGAATGAGTATTCAGTCCATTTCAATGGATTTCTGTACTGAGTGGTCAATATTTTTGACAGCTTCATGTGGGACACACAATACTATGATTCAGTATCACACTTTGTTTTATCTCAATTGCCCAGAAAACCGCTCTTCATAATGCAGCAAAGTACAAGTACAGTTTTTTTAATTCCTGGTATGAAACTATTTTTTTTTGTTTTCCCACAGTACATTACATAATTACTTGTGATGACATAATACCACTATTGTAGACAAAAAGACCATGATAACATTATTCTGGATGTGTGCTACCTAGTGATTTCCAGCCCTACTAATGAGAGCGATTAAAAAAAGCAATACATAATTGATCCCTTTGGGATTGTCCTCACATGGCCCAGGTCCACAGAAAAGTCAAATACCAAACAGTAACCCAGGGGTACAGACAGCTCACTGTGCTGTTAAAGGGCACTTCAGCAGGGTGGATTTTATTGACATGGGAGAGTCTTCCTGCTGCAAAAGCACTCTGACGGAATTCTGGTAGTTAATGGATGCAGAGCTTGAACTCACTGAGCATCATAACTACATCTGGGTCAGCTGAGAACCCGCTGATCTCAGCTGCATAAACACTGAATGAAACATAGTTTCAGTTTTGATTTCAAATATGGTGAATTGAAAGAGAAATGAAATGGCATCAGACTCTCTAGTTACAGCAGAATCGTTTTAAAGGAACGGTATGTTCACACAAAACTAGCAACACTAATCCTCTCTGGTTGTCTCTGCAGCCGCGCGTTGGAGCTCTCCTTGGCGCTGGTGTCGGCCTCCAACATCCGCTCCATGATGAAGGAGCTGCTCCTCTTCCTCTCCTCCTGCCCCCCTGAGCTCAGGGCTCACGCTGCCAGCGGCATATTCAACGCTGCTGAGAGGTGAGTGATACACGGCAGAAATGTGCACATAGATGATTGTATTACAAGCACACACCAAATCTATGCATGTGAGAACACATACATTCACGTGCACATGAATACGTTTAATGTGATGCAGCTGTTTAAGTGTTTAGGCTGTAACAAACAGTCTCTGTGCTTATATATACTGTATGTTGCTCTATGTCTCACTCTGTGTCTGTCTCCGCTCTCAATGACACCCCTGTCTCCTTTAGTGGCACTGTGACGAAGAATTGCCGTCTCTGTTTCTACTGTATACCACTCTACCTCTTGATGCACTTTGTTTTTGTGAATAGTTTTGCAGATAGATTTGTGTGTGTGTGTGTGTGTGTGTGTGTGTGTGTGTGTGTGTGTGTGTGTGTGTGACTCACCCAGAAGCACCACTGAGTGTGTGTCTCTGTCTCTGTCAGGTATGCACCCTCCCAGCGCTGGCACATTGACACCATCCTGCATGTCCTCACCACGGTAAATACAGAGCCCCTCACCCTGCTGCCTCTTACATGGGTTTCTGACCCTGCTGCTCTTTTTAAGTTCTTTACTGCCATCACAAATGCACTAAGCCTTCATGTAGAAACCAGGGGCTACATATGTGAAGGCTGTGCAAGCATAAAAATGCTCAATTTGCATTGTATAAACAAAACAAGAGACAATGTGTTCCTCCTCTGTACAGACTTTCATACATGTAGCCCCGGTTCCTGATTAAGGCCATATATCCTGGACTATTGCTTTCCATTTTTTAACAGCCCTACTTTTCATTTGTGCTACATCTAGGAAAGAGAAAAAAATAGATCCTCATGATTGGAGCAACAGTTAATGCTTACCTTACCCCTTCACACGGTCCCCTAAAAAGGATGGAGTGTACAGAAAGGACAGAGTGTATAGAAAGGATAATGGTGGAGATGTAGCATTAATTTAAGCTTACACTTCACTGGTAAATGTCTTTTATAATGTATATAAACTATGATGGAAGTCTACCCCCAAGTGAGGTCATTGTGTCTGGGAGCGAATGTAGGGCGACCCAAATACTTCGGCCAGCTGTCAAACTAATGGAGTTTGGTGTGTGTGCTTGTGTTTTTACTCTGATTTCCACTCTGCCAGGCAGGGGGCGACGTGCGAGATGAGACTGTGCCCAACCTGATCCAGCTCATCACCAACGCCTCAGAGCTGCACTGTTACACCGTCCACAAGCTCTACCGGGCTCTGCTTACTGACATCTCTCAGGTGTGTGCTTGTGTTTGTGTTTGTGTTTGTGTTTGTGTGTGTGTGTGTGTGTGTGTGTGTGTGTGTGTATTTCCTACTTTTAAAGGAGGGCTTCAAAGCTTTAGAGAGATTGGCTCATTGATCAGCTTACTCATGCAGTCAGCCTCTATGCGGTCTCGAAACCCATCAGCTATTGGTCTAAAGACTGTTTAGTCTCTGATGTCTATGCAGATAAATTGAAACAAAGCTAATAAAAAAAGCTAAATTGTCGTCAGGTGATAGCCAGTTGGTTCCAAGATTGCATTTCGGCCAGTGCCTTCCACTGTATTTTTCTCTCTACATGGACTGTTTACCTTCATGCGACCAAAGCCTGCTAATTTGTGATTGTGGTCATAACTACTTGGAATACAAAAGGAAACCAGAACACTTCTCTTACCAAAAGCTTGTCCCTTTGCCTCTTGATTCTATATACATATGCAGATATCTATTTGCAGAGATTCACTTGCATGCTGATTTTTTATCAAACAATAAATGGTGATTAGTGATTAGATTTGTCATAGGAAGACTACTTTAAGTCCTCTAAAAAAAATTTATATTTAGTGATATTTGTGTATATTTTTCATTTTACATCCCATTACAATACCAGCACCTCAGTTATTTTACATGTCCTTTAAGTGGCATGAGCTAATAAAAAATGACAAAATACAGTTATGCAATTCCATTGGCAAATAAAACAAAACAAACTACAGAAAACTGATCCGGATCCGTGCAATAGGTGTCAAGACAAAAGTAGTTAATTATAGGCTTTGAGAGACTTCAAATACAATAAAGAGAAGACCTTTGTTAGGTAGTGCAGAGTAGGCCTCACCCTTTGCTCACACATACACACTCACACATATTGAGCAAAGCAGACATATCAATTCACTCTGACACGACTCGTTTAACATGAAAAGCCCGAATTCTCATATTTCCTAGCTTTGAACCAAACCCATCTTAGATCCCTAAAGATATCTATTGTCAGTTTTGGTTTGAAAAGACAGTTACTATTTGAAAGTCATGTTCAAAACCTGATGCAACAAGCAGTCTGACATCAGAGCAGCAAGATTTGAAAGTTAAATCAAATATCTCTCACTTAAAGGTCCAGTGTGGAGGATTCAGTGGCATCTAGCAGAGAAACTTCTCCTGTGTTCCAAGTGTGCAGCAGAACTACGGTGGCTGGCACAGAAACGTAAAAGGCGTACAGCCAGTGTTCAGTTTGACCACACTGGGCTACTGTAGAGGATCAAATCTGAATTGCTCATTCTAAGGAAACAAAAACAATCATTTGTATTGTATGGTGATTATAAACTAATGAAAACACCATCATTAAAAATATATTCCATATCTGCCAATAGATCCTTCACACTGATAGATATAGCCAATAAATCCTACACACTGGACTTTTTGTCCACACTAACACAAGGGCTGCTTGTAAATTTTGCATACCATCTTTTCATTTATTTGAATCTATCAGCATCATAAAATAGATTAGAGTTTTGGACTGAACACCTATAGACTCATATTATTGTTATGTAAATATAAAAAGAAAAAACATGTTTTATTTGAGGATCATTTTGTAACACAGCATAATGTGCAAAACTCAAGAGATGCTCATTAAACGAAAAGTGTGTGTCAGTCTTGAACCAGATAGAGCTGGTTTGGTTCCGTGGCAGTGAGAATAGCTACGCTTTCAGTGAAATTGGCTGATGCAACCAGGTTTATTTTTGGAACCAAGTCAGATGAGCAGCCATGTACTCATCTGCAGTGTGGTGCAGTTTCCCATCTTCCACCACATTAACTTGCAGTCAGTTCAGGGAAAAGTGGCTCTGATGTTTCAGACTGCTACGCTGACCGGCAAGCCAATCTCCCTCAAACATAAAATATTACTCTGTGATTATATTTTAGTGTGATGTGTGTGTGCAGTTGTGCGAGTGTAACATTTGTGTGTGCAGCAATCCCTGGTGCAGGTGGCATGCTGGTGTATAGGAGAGTATGGAGACCTGCTGCTGAGAGGAGAATGTCAGGAGACTGAGCCTGTCCAGGTATGCAGCACCAACACAGACGTATAATAAAATATTAATCTTAAGTGATTAAGCCTATTGCTAGATTTGAAAAGGTTTTACATTCTGGTAACACACAAACAAACGTTTTGCATCTTCTGCCATTTTAATCCATAGTTTAAGTATTATAAAAATGCTATGTCAGATTTCAGACCTCATACTGACACATCTCTGATTCAGGTAACCGAGGATGATGTCCTGGATGCCTTGGAAACTGTGTTGCAGTCCCACATGTCGTCCCCGGCGACCAGAGGCTTTGCTCTCACCGCCACCATGAAACTGAGCACACGCATCACTGATAATGTGGAGTAAGAAACACTTCTGTTACTCATAGCTAACAGTGACCAGGTACAGCTGAGGCACAGCAAAAAGCCACTGCGGCAAGTCAGATATATTTTCAATTCGATTCAATTGATTGTTTGTCCCAAGGGGTATTTACAAAAAAAAAAAATCATAAAAAAATTAATAAATAAAAACACATAGAGCACAAACAACATGGCATAGAAACAGATGACAGTAGTCATTAATCTGTGCATTGGGTGACTTGCACCCAAAAAGAAGAAAAGAACAAAAAACAACATCAACAGTTAACCAAAGGTCGTCAAAGGTCACTGTGATGTCACAAAACATATTTTGGCCATAACTCAAGAATTCATACACTAATTATGGCAAAATGTCATATAAATGTCTAATATGATAAAATGATGAAGTGGCAACATTTTATATCCTGAAGGTCAAAGGTCAACTTCACTGTGACATCACAATGTTTTCTGGCCATTATTCAGCACTCGGGAACAGAAGGGGAGACATTTGGTCAGATCGTGAAGTGGTGACTGCTGATCTTATAAATCCTCTCTGCTCTCTAGTTGAGGATGTGTGTGTGTAGCATCCATGTTTTAGAATATTAAGCTTCTTTGCAGAAACATCCATATTTGATGCATCATCTGCCGTCATGGCTACATATGAATCAGGACAGAAAGCTGCAAAGTAGAAAATACTGCTGATTCAGACAATTTCTCAACAGTTGCAGTAATTTCTGAATAGTCCTCTAACTGCTTGTCCTTCTCTTCATTACTTCCCCCCTGCCAGCCGAATCAGAAGCATCGTCAGCATCTATGGCAGCTGTATAGATGTGGAGCTCCAGCAGAGGGCAGTTGAATACAATGCTCTATTCAAAAAATATGACCATATGAGGTATGTAACAGCATGGTGAAGAAGTCAGTCTTTCCTGTTCTGTGTAAAATCTTGTATTATCTTATTTCTGTTTTTCCCTTGAAAATTTAAAAGGAGAAGATGAGAAAAGTATGTTTATCTGGCCATAAGAAGCTGAGATGTGCCCTCTCCCCGCAGGGCAGCGGTGCTGGAGAGGATGCCTGTGATTGAAAAGAACTCCCCAGGTCATACCAACGGAGAGTCAACAGGGGACACCATCAAGGAGATCCAAACAGCTAAAATCAAGCAGGGAGAGCCGCTGCTGCCACAGCAACCTGCTAACCAGGTACATTACAATTTTTCCAGCAATTTTACTGTCGCTGTCAAATGTCAGATGTCGTAATAAAGTCATGAGAGTTTTACCTCAGTTGGTGCGCATTCCTATGATGTCGATCGTTTGGTGTAAGAAGGTCATGAAACTCAATCCAAGCTGCCTTTTAAGTCAGTAATTTTCTCAAATACGTTTAATACGATGGTAAGTTTTCAGTCTCGCCTCAACTAGATAAAAGTTCAACGACGTAAACATTCTCAACAACCACGAGCTGTACTCTGAAGCAGCAAACAGGAAGCAGCAAACCAATCTGAGGATGGATGAGCAAGTCTTTCTTCACTTGTACTGAGGAAGAGGAGGAGAAACTGGTGGAGTTTGGAGTGAACAAGAGTCTGTTTAATTGTGCGTGTATCTGATCCACCTACCAGCACCTACTTAAGTGAGAAATTTTTATTTTTGAAAGGTTTGCCTCTCATTGCTACAGACTCCTCCAACTAAAGTAGTGCAAGTAACCAACAGAGGCTGGTAGAGGTTGAGGTGACAAAATCCAAGATGTAAAGTTTGTGAGCAAATATCGTTTATTTATATGGATTATATTGACGTAGAACTGGCAACAATGTTGTCAATGTATGACGCTTTTTATCTTGTGTTTCTAGAGTTATGTGTTTTTGCGAACATGTAGGTAGTATTTCTTATAGGGAGACTGGCGTAATATTTTCCACCTGGAGCAGGATGGGAAATAACTACAAAAGGAATCTTGTTGTAGTCTTAAAAATAGTGACCCTGCAAGATCCCTAGTCTTTGCAAAATTTGTGACTAAAAACTCACTTTGTCTTCAGATGTGAGAGGGTGTCAAACTGTTCTGGGGTATGGTAGGCATTAGTCAAGACTGGACTGCTGACTCTTGTTTATATTTGCCAGTTTAATTTGTCTCTATCTGACTTTTTTTGTTGGTGAACTGTTGATTTTCAAAACTTTTTTAGCATCATCAGGTCAGGCTCCAGCTGTCTTATGACCGTGTTACATGATGAGCCAGCGCATCCGCACAGGTCCTCAGGCAAAGCTTTAGTTAGCGTAGGCTAAGCCAAAAACTTAAAGTAAACGGACTCTTGACACTGCAAATACCTGCCTGAGGCTAATAAGCTAATATCTTTTTGTATGTGACAGGCTAAATTGTAAATATTTTAGTGTTACATTATCATATCCTCTGATTTTGGGCTGTCCATAATGAATAGAGGTTCTGTACTCAGGCAGACTAGGTGGAGGTCAGCTCTTGTGTTATTTCCCTTTCCCACAGTCAAGGGTTTTGTTTGCCAGCCTCTTGTTTTCTGTGTGTGTGTGTGTGTGTTAAGTCACATTAGACTGAAAAGAAGCTCAGCTAACTGGTTTGGAAGCAATATTCTCCTGAAGTACACAAATATCAAACACAGGAGTGAGGATACGGTTGTAGACTTTCAACTTAATGTCACAGACGTTGATACCGTGATACCGGCTTTTCAGTGGTGTCCTATTTTTTCTGAATATGTTCATTCACCGTTCAGATATGGACTCATTCAAATAACGTTCACACAGCCTGACTTTCCATAAACGTACTCGTTTTGAATATGCAGAGCAGTGTGTTCTGTCCAGATTCAAATCTTCAACAGTCCGTTTTCTCATTCTGTCTGTGGTTTTCTCTCAGGTGTGTGATCTCTTGGACCTGCTGGGAGGCTCTGAGGAGACTCTGCAGCCGAGCCCCGCGGCCAGCGGTGCAGCACCCGGCCTGCCCGTCAACACAGCCAGCACTGCTGGAGGAGACCTCCTGGATCTGCTGGGAGGGTTAGAGCCTGCACCCCTCGCACCAGGTGTGACGCTAGGACATGAAAGTAGAGAATGCAAATTTGAATGAACTGTAACATGAATTGTGCCGTCAGAAAATCTCTCCTAACCTCCCGCAGTGTTATTTGTTCAACAATAGTTTTATTGGCGTTTTGAAATTATAACAGATATTACATATAAATAAAGTAGTTGTGGCAGCAAATATGGTCTACCGTAAAATGGAAAGGCAAGGCAAATAAAATAATGAATAAATAAAATAAAATAAAAACTAAAACAATTAAAATAAAGGTGAAAACAGATGTTACAGTAAATTACAATGTACAGAAACTGTGAAGAGGCTACAGCACTTTGTATTCCTATTTGCAATTGCCTGGACCCCACTCCCATCTCTGCTTTTATTGATCCTCATCATCATTTTGTTAAAAAAATCTATGAAGCTCCCCCAGATATTCTCAAAAACTGACAACTTTGCTTGTGTAAAATATGTCAGTTTTTCCATAGCCACACATGTTGATAAATCCTTAATATATTGCTTTAGTAATAATACATTTCATTTGTAAGAGCCTTTCTCAGCACTAAAGGGCACTTTACACTTTATACTTGGTTTGTTTACATCTTTTCATCCAGTATCTATTGCTCTCTTAGCTTGTAGCTTTAGAGACACACGTCTATTAATGCACAGTCAGTCTTCCTGGTAATAAAAGCACCCGGATTATAAATACCCAAGATACACAACTTTGGCCAGCAAGGGATTTTCAGTGTTGTCATCTGTCTACCTCGCGCAGTGTTGATATTTTTTGTGCATTTGGTTTTGCAAAATTTTTGTTTTAAGCTAATGCACCTTTTTTTCTCAAATCTGTTCTCCATAGCTCCCACAGTGCCGGTGTATGAGAAAGACGGTGTGACTTTGACACTAAGTTGTGAGAAACAGTCAGAAACAAGCCTGACAGTCACACTAACAGCCTCCAACTCCACTGACTCAGACATCAGCAGCTTCACCCTGCAGGCTGCAGTACCCAAGGTTTGTCTCAGTACCTGGGATTAAACACACAAGTTCTCTCAGGAGCAAGTTTTCTCTGAAATCACTGACTTTCAGCTGCCAGGGCTCATTAGAAAATAGAGCAGCTTGTTGCAGAATAAGCATTTATTGTACTGTCTGTCTCTCTACACTCGACCTGTCAGTGTTGCTTGCAGGGTGCAGTTTTTAGACCCTGTCATGCTCTCATCAGTAGGCACCAGTGCAGACCTGAACACCGTGCATGTGTTTTGGTGCTTTAAACTTCAAAGTTCCATTTGATCTCCTCCCAGAGTGTCCAGTTACACATGAAGGCTCCCAGTGGGGACTCTCTTCCTGCACGAGGCACAGCTAAAGTGACCCAGATGGTGGTCCTCAACAACCCAAACAAGGTGGGTTTGACACACACAGACACAAAACTGTCATTCTGGGTTACCAAAGTCATTGAAAACCTGGAAAAGTCATGGAATTAGTCAAAATGATTGAAAGTTTTGGAAAAGTCATGGATTTTTTTGTTGCTGAAATTGTTACAGTAATCTTGCATGGATAACCTTCCACATCATGTAAAGATGTATTTTCTGAAGCTGTAGATTTAATGAAGTTTTAATATGCGTTAGTGTGTGACGTTTCATTTTCCATCGCGTACGTTTCTTCATTTTCTCTCCATATTCTGTCTCTCCCTCCATGTATTCCAGCTAGCTAAAAAATATGTTTGAATAGAGTTTTAGTCTGATATGTTTTTTAAAAAAACACCAAGCAAGGACAGGTCAAGGCAAGAAAAAAATATTTTAAGCCCTTAAAAAGTCATGGAAATTTTGTCCATGAAATTGTGTGGGAACCCTGTACAGTGAGTAATTTTATCTCAGAGAAATTTAAAAGTAAATAAATTAAACTGTGAAGAAAATGTCTTTATTTTTTCTTTTTTTTTTTGGTTGCTGGAAATAAAAATTAAATAGATGTGACTAGTACATTTCAGTTGTGGACATCTCTGTTACAAAAATCTGGCAAATTTAGGAATATTCCAAAGTAAAAATCCCACATTTCTATTGTGACATTACTTCAGATCGGAAAATTGAGGAGCAATAAAATAAAAAAAAATTTTAAAAAAATGAAAATAACTGAAATACTTGAGTTCAGGGTATCTCAAACTACGCCCATTCTCAAATTTTTACTGTATCAGAGTTTGTTCAACTGCAAAATATCTGCTGGTTTCACTGGTCCGGCCCACTTGACATCAAATTAGGCTGCATATGCGGCCCCCGAACCAAAATGAGTCTGACACTGGTGGTCTTACACATCCCTCTTCTCCAGCAAGCCTTATCTGCGAGGAAGAAAAGAACTCCCTGCTAAAGTTTGTGCAGAAAAGTTGGATCAGTTATCCAAAATTACAACATCAGAGTCTTCACACTTCACTTTTCACACATCTCCCACAAACCTGTTGCTGTATTTGGCAAAGAACAATACATCATTGCCAAGTGTGCGTGCCACGTTCCTGTGCCTAACCGCGTTTTCTTACACCCAGCCGAGTGGAAGCAGAGCCGGCTTCAGCTGCATCACAATATCAAATCCTTCTCCCTCCTCCAGGTGAACCTGAAGATGAGGATCCGCATATCTTACACCAGCCGAGGCTCAGCCTTTCAGGATACGGTCCAGATCGACTCCTTCCCTGGACTCAATGCTGCCGGCCACTGACAGCGGCCTCTCAGTGCAACAGGACTATGACAACAGTCTGTGGATGAGTCAGCAGGCCTCGCCCATCACTGACAGAAAGGTTTTTTTTTTTTCACCCTCTACACTACCGTCCAAGCTGCTGTCTCTGAAATTCCTGATTTTGTTTGTGTTTTTTACGGCTGCTGTTCTTTGACAGGAAATCGCCGCCTCCTACATGAACTCACATAGTTCACCCCTCCTCTGCAATCCAAGTGTAAATGTGACTGATTATTTGACATGGCACAAGCTTTGGAATATTTTCAGTGTTTCTGGAATTTTTGCAGTGACAAATGTTCTTTTTTTCTAAAGCAACTAAAGCTGATTGTAGTTGTTTCGCTCCATGAACACGTACTGTCATGTGACTCCTGTCAGTCAGTATGCGCCACTAGATCAATTATCCTCACATAACATATTTCCTTTCTTTAATGTTTGCCTTTATTTCATCTTCACTTTGGTTGAAAAAAGCAGATGAACTCTAATGATCCACTACTACTATTATAAAATGCTCTAATCCAGAACACTTGATTTCACTGGGAAACACAAGGACATGAATTTGAAGTTGGAGGGTGTCGGATTTTAAATGCAGCCTTACGAGTTGCATATTTTTCATGCCTCATTCATCTCAGAGTATCCTCCTCCTAATTAATTCTCCTGTGCCTTTCATCCCCTCAAGCACTGAGGATTTGTCATGTACAAAAAATGCAATTATAGTCGGTTTTGGAGGCCAAGAATTGGTTTTTAAATGTAAGTGGCGTAGTCACATTAATATGTTTTTATCATTCCCACTCAAGCATGCTTTTTCTGACCAGTATCCCCTTGTATTGTTTACAGAGGCTCCAGAGTTATTTTATTTTCTGAAGACTGTATAGTGAGACAAGAGGAATGGGCATGATACTCTCTGCAAGATGTATATTTTAGAATTTAAGTATATAAGCACAATTAGAAGAGTTTGAAGTCTTTGAAAATCTCTAATACGACCCTTTGTTGTAAAAGGACAAAGCAGTGCGCTGTAAAATACATCTTAACATGAAGCCAGTGTATCACCTCAGTAATTTGATGATTCATCTCATCATCATAGACCTCCATTAAAAAAAACACTCTGGATACTGGATGTCAGCAATGGTGCTCTAAATGGATTTCAGTGCAATCTTTACCAGACTGTTTCAGATCACTACTTTAACTAAACTGTAAAAAGACCAGGATGAGTATTCTGTCAAATTCTGTTTCATGTCATTTTCTAATAAAAATCAGTTTTCAGAATCCTCAGCAGCACCAACTTTTCTTAGTGTTTGTGCTCAGTGTGTGTGTGTGTGTGTGTGTGTGTGTGTGTGTGTGTGTGTGTGTGTGTGTGTGTATGAGAAGACAACGCTTAAATCTACTTCAGCATTTATTCACAAGCAAAAAGACCACAGTGTTTTCAAACTGTCTTTTGTACTGCATGGGTGCCTGCATCAACTGGTCAAACTCAAAAAAGCCAATGTGGGTTTACAAAAAAAAACATCTACAAAGGAATTAGAACGTCCTTTTTCTCTCTCTCTCTCTCTTTTTTTGTTGTTGTTTATTGATTTTTTCATTGTTGTTTGCGCTGGCCCGGGAGCGTGGGAATTCAGATCTCTGTGCTGAAACATGGTTAGACGGTGACGGACACCTAAAGCGTTGGCACTCAGCTGGCCCCATGACGACAGCGACTCATGACAAGGAGGAGAGGTGTATGCAGGGCCGGTGGAGCGTCGAGCCGCCTCTTAGCGCCAACACAAGGTGGAGCACTGAGCCTCCCTGGATCTTGTAATCTGCAGCTGTTTTCTCATCATTCCTGAGAGCAAAAAAACGCAGGAGAGAGATGGTTAAGGGAAGATTCGTGGAGAAATAAAAGCATCTCGCAGCTACTACAGAGCATGTTCATGATGTGGAAACTCACATTTGTTTTCCACTGTAGATGAGTCTCTGTTGCTGCGGGGGGATCCCTTCCTTCTCTTCCACCCTCTCTTTAATTCGCTCCACCTTCATTTGCACAAAAAAATGATATATTTACACATAATGTGATGCCTTGAGTTAACAATATACATGTTTGTGTGCTTATGTTATCTCACCTTGTCTGTGGGCTCAATGTCGATCTCTATTTCTTTTCCAGTGAGAGTCTGAAACATAATGTTAACATGATCACATCAACACCAGCTTCAGTTTCTAAAAAAAAAAATCACACATCAAGTCTGCAACGCATCTTTTCAATCAACACAAGGCAGAAGTCTCAGAAAAAAAAGACCTGTCACTTCTTATCAGTGTTCGCCCATGTTTGACTCAGTTCTTCAGATTTTGTTACCATCTGCTGTATATTTCCACTGCAAATGTTCTCAACATGTGCCACATATTGTATTTTGACAGCTGGTCACAAAAAGATTGCCATTTAGCTGTGGATAACTGTGATAGCGAGGGCTGCCACGAATACATATAATCATTATTGATTAGTCAAGCCAGTATTTTTTCTAATATATACCAATAGTAGGAGTGGGAATCACCAGAGGCCCCACAAAATACAATATTATCATGATACTTGAGTCACAATAGAATATTAGTGATTTTTAAAGTTTTGAGTATCACACTCATATTGCAATTTTTTTTGCCTTTTTAACGGTCTCCAAAGAAAAACTTTGTCAGGATCTGTTTTATCTAATAAGATAAAGTTTTTCGTCTATTTATCTCAATTCAGTCATTTTTATGACAGCTTTATGTATCTAGTGAACTAAAAAGGCAACTGACTTTATTGTTCTAGTCGGTTACCAAAAGTTTAATTTGCATTTATAATATCAATAATTTATATAATTAAAAGAAAAAGACACTTGGTGTCCTTTTATCAACAGAATATCGCCACGTAGAGTATCGTGATACTATGCTGTATCGTTTTTCCCCACCACTACTTAATAATTGATAAAGCATTTAAAAAATGTAAAAATAGCAAACAGCAAACAACTAAGACATTGAGTTAACAAGAATATAAAGCGGAAAACAGCTGCAAATCTCGTCAGTGGAGAAGCTGGATCCGGAAACTGTGTTGCACTTTGTTTATTAATCACCCCAAAATAGCCGATCCTTTATTTTTTTTGGTCGATCGACTATTCGATTAGGTTAAAAGATTAATCGTTCCAGTCCTTGTGATATCAGAAACTGGTGGCCGGTGGGGCACCGACCCACCATCTCCGTAAGCGTCACCGAATCTGAAGGGTCGCACATTTTGATATAACACCGGTGCAGGATTTTGGCTAACCTGCTGTGGCTGCATTTAGGTTAGCAAGCTATCAAATCACACAGCTACTGAACAGCGAGCATTAGCCAACGAGCAGCGTGTTGGTCGCTTCTTGGTAGCTCAGTTTAACACTGTACCAACAAGCAGGTAAATATTTCGATCGGATTTCTCCTAAATAAGTTACATGTGAGTTGGTTTATAATAACTTACAGCCCCCCGGCCCAAAAATAAATTAGCGCACCGGTCAGTGATGTTAGCGGGCTAAAGCAGCTACGAGCCGGCGGAAAAGACTGACCGCGGATTAATCGGTGGACTTACCTTAACTTTGATCAGCATCTTGAATTAATTATATACTACAATTCCAACTGATATGAACCGTTTCCTGATCAAAACACTTGATATACTGGCGAAATATAACCTACTTGTCTGGATGACTTGAATTTACTTCCTGTGTACACAGCTAAACGCTCCGGACACGATGACTCTCAGTCGCACAGAACAGTGGTTCCGCTGCCATCAAAAACAAATCGGTTGTCTCTAAACTCACTGCAACTATCACATGGAAATATTCACATACTTTAGAAAAATGTTGCAATATTCCTTTGAAAAAATGCATAATTAGGCTACCAGTGAAATTATACTATAGTTAAATTATGAAAATAAGACTATTAGCAAAATAAAAGTACACTTTCATAGTTGGCTACCATTAAGTTATTGGATTACTACTAATGCAGCAACATGTAAGTATTTCAATGATGTAGTTGGTCAAGGAGCAAATTTGACCTATTATTTACAAACTCATCATGTTATAGGCACTGTAGAGTGTAAATATATCAAGAAACTATCTGTTAAATAAATGCGGTAGATTAAAGATTAAGATTTGTTTTAGAATGTAGAATTTAAGTAGAGGTGGAAAGTAAAATAAAAGCACAAATTAACTGAAATTGTGCTTAATTTTGATACTTGACTGAACGTAGGCCTATTAGTTTCATTTCACCTCTTCTGGTAGATATTGACAAAATGAACACCCTGCATTATATGAGAAATTGTGAGGAAGAAAAACACCCAAACTTAAGTAGACACCGACTAAATGTGGCCTCACACAGATGGTAATCACTCAGCTAATTTGGCAGGAAGTCTACTAATTGTGTCACCTCCAATGTGCTCTGGATCATTCAGACATGGTGACTCATCTCTACCTTAGTGTGACAATCTTGGCTCTTTTTGCAACAACTGTTGCTAATGCAGGTATATTTTTGTGTGCATGAATGTGTTATGTAATCAAAAAAAAAGTTTTTCATGAACAGAAACTGAAATCATGAGATTTCGTTTGCAGAGATCAAAGTAGACTGTGGGAAAGACTCAATAAGTATCAAATGGAGGATCAATGCGGAGTTGGTGCCACATGCAGCTCGTCTCTTTCTCGGGAGCTGCATGCCATCTCGGTTGAACGTCCTGCCCAGCGGGGAGGGGGAGGCACAGTTCAACTACCGGTTTGCTGACTGCAAATTCAAAAGACTGGTAACGTAAACTCTATATTTAACTGAAATCCCTGTCAGCCTCTTTAGTGTCTTTGATAAGCTGTTTTTCCACAGATGAAAGGAAAACGTCTCCTCTATCAAAATGAGCTGACTTACAGGCCGCAGCAAAAGTCAAAACCTGCTGCCTTTGTGTATCCCATTGAGTGTGTTTATAAAAGGTAGGAGACTCCTTTTGAATTAAATTTCTAGTTTCAAGCTGTAATGCGTGATGAGAAAACACTCCCATTATATTTCAGACCTGAAGGCTGGGTTCCCCCTTTCCTGAACCCTGGGTCAGGTGTCTCTGAAGGCCGAGGCGGGCTGGTGTTTCACATGGCACTCCTCGATGGTGAGTTCTCTCACAACCGAATAAGCTACAACATGGCAATACTGAAATACAGGGTTCCCATGGTCATGGAAAACCTGGAAAAGTCATGGAACTAGTAAGAACCTTTTGAAAGTTTTGGAAAAATATATGGAAAAGTGTTGTTAAATGACAGTAATGTAACATAGTGGTGGATTTATTTTCTGTAGCTGACAACGTAACAAAGCTCACGTCAACTTGCAACATTATTTGGATGTTCTGTTTATTTGTTCATCACTAATTTTTCTTAATTTTCTGCCCGTGTTGTCACTCCCTTCACGTATGCCCAATAGGCATGTCAAAAAATTTTAAGCACTTTTGGCTTGGGTGATGGAAATGCAGCATTAAATGGCTGCATTTATTTTTTATTTTACATCTTATTTATATCAACAAAACAGAATTTGCATTTAGGTTTGTGAGGCATGGTTTTGTTGTTGTTGTTTTTTTTTAATTATTTATTTAATTTTTTTATAGAAAACTTTAAAAAAAATTATTGTCTTTAAAGAAAATGTTTGGAAGGCATGTGTTCTTTAGAAAAAACTGCCTTTTTTATGTAGTGTTTTTTTTTTCTTTAATCTTTGATGTTTTTGTAGAAACTTTAAAAATAGCTTTTTTATTTTTTGAAAGAAAATGGGGGTTTGGAATGCATGTTTTTTAAAATTTATTTCATTTAAACCAAAATGACACATTTATCACTACAAGAAACTGTAAAAACAGAAATTGATGGATTTTCAAATTTCCAATGGTCCATGAGCACGGACTTTGAATCTTTATGTTAAAAAAAATGCCGGGCCAAAAAAAAACAAACTCAATGTTCCTGAAAAGTCATGGAAAAGTTTGCTGTTTGTCTAAATGTGTGGGAACCCTGGAAATACTTACAGCAAGCCTTTTACTTTCCCCTACAGATCAGCTAACAGGTATAGCAAAGACAAATGTCATCCCTCTGGGCTCCTTCATGCCAATATGGGCGGCAGTGGAGCAGAACTCCCATCAACCTTTGCTGCTGCTCATGGAGGAATGTGTGGCATCCACTTCACCAGAGCTGCAGACTGGCAGCCAGGTTTACCCCATCATTAGCAATAAGGGGTAGGGTTCACACTATGATTCGTCTCTCTAATGACTGTTTTCCAAAGTCTTATTGTTGATCTAAGTTTAACTTTTCTCAGGTGTCTTTTAGAGAGCATGACGGCAAACTCTGTGTTCCTCCCTCGGTACCACTCGTCTGCTCTCATCCTTTACCTGCAGTCCTTCAAGGTTGGACTCGGAGAGGAGGTGAGAGAGTAAATGGTGATTGTAATACTGAGCATTTGGTTCCTGACTCATTTTAAATGTATTTTTCTGTGCTCCTCAGGTGTACATTCATTGTAAACTGGTTGCATGGGATCCTGAAGCTCTTGACGAAAGCAAAAAAGCCTGCCACTACGTCAAGGAAAACAGGAGGTAATACTGCATTATGGGAACAATCAGACATATTGGAAAATTGGATTATTGGCTTTCAAGTTGGGATTTTGAGAAGATCGATACCACTGATGTCATGTGCGCTTGGTGTAATGTAGTTTGAGCAAGGACGTGTTGGCTTATTTTAGATTAACATAAAAAAAAAACAACTGTACGAAAGTAAAAAAGGGTGTCTCTTGAAATATTAAACCATTTCTTAATTTAAATTGTCAAAGTGCTTATATAAAACTTTAGTAGGAAATATTTAACTCCACCACATGTATCTGACAGCTTTGGCTACTATTACTTGCTCAGTGTTTCCACAAAAGAGACTGTAGTCAAGCTCGACATGACATGTCTAAAGGGACAGTTCACCCCAAAATCAAAAATACATATTTCCTCTTACCTGTAGCCCTATTTTTCAGTCTAAATTGTTTTTGTGTGAGCTGCTGAGCGTTGGAGATATCAGCTGTTGAGATGTCTGCCTTCTCTCACTATTAATGGAACTAGATGAAAGGCAGCTTGTGTTGCTCAAAAGGCAAAAAAAAAATTTCTTGCCAGAAATCATGACCCAGCTATCAAGATAATCCACATGCCTTGTTGTGAACAGTTTTATAGGAACTATTTTCTTTTAGCAAGCTCATACGCCAACCGAATCACCTCAGAAGGAAGCGTGCATCAACCCACAGACGAGAGGCTCGCTCGTTTAAATGTAAACATTAATGGCGTCCTGTTTGAGCTGTAATGTTATCTGGCTCAGCGGTGCTATTTGAGCTAGCTGTAGATGCATGCTTCCTTCGATGGCTGGCAGGTGTAGTTCAGTAGAAAGACAATAGTTCCTACATTAAACTGCTAACAACAAGGTCTGCTTTTGTTGGGTTTTTTTTGTGTCTATAAAGTCAACGCCATACTGATATAACTATGATCTATGATCGCTCCTGTCTCAGGTGGGAACTGCTCGATGACCCCTTTCAGAGCTCCGTCTGCAGCTGCTGCGATTCAACCTGCAAGTTACGCTCCAAAAGAGGAATTGAATCTGGTATCACTTTTCTGCCAACTTGGGCGTTTTCTTTTTTTGTTGTTGTTGTTGTTTTTGTTGTTGTTTCTTTTTGTTAAGATTCTGCCTTTTCCACCATTAAGTCATGATCTTTTTCTTTTCCTTGTCAGAAACCCACAGCTTTAGTCACAACTCTGTGTTGGGCCCCCTGATCATAAGGGATCCAGCTGACTCAGAGACCCACAATGCATCAGTGGTGTCTGTCACTGCAGCCGATTCTGATGGGTAACTATGAGCAATAAAGGTCTTTGTCTTTATACTGCAAGTTCTGCTAAACAAATGACATGAAGTAACATTATCTCAACAGGAAGCCCAGATGATAGACTCGATGATCATGCAAAGCAGAGGGGGCCGGAAGAAGATGTCCTCAGCCTCCTCAAGATATCCCCTTTACATGATTGAGTTAGTGTTTGCAGATGAATCCATCCTGAACTCTCTGTACCAATAAACCTGGTGTAAACTCCTGAGACTCCTAAGATTTTACTCTCATTGCATTTTTCTTAGCCGCATTTTCACACAGTCATCACAACTCCAGGGACTGATAATAAAATACAAGTGTCAAGACCTTAAAGTCCCAGTCACACATGTCTTAATGTGAGCGTGTCCATGTGGTAAAAGGTCACAGCCTGTAAACTCATAACTTCTCCCAGTTTATTGCAGAAATTTACCATTTATAGACAGTTTCAAGGCAACTGACACACAATAAACCTAAAAATTTGACTTTACATTAAAAGAAGCTCCTGAATTATTTGTGAGGCTAGACAATACATTTTACCATTAATTAAAATGTGGCCTTTAGGTCTTTAGACCCATCTTTTATGCGGGCCACGTGATTTAGAGGATGTAGCCCCTGAATTGGGTCACAGCCATTTTTCTTCTGCTGCATGCCTCCAGTTTTATCTCTAGCTGCAAATCATGACATAAATTCTGATATTACACACTGAGGAAGCATTGCCAACGATCCTGTGGGTATCAGATTTAAAACATGTCATTAACTTGGTATAGATATTGCCAGTCAATGTAATTTCTTTTAATAAAGAGATTTTGGCTGTTATTGTCAGCAGCTGAATACAGCAAAGTTTTTTTTACTCTCTGGCCATAATAATAAAATCAAGAGAGACAGAGACCTAAGTGTTTGCATGGTAAAAAGGTGACTGATAACAGCAACTTCACACTGATGTAACTGCTTAAGGCAACAACTTAAAATTCATCCATCCAACTATTTTTGCCTGTTCGTCCAGGGCTGCATCGTTTTTTCACAGTTGAATGTATATGTATTCCACAAAACATATTATCTATTTGTTTTTTGTTTTTTTAGAAAAACATGGCAGGGCAATGAGAAACTTAACAAGACATGTTAAATGTTTAATATTAAATTAAAACAATTAGTTTTCTGGACATTTTTTCCTCATTCTACACATTTCCTGGTCACCTTTTACTTTTTTTTACTTTTTTTTTTCCAGTTTTGGGGATATTTCTTGCAATGCTGCTCATAATGCTTTTCCTGTGTTTTTGCAAGAAATTAAAACAATTTAAGGCATCTTAATGCTGCAATAGACAATTCATGAAGATCCAGGTGTTACAGGGTTAACATACTGCTGTCAAAGCTACACCACATCGAGAGGAAATGGGTCTAATGTGTGAATAAGTTGCTCTCCCAGCTGTAGTTCATCCGATGACTGCTGCACCTGAGACTGTAGACACACAGCAGGTGAAAGAGATTTTCCTGATTAATGTCTCTTCAGCCACAAGTAATAAAAGCACCCACAGTGTCAGCAGCAAAAATTCAGTCATGATGGCTTTCTTTTGGCAAGGTGCACTGCTTTTGAGCCTGGCAGCTGCCGTGTCGGTATATGCAGGTAATGTTGTCAAAAATGCAGGACTTTTAGTGTCAATTTATCATTTTTAACTCAAAGTGTTTGAGTAGAACCTCTGAGTTTTTGTCTTGTATCCCTCACAGACATGAAAGTGGACTGTAGGCCAGATTTTGTGACGGTGGTGTGGACAGAGAGCAGACCTCAGGCTGATCTGTCGCTCTTTCGTCTGGGTAACTGTTTTCCCACCAGCCTCACAGCCAGGGAGGCTGTTTTCAGTGTGGATTTCAATAATTGTAACTTCAGGAGAATGGTGAGTAGCAAATATTAACCTGTATCTCTAAGTCCACCACATTTTCTACAAATTATATATCTCTCATATAGGTTACTGGGGATCAGCTAATATACACAAATGATCTGACCTACACTTCCTCTCCTGATTCTCACATTCTCGCCTTCACTCACCCCGTTGTCTGTGCGTATGAAAGGTGGGTACTACTTCAACATTAATCAAGTAAAACTAAGTTAACCATATATTCTATAGTTACTCAGTCTGCTTTGTTTTGTGCAGGCCCAAAGACTGGCCCTATCTGATTTATGACCCAGTGTTTAATACATACGGTCATGGAGATCTAGTGTTCCACATTGGACTAATGAATGGTGGGTGTACAACATGACCTCACTGGAAATGGCAGCTCTCAGCGACTCTTGTAACCGTGACTCATCTCTATTTACTGCTACAGATGACTTCTCAGGCCCCGCTGAATCTACTAGCTTTCCCCTGGGCTCCTTCATCCCTATCATGGCTAGTGTGGCGCAGAAGACCCATCAGCCCTTACTGCTGCTGCTTGAGGAATGTGTTGCTGCTTCCACACCCGAGCTGCAGCCTGACAGCAGCATATACCCGATAATCACCAATAAGGGGTATTCTTGTTACACTGGCAATAAGCACTGAATCACTAAACCATATTAACTCACACACTGGGAAGTGACAAATGCTCTTTATTCACACAGATGCCTCGTGGACAGCAAGATATCACTCTCGAAATTTGAGCCAAGGCAAAAATCATCCGAGATCAAACTATCCCTTCAGGCCTTTAGGTTTGCCCTTGGAGAAGAGGTAAACCTGCCTCATTCTATAAATTGTGCATGTTCATTTTAAGATGCAAAGTATGTATTGTGGAGACTGTTATGCTGTTCGACTTCAATTCAAAACTCAATAGGTGTTCATCCACTGCAAACTTGTGGCTTGGGATCCCAATGGTCTTGACAACACCAAGAAGGCCTGCCAATATTTCAAAGATCATGGGTAAAACCTTTTTATTGTCCCTTTATTTTTGCATAAGGTCTGTTATTCAGCGTTGGCTCAGTCTTCAGATGCTGCAAACAGAATCCAGTTTAAGCACTTGCTTGTTTGTTTATGGATTCATTTGAATTCTTTATCCGTAACAACTGAATTTACTGACACTCTTCTTGCTTTCCATCTAATCTTAATGAACTCAGCTGGGAACTTCTGGACAACTCTGCATACAGCAATTTTTGTGACTGCTGTGACTCCACCTGCAAGTCCAGGAAGATGAGGAGCATAGCATCAGGTATTTGCACAGCTGCTGATAGTAAACCTGTCTCATTGTACTGTCCTAAATGTTTGGTTTTTTTTCATACAGGGAAGCATGGAATTGCACAAAAAGCAGTTCTTGGGCCACTAACTATCACTGATGTAAATTCCTGAAATATCCTCAAGGTGAGCATGTTTACATTTTACATTGCAATATATATTTAACCTCAACAGCTATTTAAACTTTTTTTTTTGTTCTCCCAACAGGAATGGATCCATGTTGCGAACTGGTTCCTTTAATTTGAACTGGGTTTTTATTATTGGTTTCATACGCTTTCTTAAAGCTTAGTGCCTGTCTCTTTGTATTTCAGGTTGTAATGTGGCCATTAAAGATGTATCAAACCGTCTAACTTGGGACGCTCTCAATTTGACTACTTTTGAGTTTGCTGTGACCCTAACTAAGATGCGTTGTGCACTATTCAAGATCTTTATATCAAAAACTGATCTTATTCCTGGGTAAAACTGCTGAGAAGCACATATCTTGTCAGCAACTTCATACACAAGAAGGGCTTAACAGTGCAATTTATTTTATGTAACCCAAATGTATATCTGAACATGCTGACAAAGAATTTATTCCCAAGATGTGGATACTTGGTTTCACTCATTTGTGTGAGGGGCTAATGATAACATCCTTAATTGTAGTCAGGGGAAACTGCGCATGGCACTGTAAACCACAAAATTAAATTAATTGATCCTCAGTTTTTTTTTATTCTTCCAAAAGGTTTAACTGAACACTTTTTTTAAAGGGATAAATGGGTTTCTTTTACCAAAATTACATGGACAATGATTAGCAATACCTTGCCTTAATGCACTTCACCAAACTGACCCCTTTTTAATGTTGTATCCATTATCTATGTTTAACATCGCTTTTACTCACCTTAAATTTCTAGCTGATCCTGAGTTTGCAATCCACCTATCACCCCCATCCACACCAGCACAAATACTAGTAGTTGACTAAAGAGCATAAGCTTAATCATTAAGCTTAAGGGTGTCTATCTCAAAACTGGAGACAAAATGTGCAGGGCATGGTGAGATGTAACAGGTGTTTTGGTAGCATGTTTAGATGACCAGCATAAGAAGCATTCAAGGAGTAACTTTTAAATTGCATACCTGTTTTCTGCCACATTCAATATGAAATAATATATAAACATAAAAGGTTCAAACGTTTACATAGCCTGAATCACTCTAACTCCACTAATACTATTTTTTTTTTTTTTTACACTATTCCCTCAAATAAAACGCCAGTTTTTATGCTGCTAACAGTTTGCCCTTAATGCAGCAGCAGACCTACTGGCGTATTTATATTTTGCTTTTAACAGACTGGGGGGCTCGACCAATCAGAACAGAGAACGAGATCAGCTATTTGCGCAGAGGCGGGACTTCTGAGCTAAGTGAAATAACTTCTCTTCAAAGATAAAACTTCGACTAATTCTGAGCAGGACGACAGGTAATGTTGGCAAGAGAACGAAAATGACAGTAGATATCGTCTCTTCAAAGTAATGAAAGTTTTGGGTCAGTTTCATACATTCAGTTTGTCAGCCAGTCAAAAAAAAAAATAAATAAAAAAAATTCAACGATACAAGCTACATTAACTAGCTAATGTTAGCTAGCAAACGATTTGGTAGCCATGAGTGGCCAACTTTGTCCTCACTTTAGAGTAGTGTGTGTGTGTGTGTGTGTGTGTGTGTGTGTGTGTGTTTGTCTATGTCTGTGCGTGCTCGCGTCGCGTGCGTGAGTTGTGTGTCGGAGGGATGCCAGTTCTCAAACATGGAAATTGTTCCCTTGTGTTGCAGTCAATGGATGGGCTTCTATTAGATGCCTGAATTAGAATAAATAAGAGACTTTTGAAATATGTAATACATTTTGAAGCTTTAAAGTGGTTTTAAAGGCGGTTGTTAACCATCGGTTTAATGGGACTACAGAACGTCATCACGCCGAGCACGGCTTTACTGCCTTATTGAAGCGTTGACGTTAAGTCACGTGACCGTAGTGTAGTTCATTGATAGCCAAACGTTAGCGCTTAAATTATGGCAATTGCGTTTACGTTTCAAAAATCATACAGGTGGTGTTAATTTGTGAAGATTGTCTCGTTGAGCAACACTCGTAAGTATCAGAAACTCTTGCCGCAGGGTTTATTTTTTGCAACAATCCAAAATTTAATGGGAAAATCCCCTGGCTCTTCGACAAGGAAAGCAGGGAGAGCTATCTTTAAAAGTTAACTACAGTTGGCATACAAAAAAAGCGCCATCCCTTCAGCACTCGTATTGCAGAACTATCCAAAGCTAAAATGGTTGAGCTATATTGGTGTGATGACTTTACATCTTATTACTTGTCCAGTAAAAACATGATTGTGCAGCTCCATGTCATAGAAAAGCTTAATATTAACACTGTTTTACATACCGGCAAACTACATGGCCAGAAGTATTTGGACACCTGACACACATCCCTGGGTATTAATATGTTGCCAGAAGTCTACACTCAATGGACACACTTTTTCACAAGATTTTTAATCTGGCTGCAGTGATTTGCTCCCACTCATCCTCGAGAGTGTTTTGTGGTGCAGTGGACAGATGTCAGGTAAAAAGGCCTGCCTTGCAGCTGTTGTTCCACATCGTCCTAAAGGTGTTGTATAGAGATGAGGTCAGGTTCTTCACACAAGACTGGGAAAACCATTTCTTGATAGACCTGTCTTTGTGCAGGGGGTTATTGTCATGTTGAAACAGGGAAAGGACTAAAACAGGAAGTCCACACTAGTACTAAAAGCACACAAAAGTGTGTGACCAGAGCTGTCCACATACTTATGTTAATATAACTTAATATTTGATGTTCCATAATCACATGTGTGTATTGTATTTTTGTGTTTGCACAGGAGGAAACCCACAGGATCAAAAAATGGACTGGTTCCACTGTAATCAGTGCTTCAAAAGGAGTGGGTCGAAGTTTGCCGTGTCCAGCTGTGGACACATCTGCTGTGACGCATGCATTAAATCCAGTAAGACAATCAGATATGCTTAGTCATATTACTCACACAACACACAACTATAATTTTTTTTAACATAATAGCTCAGATTAGACGGATTCAGGCTAGTTATGCCTCTCATGTTTGTCTTTTCCCCCTAGAGCAGTGCAGTGTATGTGGGGCCAGCTGTAGTTATCTGCCCATCACAGATGAGGTTGGTGAGTTTGACATCTTCACTCCAGGTTACTGCCTGATGCCAACAACAAATGACCTTATTTTACGTAGCCAGTTTATTAGATCTGCACAACTTTTCTGTTTCAGATGAAGCCACAGGAGAAGGTATTTTTCAAGGACCCTGTGAAGCTCATCGAGTCACGGCTGGAGCACATTTCACAGGTCTGTCTCCACTGTGCAGTGGTAACCCAAGCTCCCTCACTGCTTTTTAATTGCTATACAGGGATGCTAAATGTCAGAGCAATCAGTCAATCACAAGTCAGTGAGTCATTCAGCAAATGATTGCTTCAGTTAGAGTGATGTGGTTTAAAAGCATCAAAAATGACCATCGTCATTTAGGAATCGCTAAGCTACGATCCAAAAGCAAAAGTTGATGTAAATATTGTATTTTCACTGAAAGTATATTTGATAGTGCTGTCTTCATGCTCCTCAGATTGCACTTTTTCAGCGGACACAGAAAGAGATAGTCGCAGTGCACTTCAAGCACAAGTCTGCTGAACTGGAACAGCGTCTGAAGGAAGTCACTGAGCAGGGTTACAGGTGATTTCAGTATCTGCTATTGTTCATCTGTGGCTGTGTAAATAAAACACCTGATTGCAACAGTATTCTTCCAACATCTCTCATCTTTAGGCAACTCTCCGAGCTGAAAAGAGAGAACGCTGACTTAAAAAAGCACCTCTCAGAGCTGAAAAGAGAGAACACTGACTTAAAAATGCAGCTTTTGGAGCTGAAAAGAGAGACAGATGATTTGAAAAGGCCACTCTCTCAGTGGAGGGTAAGTGTTCCAAATGTCTGATAAGGAAAATGTTTTTTGTTGCCAGAAATGCCAACCTTAAGGTAATAGGTTACATATCTAATTTAGTTTGCACGCTTTCTGTTTGCCAAAGGTTTCTCCAAGACAGGTGCATAGAGACGGGTAAAATGAATTTACATTTCAGGACTAACCTGTTTATAATCAAACCTTCCACTGTTAAAGTTATTAAAACAACAATTACTTTCTCTCTCCTATATAGCTCTAAAAGGATGTCGCTCCCTGTGGCTGTTACCTCCCCAGGTAAATAAAGTGAATTAAGTTCAGTTGTTGCAGTTACATTTCAGATTATTTGATAAGGAGTGTGTGCATGTTTTCTTTTGCCAGTTGCCCGCTGTTCAAGAACTAGGGGGTATGTGTTACACTGTCATGTTCTGGTGGACTTCATTCTGTATTTGCAACATCCTCACATTTCTACACCCAATGAAAGAATTGCAAAATATGTGATGCTCAAACATGTTGTCTGGGTCTCAGTTACTTAGGCTCAGCGGAGTCGCAGGGCTTGGCCAGAGACAGAGGTCCCAGTCTAACCTCCCTCACAGTAAGTCTTGTAATATTGGCTTCATGTATTGTTTTGTAGACCTGCTATACTTTGGTGTCATGATGGTAGAAGTATTTTCCAAAAAGAACTGGGTAGCATTATTTTAAGACCCAGTGGCATAATAGCTGTTTGACAATACAAAAATCTTTAGTAAATAGCTTTTACCAAAGCTTTCATGGAGGTTTCATATCATTGTCTAGCTCAGTGGTTGGAGTTTGTTCTGCTATTAACCAAATCACTGGGATGCTGGACCAGCGACAGCAGTCACTCGTGGCACCTGATAATAGTTTTGAATTGTGGAGATATGTGAACTCAGTAAACTAGTTTATTTCTGTTGTCATTTTCAGCAGTAACTGACTAAACATTGGGGCCTAACCTATCTGACTTTTCTGATGTGCTTGTTTATGTACTGTGTTGCTTTCTAATGCTAGCATCTTTGCTACAAAGCAAATAAAAGCAACAAAATCTACAGGCACAGAAGGTAAGCGATATCCTCCTGTGGACAGGGCCTGCATCGAAATGTATTTTTGCCTGTTGGAAGAAAAAAAAAGGTTTTGTCAATGTAGTCTGGTGGCTTTGAGATTAACGGCTTCAGCTTCTTGTCAAAAAAGGCTGTCTGATGGAAAGGAAAAGCGGTCACAGTATTCTCAATTTTGCATATACTCAAACTAATATCGATTTTTTCTTTTTCCCGGTAGGCCTTTTTTTAGGTGGCTAAAAGGTAAATAATTGCGGCAGCAGTTGCTCAGGGCCCTTTCATTTTATGAACTTGAAAAAGCAGTTATTGTAAAAAAATGTGATTCGGTCTATTAGGAAGATGCTGTATCCATGACAACTCCATTAACAAGTTAAGCCATGAGGTGAGGTTAAAACATCTGGGAGAAGCTAGTAAGTTAACCTTCAGTTAAGATTTTTTTGTCTGACTATGATTTTCATGGTCACAAATGAAACTTCATGCCCTATAATAATCACATATACATAGACAAGGCCCTTGTTGGGACTCATTAAATAATCAACTATCAACTATAAAGTTTTCAGCATATGGGGTAGAAATTAAATTTGGTTTTAACTTTTACCCAAAATAAACGCTTTGAGCTGTTGTTTTTTTTTTCTCCAGACTCCTGGGTCAGCTACCTCTATTTCAAGCCACAGCTCTCTTTATGAGCATGTACACAGTAAGTGTTGTTTCAAAGACTCTTTTGTAGCTCTGCTACAGGTTCCGTGGGTACACTGGATACATTATGCTTGATCAACTCAGAATTTAATTGCGTTCCATATTTAATTAAAAAAATACTTTCATGTCTGTTTTAAGGAACACCCACATCCTTCAGCACTCCTACAAGGTAAGAAACGCTTTTCAAACAACTTGCCATGACACATGTTAAGATTTTCTTGATGAGTAAGATTTTGTCATGTAATTGCTGAGTTAGTCCATTTCTGTGTTCCTCAGAACTCAGCGTCAGACTCCTAATGTTTTCCAGTTCCAGTTTATGAGTGGATTGTCAGTACAGTCACCCAGGCAGTAATAATATGGGGTCATATCTGGGGACATGTTTATACATTAAGGAGTCTTGAGGCATGCATGTGTTTGACAGAACTGTCACATGTTGGAGTTACACATGTTTTTGCCCAGTAACTGTTGGTGCCAACAATGAATGACATGGCTCACTGGTGTTACCATATGATTCCCCTGTTCATAAATCAACCTGCTATATTGTATTATCTTATCATTGGTTAACTAGTGGTCATTTTCTGGCAATACATTTTTTTTATCATAAGTTAATATAAGAAACATTTCTGCAGTTTGCAATAGAGAATTTATGTTGATGGAAAAATAATTTTGATCTCTTTGGATCAGTCACTGCAGCACACACACACACACACAAAGAATTGCTTGCACACATTTAGAAAGGCAAATCCTTTACTGGTTTCCAGTGACACAATTGTGCAAATGAGAAATGTTTCAAAAAGGAGAAAATACATTGAAAACATCTTCAAAAGAAGACACTAAGCGTTACGGACAGCATGACACTCGCATTGACTTTTCATTACTAATAGAATGACAAAACACTGTGATGGACACTGCTTTACCAACATCCTGGTTATCTAACCTTTATCCAGACATTTCTAATGAACTAAAGTCCATCTAAAGCCCACTTCACCCCCTGTAGGTTTACTAAAAATACTTTAGAGTGTGGAGTTTTTCTATAATTATAACCTGACTGTATAATGTTTGTGCTATAATTCATAATCTGATTTATCAGAACAGTCATTTGGAACAGTCTTTGGATTAAATACCCATTGCTACTTATACAGTATGTGGCCCCCATCTGTTATCTTGTCTAGTTTGTCTAGATTATAATCCATCAAGTCACACCCTACAGCTATTAAGACAAAAGATATAAAAAATACTGACTTAAGGAGTGTAAATCAGAGCTGAAGCTGGCAATTCTGACTTTGTATGATGTTGATACAACTGTTATCCTTTACTATTCAAAAAAGGTGCAGTTAAATGCAAATACCAAATGTATACAAATAGCAAATTATGTATTACAGCAGAGCGTTTAAAGGAGAATCAGGGAATGTGTCTCAGAAATATGCTGTAGACATTAGTAGAATTAGATGTATCATGCTGTGTTCAAAAGGCATGACAATAGGTTTCAGTGTTAAGGGATGAAGAATGACACTGTTTAGTTAGGGACTGATATTTTGTGAAAGAATTGGATTTAATGAATATGGCAGCAGGCTCTGAAACCAAAGTGCAAGATGTCTAATTAAGTGTACATGTCCAGTGTGCTTTTCATGACAAGGAATTATTGGCTGTAAAGGAATGATTACACACAGTGATCAGTCAACAAATTTATCAACATAGACGTTTATCCGGAGCAGTTTCTTATCTGCTTTAGTCAGGTACCAAAAGTACAACCAATTTAAATGATGCTGCTACAATGGAATACTAAAAGTCTGTAGTAGTGATATCTAAACAAAAAAATGCTAAAAAAAAAAAAAAGCAAACCAGTGTAGAAGTTACTGTCCTATTTACAGCAACAAGGGCAGCACAATTATAATTCAAGTCCAAAATATATTAGGATAAGCAGGAAATGCAGCATATATAAAAACACAAGCCCCAAACTGGGCTTGTACTGGGAAGACCGGATGTTACAAACCTGCAGATTTAAAGCAATTTAAACCAAAGTAATAACTATGCTTGTTGGTGCAAAAGTTTTCAGGAGCACTCCATCAACTTTCAGAAATGTTCTTAAGTCTGGTTCCAGTGTCTTAATCAGCAACAATGGGTTCTTGGTCAGTCCCCCCCAACATCACGAGCTGCAAACCAATCTCGCACCTGCTGGTAGCTCATTCTTGATTTCTTGCATAGAGAGTCAAGGTCTTTTTCATGTAGTGAGCCTGTTGAAAGGTGATATGTCACTAACGGCTGGATATCAGGATAATCTGCACTTGCTGCATTTGCTTGAGCTTTTCGTTTTCGACTACCCCCAGGCCGAGATGATGTCCCAGAGCCATTAGTTAAACCGCTGCTACTTTGCTGGGCAGCAAGTTCTGCCAAGAACTGGTCGCGGACCCCCTTCACCCAGCGCAGCTGGCCATTTTTCACGGCATACCGTGTGTCCCCAAACCATTGAATAACATCTGCACGGGGTAAACCTGTAAGCTTAACAAGTTCAGTGTAGTCTTCACTCTTGGGCCACTGACAGCGCAAGAAGTGCTGCTTTAACATATCCAGCTGCTCCTTGGTCTTTCTTGGTCGCCCAGCCGGAGTGAGGGCAGGGGGTGTAGATAAGGGAGCCCTTGAGGTGTGCAACGGGATTTGTGAGGGACTGACTTTGGCTAAGCGGGCTGACTTCTTTGATGTGCTGATGCTGTTTGAAAGTAGTTTATTAGGTGAGGCAGTAAGTGGTGGGCTGCCAGAGGGGGAAGAGCACGGAGAGGATCTTAATATACCTGATGGTTCTTGTGGTACATCTGGCTCAATCTTGCAGGTCTTGGTCAGTTGTAAGGGTTGGTCTTCATTTTGTTCTTCGTCTTTAAAACTGTCGCCATCCCCAGAAAGCTCCTCCATAATATCATACCCTTCTGACTCAAGGACCCTTTCCCCAATTGCTTCCAAACTGTTAGATAAAAATGTCTGAAAGAAATCTGAATCTTTAATCCCATTGTTGCGGGCTCCCTCCAGACCCTTCAACAAGTTCAGTTGACTAGTCTTCTGTGTTGTAAGTGGCAGAGGTTGAATTTGTTGATCCTGTTTACCTCCACTGTGTTGGGTATAGTTCTGAGCTGCAGCAAGACTTCCTCGGCCAACCCTAAGTTGGTACCTGCTATCACTGAACCATTTACGAATGTCATTACGGCTCAGCCCCGTTTCTTCCTGCAAACGTCTAAGTTCTACCTCAGCAGGCCAGTTCTCTCTCAGAAAGCTCTTCCTAAGGGCAGCCAGTTGAGCTTTAGACTTTTTGTAGCGGCCAAGACGATTCCGTCGTGATGATGAATCTGAGAGGTCAAGGGAGACATCAGCTGCTGTACTTGGTGGCTTGTCCACTGGTGGGCGGTAGAAGTATGAATCCTGAGGAGGTGGGAGGGTGGAGCTGAAACATGGGACAGTAGGTTTGGCTGGTTTATAGGAATCTGGTGATTCACACTTTGGTTTCTTCTTCTGGGGAATAGAGAGAACACCCTCATCTTCAATGTTGTCCTTATCCTCAATTTCCAGTTCCTCACAATTTCTGCTCTTCATTTTTTCTTCCTCATGTGTTTCAGCAGAATATTCACAAAGCTCAGGCACAGCCAGCTTTTGCCTAGTCTCCTCTATCTCCTCTGAGGACCAGCTAATACCATATTTAATTCTTTGCACCATAAACCACACCTTAACTTTATCCAGTGGCAAGGCACATACCCGGGCCAGGTTGTTGATCTCACGGGATGATGGGTATGGAAATAAGTTAAAGGCTTGGACCAGCTCTGGGATTGTGTCGAGTTCACGAGTTTGATCCGACTGTGTCCATACCAATTTCAGTCCCTCTGACACAAGAGGCAGGCATACGGCAGAGTTGTGGTTGGTGGTGAAACTAGCCATACCACTCACGTTGCTTTCAGCTGAGCTGGCAGAGTGGCGCAAATCCTCAGAGGGGTGTTTAACTCCAAGTTTTCCTTCACATTCTGTCTTTGTTACTTTTCGTTCAGTAGATCCCTTCATGCCCATAAGGAGTCCATTTCTGCCATTACGTTTACCGTGGGTTGCCATCTGGGATATCAAAATGGGCTCTTTCACCTAAAAAATAAATAAAAAGGTAGGTTTAGTGGTTGATGTTTTTAACTTGTCTCAACTGCTGAAATATTTTGACATCATAGATAAGATCGATGTAGGTGGAGGAAAAATTTCTTCTGATGAGTTCAGCCAAAACCACAGACTATGATATTTTAAGAACTTTCAGTTCTTATTCATTTTCAAAGTCAATTATCTGACAGCTGTTTCCCCTTCCCCCCCGTACTTCACACTCCTTATTCTGAACTCACAGTGAAACTAGTCGTATACTCTGTCCAGACTGGGTTCCCCTCCCCCAGCGTGTGGCGGTGACTGACTTTTGTTTTGTGTGAGTGGGGGGGATTGGGTCGCAAAGGGTGGGTGTGTGGGGATCGGGGATCTATATGAGAAATCCTTCACAGTCTACTTTCTCACCCCTTGCCAGTCAGGCTTTGTTCCACTCCCAAGTTCTCAGTCCCAAAAGATGAGTGTAGCCTCTTCACAAAGACAGAGAGAAAGAGAAACCTGTGGAAGGAGAAAATGAGTTGCATTAGTCACACTCAAGTACAAGTCTAGGCACTCAAAACAGTAGTCAACATCAAATTCAACCATTCATATTCCGAATGATAAATGATTTAAAAAACCGAATGGAAATAATCAATCAACAGGTGATAAGCCAACACTCCAAAACATCATCGAGGACATATACCTTTAGTAGTTAGAAGGCTAAATACAAGAAATTGTGATCCAGACACTCTCTGATTTTATTTTATTTTATATTTTTTTTACATTTTTGATCAATTTCACTCATTACTTAACTGAATTAATTAAGTTGTTTTAACTAGTTATTGAGCAGTGTACAAGTAACTATACTTTCTTTCACTTGTTCTTTATTTGGTACAGCAGCGGAAATATTGCGCATTACGCCATGGCCGACGGTTGAGGTTGTTGAGCTACGCAAGAAATGTTGAAGTGTACCAAAAACATCAGCAAACAAATTATGAAACCACTGTATTAGTCACTGGTGACACACTGAAATCCAATGGGAAGAGATCATGTGGTGGCCTCCCCTGTGTTTAATGTCATACTTTAATGCGCTTTTAGAGTTTACACCTTTTATCTTCGTTTTAGTGTAACAAAAAGCTATAAAAGTTGCTCTCGGTGCCAATCACAATAGCCGCCCAGCGTCTCCCCCCTTTATGGCGTACTAACTAAAACGCTTCACACTGCACAGGCGCACTTCGCCGTCAGACACGCTTCAGTGAAACATAAAAATAAACTTACCGAAAATGCCGAAATAACCGGTTATCCCAGGGGTCCGTTTGGGTGTAAAGAAAACAAAAGAAACCGGGAGTTACTCCTCTGGCGCTCCGCTTTTTATGGCCGAAGTTCAGAGGAAGACCAAGGAAACAATACCGTGTGTCTGTCGGTTTGACCCTTGTCTTATTTATCAAGCACCTCGACGGATTACGGTCGGGATACAACGATGCGAGGCGACCAAGTTTGCCGCCTTTCGTATGAGTTCAGTCGTCGGCTAAATCCTGCCGTCTAAGGGCACAGTTCTTTCAATCCGTGAGATTCAGGTCTGAATTTGAGTCGCCGTTACTTCGTCCTCCGCGGTCCATCCGTTGTTGCTTTTGTTCTTTGACTGAGAAGTGTTTTCGCTGTCCGGCCAGATCGAGGCGAGGCGGAGCTGAGGACCAGGAAGCCCACAAGGCCCAACTCTCCCACAGTGACGGTGGGGTGGGTGTGCCAGTCTGGGAGAGCAGGCCGTGGATTGGCGGGAGGAGGCGCCTGTATAATAAATCCGTGGCAGTAGGCGAAACATTTTCACGTCAACCACCCACCATCCCTCCCACCCACCCCACAACCCCAAATCAGGCCCACAAACATTTGCTATGATTTCCACCAGAATGATCATTTTTTAAAACTAAAATACTGCATCCTGGACTTTGGCCTTATTAATGAGAGGAAGACTTGAAAAGGAAAGGGTAGAAAGAGAGGAAGGGAGAGAGGGAGGAGGGGGGTGGCAAGGGAAGGAGAGGAGAAAAGAGAAGGAAGGGAAAGAAAGGAGCGAAAGAAGAGGAAAAAACAAAAAACAAACCTGAGTTTTTATGATCACAGTCAAGGATCGTAAGGACCTTGTAGGAAACCAAAGGACAATTGTGGATTTAAGGGATGCACAGTCCTTGATATTTAAATGACTCCAAGCATGTGCCTCCTGTGCAACCTACAGTGACCCCTTCTGTTGATAGTTGTTTTGTCTTTTATGTTTGTAAAAAAAATAATAAAGTTAAAAAAAATACTTCATCCATCTGACTCCTACTGTCCTAACCAGAAAGCTAAATGACAGGAGTTAAATCATTTCTAATTTACTTGCAGAAATCCCCCCTTCTAGCCTCTTCCAAAACCAAAACTGTAAAGCTTTTGAGTTATTAGTCCAAGGCCACAGCCACCACTGAGAACAAAACTGTATATTTCCTGGAGACCCAGAAAGATTCAGACATATTGATGTACAGTGTGCTAGATTTTGTATCATAAACAAGATGGAAGTATACAATCAACAGTGTTTTTGTGATACTGTGTCCTTGAGCAATATGCTGAATTCATATCAGCTTTGGACGTTACGTCCCGTCACTGAAAACAAGGCAGCTGTAGTGATATAGTCGGCAATAAAATGTATCTCGCAGTGTCAGAGGAAGCAATTACAAGTCACTGTTCATGCTAAATGATAGAATAAAATAGACAAGATAGATAATAACCTTTTGGGAACCCTTTTTTATTAAAGACTTTTTTTTTGCAAAAAATAATGAGTAGTTTTGCAGTTGTTACTGCACTAGCAGTAGGAGTACAGGTAGTGTTGTGTGTATATATACAAACAAATTCAAAAATAGGTGAAAAAATACACAATCATTTATTTGTTTTAAACTGTATCATATTTAGATACTTGTGGTTTTGTGGACTGCTCAAGACAAACACTACTTCTCATTTTCAGCAACAGCTGTTTCAGAAAATATGTTAGAGCATCCTTCACATTTACCTTAAACTTCAAAGAACTGCTTTTATTCACTTCTCACATAGGAATATGTATTTACAAGTTTATATATATATATATATATATGTTAAAGTAATCCCTTCAAGTAATTTATTTTTAACAATTACAGTATTCAGAATTATACCAATTTAAAGTGCAACAGAGTATAGTTACTCATATTTGTATTTTAAATACATAACACTGTTACTTTACCAAGGTACTGTTAGAACCGGCTGGTGGCCAGGGTGAGCACAAAGCGTGGCACGCGTAGGAATGAAGGGACAACAGCTGACAGCCAGGAGAGACGTGGGACCTGAGTCAGGAGGAATTTTAAGGAAGTGTAATCAGCTACACTCCTTCCTGAAATTAAACAGATGAAGAAAATATTAAAATTACAAAACTTTTCTTACTTTATAGTAAGGAAAAAAAAAGGAAACGTAGACAGCTGATGCAAACTTACCATCGACATCTTGTATCCCGTAGCGCCTTGCCAGGTCACAAGTCAAGAGTACTTTCCCAGTCAGAGACATGAGATTTTTATCTTGCAGGCAGAAAGAGAAACAAAAGTATGAGCACAACTAAATCTGTTTAACCTGATAATGTTTCTCAGCCATGAAACCTGTTTCTGAAAGCATGTTACAATGAACAACACATGCAGATCAAATATGTGCAGAGTTCCTCAAATGCTAAGTTTTATACAGACTGGCCAACTTGCACTTCAGTCTCCACGTAACAATCTGTGATTTAAATATCATCTCACACAGTATAATCCTACCTTTTGCCAGGTTGACAATGCACAGCCCACTCACTTCAGTGGATTCTCCATTAGCGAATAAATCTTTATACTGAGCAAAAGAAAATTCAGAGATTTAGCAAAAAAACAAAACAAAACAAAAACTGGTGTAACTACCATGGATAAAAATTTTGCTGTTAGAGAGGAGACTACCTTTGAATCCACACCGTGTGGTGTTTCTTTCTCCAATATGAACTGAGATACAAACTCTGTTCGTACCGCTCCCGGCCACAAACTGACTGAAGCCACTCCTCTACTTTTTAGCTCAACAGCCATGTCTGCTGCCAGCCTGTCACACTGGAAACAAACCACAACACAAAACAGGTTTTTGTGAGACTGACTTAATTATACAGTACACACACTTGTGTTAAATTAGATATAAGTCTTTGTGTTAATAATAACACAACATGAATGGAGGACTTAAGAGGTGAACTTACTGCGGCTTTACCAACGCCGTATGGCACATTGAAGATGTACCCCAGCCCTCCCATAGATGAAATGGTTACTATCAAACCTCGACCTTGAGCCACCATCATCCGGGACGCATAAACTGAGAAGAAATAATGGCCCCTGCCAAATACATAAATATGGAAATAAGTCGTATCCATATTATTCACTCATTTGTAAAATAGCTCTGATCAAGTGCAATTGAATACTGCTTACAGTAAATGTTCTCACTCTCCTGGTATATTGTTTTGATAATTATTCTGAAAAAGCTACTCTTAGGCGTTTTCTTACCAAACAGCCCTCAGGACTCCCTGAGAGTAACTGAACACTGGGGAACTCCCAGAGAACCACAAACCCTCAGTTGCTTATTTTTCTGTTTAGCACCACCAATAGAAATGCCGAAGTTACGTAAGTCGGCTGGCAGTTGGTATAACAATGTTGCTTTTGCTTTGACATGTATTAGCCGTGTCACACGTGCTCAGTAAAGCCTAGACCTCACTGTCAGTCCATTTCTCCATGTTTTCTTCATTTTATTTATTGATTTTTCTTTACAAACTGTTGTTTGTGTTTTGCGTTATTTATTGTTCATACAGCTAACACATTTTTAAAAATGGTGGTTGCCATTGCCGCACTGGCTTGTGTTCATCCAATCAACATACACTGATGTCTGGAACAATCACTGAAAACTTGCGTCATGCATGGTTCCCCTTGTATAGGCAGAGTCAGTGCGTTTTTCGAATGGGTTTTTGGTGAGATGCCTGAAATAAAGTCTGTGGCAAAAAAAGTTTGGTTCTACAACATAAAATATGTCAAAAATACCCCACTCGTGAATTCTTAGTCTTTTACATGTCTTAAAAAAGGCTGTTTCTGGAGAACACTTTGTGGTGGTTATGCTAAAATAATGCAGCCGTGGTGTAGTTTGTTTTATAACCTTACATGAACTTTTTATTTATAGCAGTTGCACTTCAAAATCATAAAAGTGCTTATCATTTGTGAAGATTATCTTGCTGAACAAAATGTGCAAATGTCATAAACTGTTGTTTGCCACAGATCTTATTTTCTGCAATAATCCAGAATCTGATGGAAAAATTCAATAGGCTTTTTGTTGAGGGAACCAGGGTGACCCTCACTCCCTAATGTCATTACTGCACCACTATATTGGTGCTAAACAAGTCCCTCACAAAGGCGTTGTAAGAACTACAATCGTTGCTAGTTCTTACAGTGAGGACACAATAAATAAGGAGGTTCTTAGAACTATAAAAAAGTCTGTCCAGTTTAAAAATACCTACTTACAAAGAGAAGTCGTACTGAACTCAACAAACACACACAGAAAAACGTAGACAAACTGAATAACAGCTGATGTCTGAAAAACTTTTGACTGTTGACTTATCAGTGATGACTAAGCACAAAGACATACCTGAGGCCTGTGTTGTTGATGGAATCCCAAATGGACGGATCGGTTTCCCAGAACTTCTTCCCCATATTCTCAAATATATCCTGAAATAACACTTTGTGTTTAGAGTTCAAACAAATAGGTCACACAGTGAGCAGTTTGTTTGGTGCTCTTTAATGTTGAATTCATTGAATTCACACAGCTTTGTCAGGGTTCCTGTGGATACTTAAAAAGTTTTAAAGGCCATTGAATTCATTTATCTAAAAACAAGGCTTTAATTAGTATTAAATTGACTTAAATGAATCTTTCAAAAGTCTTAAAAATGCTCAGACATTGGAAGTAGGATTTTATTACTCTTGTTCTCATGTTCTACTTTGGTACTTTTACTCATCTACTTTTTTTTTTTTGCTAAACAATTTAATACATTTCTTTTCTTAAACTCGTCATGATGGGAATCCAAGCTATGGAATCTCACGTGTTTTTGAGAAACACAAAATTGTCCTGAAAATAGGCCAGAAATACTAGATATTTACCACTTCTGTTGGTAAACCAAATATATACCTTTATAACTATATGATATGTTCATTGTCTTCCACGTGTTCCACTCTAAAAAGGGAACATTGGACATAGATAACCAACTTTTTTCACTGGACAAAAAAAAGGTCACACTTTATGTTACAATAAATATTTAGGCAAAATAAAATTGTCTTTCTTCAATTTTGGTTATTAGAAAATTGGTCTTTATCTATCTCACTGGCATTAAAAAGTCTTAAAAAGTGTTAAATCTACCTTGCCATAAGCAGCGGGAACCCTGTTATTCCAGAAGTAATCTAAAGTATGCAATACATTAAGTGCTGTTTGTATATGTACCTGTACTCCAGCATAGGCATTGTTAACCAGGATGTCCAGCCTGCCATTCTGTTCACGTCTGAGCCGTTCAAACAGGTTTTCAATGTCTTCGTCTTTTGTAGAATCACAGATAACTGGCACACAGTTGCCACCCCTCTCCTTTACCTGTGTTGGGAACAAATGATCAGCGGTGAACCATAGCGATAAATCCTGACTGAAACTCTGTCAGCCAGAGATAGCTTAATGGACATTGCTTTTGCCTTGTCTGATAAAGCGCCTCAGAGAAATGTAAAGCTGGAAAGGTCACCTGTGCTGCAGTTTGTTTGAGAGTCTTCTCCTGGCGTCCTGTGATGTAGACGGTGGCTCCTGCCTCAGACAGCTGGAGAGCTATTCCCCGGCCAATGCCTCTGGAAGCACCTGTAACTACACACACCCAGCCAGACAAGGACATCTTCCCTGGAAAACAGTAGCAAGCACACAATAAGTACTAAACTCAAATATAACATGTTAAAGAAAAGCTTAACATAAACTTAAATGATATCAATCGGACATCAACAACATCTTAATTTTGTTAGGGTGAAATCCCTCTTGGTATATTGAGAAAAGTATCAATTCATAGGGGTAAAAGATTCAAGTCTAAAGTCTCTTAAGGGAAGCGTGGTGATTTGGTTACACTGCAAATAATCCTCATCAGACTCTTGTTATAGAAGACAGAATATGAAATCTGTGTTAAAGTCTGTACAATTCGCTCAAATGCACAGAAAATTAATACCTTTGTCCACAGAAAGCAGAGAAAAGTCAATGGAGGACACCGACAAGGAAATGTATCAGCACACGTCTGCACTGCACCGCTGTTAAATGTTACGAGCACAGACTGATTACAAGCCACGGTTACAAAGGTTACAAGGCTATCAGGGCCATAATATCGCGAGAAGAGGCCACATGCAGCAGAGAGTGGAGTATTTATGTCACTGAGCATCACTCGCGCTAACTTCCTCCTTCGCTTGATTTCCGGTAGACTAAATATAACGTCAACACGTTTTGAGAGTCAGCTATTTCTTGTAAACAGCTGGTGGTGTTTGAGCCACGCAATATGGTGCAAGTTGTTTATTAAGTAATTGTAAGTCATTTGGCTGTTGTTGTGTAATTCATAACAGTGTACATAATGACAAGTCAGTGAACTATCATGCTGGTGAGTGTCGGAGGTGGTCTTTGGTTTAACTTCCAATATTTAACACGCGATGGCGCTACATCTTATTTTGAGTATTGAGTATTTGTTCACAGTAGAAACAGTACCCTTGTAGCAATGTTAAATAGTGGCGCTTGTTTTGGCCTCTTATGGTTGTTACTGTCTATTCCTTTGGTAGAAGAGAGAAACTTGAGTTATGGGGTCTGTGCTGCCTATTTTTGGTTTTCAGACTGCTGTGATGTTACACAAAGGACAATGTTATTTCAAGTTAATTCCTCACTGACTAAACACTGAGCTGCTGCACATGCAGTAATTTCACTGTTGACTTTACAGAGCTGATATATGTTAAATAATAATTCAGGGACTGTGTTGTGAGTCATGTGAATGTGAATTTTTCTTGCTCCTTTTTTTCTGTCCTATAATGTGTAACTTAATGGCCCCATGTCATTATTCCTGAGATATATCTGCTGGCACATTAGTGTGTGGATTATTGACTTTGATTTATTTGATAGATTTGATATAAAAAGTGGGGCTACTGGTTGGAGAGGGTTTCTTCCGACTAAATATTTGAAACAAGTTTTTCAAGTGTAACAGAAGACATTGACTTTATCGTAGGCATACAGTTAATACTGTTATTTGTTTTTATATCACCTGTTAAATACATGGCATTGTAATTAGTAAAGAGGGACCCTGAAATAGAATAAAGTGCCATATCGGAATAATCGGGGCTGATATAAAATATACCACTTAGAGAGATTGAAGGGGACATCTTACCAGTGGACTCTCTATTTGAGTTATATTGAAATACTTGAAAATGATTGTGCTGCAGGAAGAATTCTCTGTAGAGGTGTTGCAGTTTTATAAATTCAATTGGTGCAAAATATAAAAAAGCATTGACTTTAAAGATTTAAAAAAAAGTATATATACACAAAGATAATCAAATCAAGGTGACGTACAGAGCATGACGTGTTGGTTTATATGTAAAACATATAAGTCAAATTGATTCTAATATCAGCATTTTTGCAGTTGCTGTCACTTAAATTAATATAATTATCGAGTGTTGTAGGGTAAATCTGTCAGATATGGAAATAAGAAAAAGCCTTAAATTGTTTATATAATAGTCGAAGTATGTGGAGGTGGGGGCATTGATGTCACTGGCAGTAGGGGGAGGTTGTGACAGGGGTAAAGATATGTCCGTATGTGCATGTATGTGTATATGTATGTACAGTCATAGGAAATAATTACAAGTAACAGATCCAAGAAAAAAATAATATAGACAAAATTGACTGGAATCTTTCTGTAAGGAACTAAAGCCTTTATTTTAAAGATATCTTTTTTCATCAGTTTTGAGGATGTCGTCACTTTTTTTGTTTATCAAAAATGAATAAGGAGTGTAAACAGCAGAGGGTTAACATTTCTTTATTTAACCACTTTTGACTTAGCCTGTCAAATATCAAAGTAGTGGCAGTGATAGTAGTGATAGTAGTAGTAGTGTTATGTGTGTGTATATACATATATATATATATATATATATATATATATATATATCTACATATATATACAGCACATTAAATAGCGATAAAACAAACATGCAAAAATAAGTGAAGGGATACACAAACATTCATGTTTATAAAATGTGTCGTCTTAAAATACTTGTGATTTTATATACTGCTTAAGAAAATACATAACATGTAGCAAAAATAATACATTTGCATTGTCATGATTTGTGGCTTCATCCATAGCTTCACACAAATCAGTGTTAATGTTAAATTCAGAAAATACGTTCGAGCGTCCTTCATGTTTACTTGTTTTACCTGAAACTTCATAGAAGTACATTCATTCAGTACTGAAGTAGGAATGGTTGTGCATATGTAAACAGGGGAACCCTCTTATAGATATCATCAGAGTCAAATTAATCACTGTAAGAGATTATTATTATTAGTATAACCATTTTTAAATCATCCTTTATTTTATTGCAGATTATCATCTACTTGAAATATATTTAGAACGTTAATATAAAGTAATGAAATGGACAGCATCTGGCCCGCTCATGGGGCATTATGTGACTGGGCAATTTCAATCCAAATGATGAGGGCGGCTTCAGCTAAATGTGCTTTTCCTGTGCGCATTCATTTTCTGTCTCCATCACTAGCACCCATGACTGGATATTTTTTTCACATTGTTTGAGCAGACTACAAAAGGTGCACAAGTTTTGCTGCTGCACGTAGGCTTGGTGTTGGCAGTTTGTCATAAGCTTCCAGAGGACTATGTTTTTCATTGAGAAAAAACGACTTGATGATTTCAATGTGCATGCAGTCACCAGCCTCTAGTAGCCATGTAGTAGTAGTAGCGATAGTAGTAGTAGTAGTAGTAGTAGAAGTCATGTATGAAAAGTCCCAAAATGAACACTGTAATGGCCTACTTGATTACTCTACTGTAACTGTAATCACTATAAGGGGTTTCCATTGTGTGTGTATAGATAGATAGATAGATAGATAGATAGATAGATAGATAGATAGATGTGTGTGTGTGTATGTGTGCACGTGTGTAAAAATATATACATTTTCAAAATTCTCCTTCAAAAAATATTGTTGAGTTTGGCTCGTTAACCAGTAGTAGTGTATTTCATCAACCTCAACCACCACATGGCAGCTATAGCTCGGACCATGTAGTTAAAACGCAGACAGCTACTGCCACTTCATTCACAGTAGGAAATGTTTAGAAGCGGCTAGAGGCCAGGGTGAGCACAAAGCGTGGCAGGCGTATGAATGAAGGGACAACAGCTGACAGCCAGGAGAGATATGGGACCTGAGTCAGGAGGAATTTTAAGGAAGTGTAATCAGCTACACTCCGTCCTGAAATTAAGCACATGAAGAAAATTTAACCTTACAGTACATAATAGAAAGTACAAATCTTTAAAAAAATAAAACTTAGACGGCTGATGCAAACTTACCATCGACATCTTGTATCCCGTAGCGCCTCGCCAGGTCACAAGTCAAGAGTACTTTCCCAGTCAGAGACATGAGATTTTTATCTTTCAGGCAGAGAAAGAAACAAAAGTATTTGCAAATGAACACGACTCTATCAAATATGTCCTCAAATGCTCACTACCATAAAGAATTTTATGGTTGCATTTAAAATATAACATCTGCATTTTCAACCTGAACCTTATTTTCCCATGTGTATACAGTGTGTCTAAGAGACTGATGTGAACGACAATTTTTGGGCCAAAATGTAACCACTTGCAACTGAGCACAGTCACAGTATCACCGGTAAAAATGTTTATTTTTGCAATTGTTATTGTGAATACGTGGCTGAAGTGTCTCTTTACCTTTAGCTTAATACGTATTGTTTGTTATTGTTTCATCAAGTGGAAATCTCATTCTGAAATCTCACAAGATTTCACTTGTTGCAGGAAGACGGTAACAGAGTAGTTAACGAAAAAATAGTTTGGTGTTATCTAAAAGACTTTCAATGTCAACTTCTTGTCAGTTTGTCATCCATACACTCTGAATAAAATACATACGGGCCGCCATGGAATTTAAAGTCCTCATACATATTGTCGAAATCAGGCAAATAATCACCCATGACATTGAAAATATTTTAGATAATACTTAACTATGTTTTCGGCACTACAACATGACAAACTATTCCCCTTACTAATCTTTCCAAATCTCGTGAGATTTCAGAATGAGACTTCCACTTGATGAGACAATAACAAATAGACCGGATTTAGCTAAAGGTAAAGAGACACTTCAGACACTTAGAATAACAATCTGAGTCTGTCTGTGGCAGAAATAACCAGCAACAGTGTTCAGTTGCCCCAACTGGTTACACTGTGGCCCACTGCACAGCTGCTTCCCTCTCCCTCAATACAAGGCCAATTTCAAAAACTGATGCTCACACCAGCCTCTTAGACTTGTGGGAAAATAGGGTCCTGGTTAAAAATGTCAAAATTATGCTTTCAGTCTCCATGTAAACAGCCTGTGATTTAAATATCATCTCACACAGTATAATCCTACCTTTTGCCAGGTTGACAATGCACAGCCCACTCACTTCAGTGGATTCTCCATTAGCGAATAAATCTTTATACTGAGAAAAAGAAAATTCAAAGATTAGGCAAAAACTGAAGTAGCTACCATGGATAAAGGGTTTGCTGTTAGAGAAGAGACTACCTTTGATTCCACACCCTGTGGTGTTTCTTTCTCCAGTATAAACTGAGACACCAGCTCTGTTCGTACCGCTCCCGGCCACAAACTGACTGAAGCCACTCCTCTACTTTTTAGCTCAACAGCCATGTCTGCTGCCAGCCTGTCACACTGGAAACAAACCACAACACAAAACAGGTTTTTGTGAGACTGACCTCATTTTACAGGACATGCACTTGTGTTAAATTAGATTTTGAGATTTTGGTCTTGATAACAACAACACAACATGAATGGAGGACTTAATGAGAAGAGAACTTACTGCGGCTTTACCAACGCCGTATGGCACATTGAAGAGATACCGCAGCCCTCCCATAGATGAAATGGTGACTATCAAACCTCGACCTTGAGCCACCATCATCCGGGACGCATAAACTGAGAAGAAATAATGGCCCCTGCCAGACAAATACATATGAAAATGAGTCAAGTCATTTTATCACACTATGATCACATCACTCAACTGTTTTTTTTGTTTGTTTGTTTCTTAGGAGCTACAAGTGACAAAACAGTCATGCTGACTAAACTAGAAAGAGACAAAGACAAATTGAGTAACAGCTGTTGTCTGGAAATCTGTTAATAGACACAAGGAGATGTTGACTTATCAGTGATGACTAAGCACAAAGACATACCTGAGGCCTGTGTTGTTGATGGAATCCCAAATGGACGGATCGGTTTCCCAGAACTTCTTCCCCATATTCTCAAATATATCCTGAAATAACACTTTGTGTTTAGAGTTGGAGTAAAAAATTAACAGCGGGCAGTTTATGGCTGTTTTTCAGTTTTATTCGCACAGCCTTCCACAAGTGATTCAGCTATGCAACAATACATTAAGTGATGTTTGTATATGTACCTGTACTCCAGCATAGGCATTGTTAACCAGGATGTCCAGCCTGCCATTCTGTTCACGTCTGAGCCGTTCAAACAGGTTTTCAATGTCTTCGTCTTTTGTAGAATCACAGATAACTGGCACACAGTTGCCACCCCTCTCCTTTACCTGTGTTGGGAACAAATGATCAGCGGTGAACCATAGCGATAAATCCTGACTGAAACTCTGTCAGCCAGAGATAGCTTAATGGACATTGCTTTTGCCTTGTCTGATAAAGCCCCTCAGAGAAATGTAAAGCTGGAAAGGTCACCTGTGCTGCAGTTTGTTTGAGAGTCTTCTCCTGGCGTCCTGTGATGTAGACGGTGGCTCCTGCCTCAGACAGCTGGAGAGCTATTCCCCGGCCAATGCCTCTGGAAGCACCTGTAACTACACACACCCAGCCAGACAAGGACATCTTCCCTGGAAAACAGTAGCAAGCACACAATAAGTACTAAACTTAAATACACCACTTTAATGTAAAGTTGAATTTTAATGGTGCTCTGTCAGTTTAGTATGATTAGAGATAAAAAAGAAACAGTAACATGGCTCATAAATGAATGCGCGTCATCGCCACCCATGGCAGTAAAGTTTGTTTTCATTGAGTAGAAATAGCTCTTACATAACTGAACAGATGTTTCTGGTCATATCAATACCTCACTGTAGTCAATAAAGAATGGTTATTATGTTGCATTTCCTTCTTTAAAAGTAACTAAAACCCATTTCCAGAGTTCATACATGTTATTCCTATGATTTAAGACAGTCCAAATAGATTCATAAAAATGAACTCTCCCAAATCCAAAAGCTGAAATACTAAATAAGTTTGTGATGTCATCGGCTATAAAGTCTGTAAGTGTATGAGCTGGGCAAGATGTTGTTAGATGACTCAGAGAGCAGCTACGGGTAAGTTCTGAGTATATGGGTGCATTTTTTTCCACAACTAAGAAAATTACAGCAGAATAAAGTTCATTGGGGTGTAAAAAAATAAAAGTATATATATAAACATTCTGTAGGTCTATATAATAAGTTGCCTGTTTGTTACAATAATAAATAATAAGACACTCCAGGTCAGCTTACAGAAACAACAATAAAACCGGCATCAGGTATGAGACATAAGTTACCAGACAAACAATCATTGTCTATAAAGCAGCTCCACACTTTACACCTGAGCACATCACAAGTTTGAGTCTCACTTGTCTGATGTCTGGCTTTGAGCAAGAGCACCTCATGTTCACAAATATTGATTTATGTATCATAAGACATGGAAATAGCATGTTGTAATTCTTAATTTAGCCCCCCCCCCCCAAATATTTAGCAATGGCCTTGCTGGGGCATCTGATTGTGTTTTACAGTTATGTGCGTTCGGGAAATGTCACACACAGTCATTTATGATCACTGATATCACTGTTATCATTACAGCATATCAGTGTCAACTGCTGAGTAACAGTGACTGGACACAATGCAGTTGTGTAAGGTCTGGCTTTGGATTTCAGGTGAACTATGGAATTTATATGAGGTCACACTCCTAGTTCTCGTACATCAGTTCATTTATTTTACAATATTAACTTCATTAAAGAACATTTTTGTTTTTTTAGGACACATTTTTCACTTTAACTAAGATAGTATAAAAAAGACCCCTTTCATAAAGATGAAAGATTCAGTCAAATTTGTTAAAATTATAAATATTTGTCATCATAGTCATGCATATTCTTCTTTAACACAGATTCAAACCTCAACAGAGTCAACAGAAATCGCTAAAAACACATAGAAAACATTCATACCTTATTCCACAGAAAGCGATGTATCTGGTTTGTCAAGTCCCTACAACAGTTTTTCAGAGGAGACCGATGAGGAAACGTATCAATAGGAATGCCACCGCTCGTTTGTGCAGCTGTTATGATATCCAACAGTTATGAGACTAGCACGTCACGTTATCACTGTGTCACCATAGCTTGCGTAAATACCGCGAGAAGACGCCAGACGAAGCAGAGAGTGCAGGGTTCACACGGTCGAGCATTCACTCGCGCTAACTTCCTCCTTCGCCGGTAAACGTCAACACGTTTAGAGCGTCAATTCTCCCTTAAAATGACTGAAAAACAACTGCACCTGTTTATACGCTGAAATACAAGTCGCTTCTTAAGTAGTGTTCTGGCTTTAATTCAGTTGTTGGCTGTTGTTGTGCAGTTCAGAACAGTTTACATAACGAGAAAAAAAAATCAGGGAACTATCTTACTGGTGAGTGTCTGAGGTGGTCTTTGGATTTTCCTTCAGCTTTGCACACACGATGGCGCTATAGTTTTCAAATAAAGACATACATTCATCCAAGGCAATGAACGTGCTTTACAGAGGCATAGAAATATATCGAAGCCAATACATTAGGGAAGCATTAAAATTGCAGATACAGACTTAAAGACTACCAAAGATTAAAAATCAAGCAAATAATTGTTGCAGGTTACATATAGTATAAGTATAGGTGAAAAGTAGTGGTGTTAGTTTTGGCCTCTAATGATCGTTTCACTCCCTGCGCCTTTTATAGAGAAGAAAAGCTACAGTAATGGGCCTGTGCTGCCTATTTATGGCTTTTAAACTGCTGTAATATTAGCATAAAAGAAAATTCCAAACTTTTTCAAGCTAATACTTTACTGATAAAACAGCACATGCAGTAGTTACACTGTTGTACAGAACTGATATCTGTGAAATAATAATTCAGGGTGCTGATGTGACCTTAATGATGCATTTTTGCATGCATGTCATATAATGTGTAACTTGTTGTCCCAATGTTATTTTATTCACAATGTATCTGTTGGCACATTAGTGTGTTGATCCTGAATCCAATAGTATAGCACGTTTTGCATCATGATCAGCATTAGTGCAGAATACTATATATTTGCTGTGTTTAAGACTTTGAAACACCTGACCAGTTCTTTACCTAGCGCTGCCCCTTATCTTGTTAGAGTCTAGTGATGACATATTTCCCGACATAGCTTTACCCAGTGCCAACCTAAGCAGAGAGCTGATCAATAACTGAAAGAGCTTGTGTGTGTGGACAAACAGTGGCATTCTCCTTTTCCAAGAGTTCATGATTTGTGGTTTAGAATTTTACACTGCACAGAAGTCATATTGAACGTGGTAATTACTCATAAAACAACATCAGCACCAGGGATGACTTGTTGAGCTTTTACCTTTTATCCCCTGATAGCAGAGTGTTAACTGGTTCTTGGCACCCTTCTATGAAAAAGACCTGAATCCAAACATTTAGTCAATCATTATCAACACATTCACTTTACGGGAAGCTGACACACAAAATACTATAAACGTGGGAGAAAGCTGCGATCACAAGTCAATATTTTTAAGTTCAGCTGACACAACAAAAACTCATTTTAATTCCTGTCCCTGTCTTACGTTTTGAATGAAAGAATGAAAGATATTTGATCTTTTCTTTCTGGAGCATTTTTTAATTCATTCATTCAAGATTTAACAAGAAATGCATGTCAGAGAAACAATATATTGTGGTGATATAGTGTATACAGTACTATATATGATGTACAGATTGCCAGGCCAACAGAGGAACACAAGAGATTATTTTTAAAGTAGATTATCATTTACCCACATGCATGCCACTATAAAACTATTTTAACCCTTTTAATGATTAACACTGTGTAAATAGATGTTTCTGTCACTCTCAACCTGACACCCATTGAATTTATCATTATAATTTCAACTTGACTTTGTCCCCTAAACTTTTGAGTGGAATGATCACCTCGCTAAGTGTTGTTTGATATTTTAGTGTAATTCAGTTTCTATTAATTAATTATGCCATTGAGGCTATTGAAAAACATTTTTTAATTATGATGCTTAACCTTTTGAAACTTGAGCAAACTGGTTTAATGTCTTTCAAAAACATGGTGTGAAGGGAACAAGTAACTTAACAAGACATGGCTCAAACGTTAAATTTTTTTTTTTAAAGTTATAATAAAATTACCTGAAAAGATTTGGGAAAACAAAAAACAAAAACAAACTGAAAAAAAAACTGAGCTGAAAGGTGCTTTAAAAAAGTTTTTTTTCCCCTGTAATGTGATTTTAAATATGAAATTATTGCAATTTTAAATATAGTTTTAGGGATATTTTCTTCCCTATTTTGGGGGGGATTATTTTCTTATAATCCTCCCCTCTTTTTTAAGCTATTTTAAGGTAATTTCTTTGTCATATTTTACTTATTTTTTGCAATTCATTGGCCATGTCTTGACATGTTGTTCATTGCTTTTCCCCCTCACATCAAATGAAATCAAACCGATGTACTCAGGTTTCACTCTGATTTCTAAATGTTGGCCTGCTACTACTGTAACCTTGACTTACCACAATGTTTGCTGGGAATAAACAGACAATTGTGCAAAACGATATCTAACGCCCCCTCTTTTTCTTTGCGTGGACATAGCATTTAGCTTTCTGTAGCGGTAGTCTTTGGCTCTCCCTTCCTTTTTTGGACACCACCCCCATTGCCAGATATTGATCCTTCAGTTGTGTATAAAAAGCATTCAGTAGAAGAGGGAAGTTTTAAGACGAAATGGCTTGGGGTTCTTGCATCATTTGGGTTCCCTTTCTTCTCTCCTGTGTCTGTCAAGGTTCTGACAGCACACAAGGTAAGTCGAGTCAGTGTTATTTATAGCTCATTTTACAAATTTGTCTCAAAGGGCTCTAAAGCATGCAGCACCCTCTGTCCTTAGACAAAGAATGGAAGACACCTCAAACAGAGCAACTGAGAGGGATCCCTCTCCAAGGACAGACATGCAATAGACAATGTGTACAGATTAGACCAGAAATAATACACTCCGGGCATTCAGGATGACAATATGATAAATAGATTGTAAACACAGAACAGTAAACCATCTGTTCTCAGTTACAAATAGGTGGGTAAAATGTACATACTTTAAAACTCTTACAGTTGCATTCAGGGTCAGTGTTGAAATGTCTCTGTTTTCTCAGGCCACCTCGATGTGAAAAGTGTAATCAGCCATAAAGGAAACAGCCATACAGGAAATCCAGATGTGGACCGCATAATTTCAGCGATCCCGGTGAGTCCCCACTTATCCACAGTGGTTCTCAACCTTTTTCCATAAGGGACCCCTTTTCTATCATTGACTTAACTTACTGACTAAGTGACATTTTTATGGATATTTTATATTATATTCAAAAAATAACAACAGCAGTCCAGAACAAAATTGCACAATTAACCCAAATAGTAATAGTAATGCATAGTAATGCAATAACTCTAGAAAGTTTGTTTTAAATTGGCAGTTTGGATGATTTTTGAGCCAGTTATTTCCTGTGAACATTAATAGAGCTATAGGCTATAGGCTATAGGCTATAGGCTGGAAAAATGAAGTGTTTTCTACTTGCTTTGGCGGCCCTTAGCGTGATGGGGGAACCAGTGACTTATCAGGTAAAATAAACATTTATATAGCAATTTGGGCAATCCTTATAATGCTTTATCCTCTACCATGTTGACTTCAGATAACCTTTCCAGAAGGCATTGATCACCGGCATATCAATGTAACGGTATGTGATAAAAACAATTTTTAAAACATTTATCACATAAATCTTTTTTTTAAATAAACTTTTTATGTATGTCGACCAATCCAAAATATTTTACTCTTTTACAGTCAATTGTTGTCAGAACTTGTATTGGTGAGTGATTCTTCATACATAAAGTCTCCCATTTCAAATGCATACACTGCTCTAGGCTGAGTCAGAGGACATACTGTAACACGATATATACCTACTGCAAAATATGTTGTCTCTGTTATCTTCCTGAATTACTACGATGCCTTTTCAGGTATGAAGGAGCAGCTGGCACTGCTTAACAGTCAGCTTCAGCAGGCATATCTCAGCAACAGACAACTAGGTGAGGTATTCTTTCAGAACCTGAAGTACATCAGTAGTTCAAACTGTAGCTCTGATATTGATCTATTATGTTGTATCTATAACGTGCACTCTTCCTGACAGATAATGAAGCCTTTGGGTTGAGAAGGGAAGTCAGACTGCTGAACCTGCAGCTTGCTACATGCAGCTCCACAGCCTCAGCTATCACCGGCTGTAAGTGTTTGATTATATTCTGCATATATGGCACATGTTCAGCTGACACACATGGAACAAATGTTAAACTTTGTTTTTTATTCCTGGACAGCTTATCAAGCGCAGTTACTCAACAGAATGAAACAACTCCTGGAGACATTTGATAATGATTCTTTTTTGAGTGAGTTCACCTGACTTGGAGTTTAAACTCTCATGTTTTGTTGAATGTTTTGTAGCATGTCGTTTTAAATTTCTTGTGGCAATGAGTTTCAGTTTGAACCTAATCAAATTGTTTTGGTTTTGTCTAGTCTTGAAAATTATTGCACTCACCAAAGAGCTGAGTACATTAGAGAGGAGGGTCAAACATGCAGCTAATTCCACTGAAACCATAGATATTGGAGGTGAGTGTTGCTTTGCTTCACATCTCCTGGAAAAGTCAGAACAATTTAGCACCTTACCATCCTGTTATTTCCAACACCATCAACTCCATCATCATTTTTAACTTGAAATGTTTGAACTTGGCTCCAGCCGCTTGACATTTTCATCTGCAATGCTCATTTTGCTGGGGCTTCTGTGGGAATGCCTTTGCTAGATAAATCCACTAAATGTCTTTAATTTCAAAGTGTGAACTTGTGTCTGTCAGTGCTGCAGAGAGAGCTGCAAGACAAGACCAAGGAACTGAATGTAAATACGCAGAAGATTGAAACAAACCACCCAAACTCAATACTGAGTAAGAGCGTTTTTAAATTAATGGGATATTTGTATTACAGTATTATACTGTATGTAAGCTATACATGGTAAATAGTTGTAGCAATAATTGTGATTTGACTTGATTTTTTTTTGTGTCTGTGTGTTAAGTTCTTCAGATCATCTCGCTGCAAAATCAAATCTGGGATTTGGAACACGCAGAATCTGGAAAAGGACAAACTGGTCGTCAGCCCAGCAAAAGAATTCTGGGTAAATTGCTGCTCACATAACTGAAATATTTGCATGCTAATTGGCCAATTTGAGCTGAGCTGTCCCTTTAAGAAGTGTCCTTGTTGTCCTGTTGCCTCTGCTCCTAAAAGTTATATACTCCCTTACATCATGTCATTGTATATCTTCTTTCTGTTTAGCAGTTTTGTTTTGCAGGACTCCGTCTTTTAGCATTAAATGTTGAATGATTTGTTCTCTGCTTAATCACTTCCACTTCATCAGCTCTTCAAAGACAGCTGGACGTGAAGCTCAGTGAGCTGCGAGGCACCAGAAATGCAGATTCAACTAGTCAGTGCATTTTTCTACATCTGTCAATATTTTCTCTGTAATAAAAAAAAAAATTAAGAGTTTGGGACGTAACTTTTACTGACACACATTCTCTGTTGGTGCTGCAGTGCTGGAGCTGATTTCTGTGCACAGTAAGATCACAGCGTTGCAGAGGCTCATCAGTGTCCTCATTAAAGAATCCAGAACTAATGCTGCTGGTCAGTTGTTATACTTTGTGTCTTGAGATCTCATAGTGTTGTAGATTCTGTCTAATCTAGCATGTGACGAGCTTTATGTCACTGAAGCTTCATTTGTGCTTCTTTTTCAGATTACCAAAGGCAGTGGAGGCAAACAGTTGAGCTCCTTAAAAAGAAGATTTCAGAGTTAAATCGTGATGAGAACAACATGGAACTTAGTAAGTGTGCGACTCAACAAAATGCTGTTTTTTTGTTGAAATCGTTATGTTTACTACAGCAATTATTTGAAGCCACTTTCCTGTTTTTCTCCAGCCAAGGAAATTTTGAAGCTGCAGGCCGAGGAGGTCAAATTCAAACTGTTAATGACGAATGCCAAAAAGACAGTTGATCTCCAAATTCAAGGTGAATGCTCCTACAGCTCTGAGTTGAAAGTCACACTTGCTTGTGTAATGATAAACTAGAAATACATCTTATAGTTACTCTAACAGATACGTCAGGAGGGTATAAGCAATAGCTATTGTTTGTTTTTTTATACTAGAACTAAGACTTATTTTGGAGGAGGAGAGGAAACGACAAGAAAGCTTACAGAAGAAGCTGGAGGAAGCAGATTATGCCCAGGCACAACTGAGTAAGTATGAAAGAGAAGCAGGTTGATCGCCTGAAAAAATAGTACCCATATATTGCATGCATATATCACTTCCAAAAGTCAGTGTCAAAATATTGAAGTCTCTTCTTTAACTTTGTTTAGTCATGAAAATCATCAGCATAATGAAAGAAGTGAGAGAGCTAGATGATGATGAGCAACACCAGACAATATCACCGAGTCAAACCACCAGTGAGTCCTCCTCTGCTACTTCCACTGTTTACGTCAGGCTGAAAAGCAGCAGATAGCCAATGGTGGGAAGTAGCTAAGTACATTTACTCAAGTACTGTACATAAAGGAGCAGTGTGAAGGATTAAGTGGCATCTTGGGGTGAGGACTGCAGATTGTAACCAAGCATCTCCCCGTGCCAAATGTGATTCTCTGATAAGTAATGTTCCAAGCTTTCAATTAGTAATCACTTGAAAGTAAGGCGTGTGTTTTCGTTAATTTAGAGTGGGTGTATATATATACAGAAGGAGCAGATCCTCTTTTACAGACTCTGCCATGCTGCATCGCCGTGTAATGCTCAGATTTAGCCTTCACTGGCTCTGGAAAAGGCCTTGCGCATTTTTACGCTGATTTCCTAAAGGCCACTGTAGGTTGTCTACATGCCTGGAAAGCAAGGGGTGAGTGTGGGGCATTTTAGCTGGTTGCAATATGAAACCTCACCACTAGATGTTACCAAATCTCACATGCTGGTCCTTAAAACGTCTCTAAACATTTCATTGTTTTAAATCAGCTCTTCAGAATCTGCTTGAAGCCAAAGAAAGGGAAATTACCAAAGCTAAGGCTGAAATAAATGGTGAGTTTAATAAAACTACACTGAAAACTTAAAAGCACAATTTCAGTTGAGCGCTTCGATGACCTGACTTCATCTTTCTGTACAACAGATCTGCTGAGGAAACTGCAATCAAAGAGTGAAGAATGCTCTAGTTTTGAGGAAAGATATGAGGGTGAGTTGTAAATATGATTCCAACTAAAACCTCATCTTTTAGTTTCAGTTCTGATTTGATTTTTATGTGTGTTTCTATCAGCTGTAAAGACTGAACTGGAACAGCAGGTTGCAGAACTGAACAGAACTGGAGACCCCAAAGCAGCTCTCAGTGAGTACTGTGACACTGCGATATTGGCATCATGTGTCAGCACAGTGTATTGTTCACATCATAGAGGAATCTCTATTTTCACAAAAACTGTGTGTGCTCAGTTACTGCTCAGATGTGTAGTTGTGTGTGCTCTGTTTATCTGAATCAGTTGTCAGTGCAATAAACCTGCATGATGCTCTAAGGACTCTCACGGATCAGATCTCCACCACAGAAGACCCAGACAGGATCTCAGGTGGGGTTACAATTAAGGTTTCACACTGCAAACATGTATTTGTCTTGATGCAATATTTGGTCAGACATCGAGAAATTTCTATCCAGATTTAGATTTTTCACTACAGGCTTGACAATTTTTTTTCTTTCCTGAACTTATCATTTACGCTCCTCACAGAACTGCAGGGGCAACTGGAGAAGAAACAAGAAGAACTGAACTCTAAGATTGCAGACATAAAGAGACTGATTCCTAACCCCAAAACAGGTGAGCTGAATCTTTAACTGTCCAACTGCAGCTAAGTATTTCTTCTGATTTTGGGACTTTTGTTTAGACAAAACTGAACCAGAACACAGGCAATGAAGTGTTTGGTGTTCAAACCTCTCTGGTGGATGTCCCCCCAACCCCTCTGTTTGTCCCCTTCAATGTTGAAACAAAACCTACACCCTTGCTGCATGCCTTAAGAGTAATACAACTCTCATCAATGATACTTGTTCAAAAGACTTTGTCATGCTTATTTGTGGCATCTTTGGCAAGTTACGTACAGGTCAATTTAGAGAGCGTAGAGCATTTACAAGTCAGAGGAACTGTAAACATACAGGCCTAATGTAATTAAAAAATCTCTGCTCATTTTGACACTAATTGTGAAATAAATAGGTTGATATTTACAGAATTAAACATAATCAAAACAGAGGATTATCAAGTTATTTTGTTGATGGTGAACAAAATAGAGACCAGTTACTAGTTGCGTTCAAAAGAATTAGTTAAACTCACTGCGTGTTTGTTTATTTCAGTTTTAAAAGTCATTGAGCTGCAGAATCAGGTATGGGACCTTCAGAGAAAGGCTGCCAAGGGGACCACTGATGACCGTATAGAAGGTTTGTCTTATCTAAAATGCCACTTGAACAATGAAATAATGAAAAATACACATTAAAAAGTATTTTACTTTTTCTAGACTTGCAAGACAGAATGGAAGGCCTTATCAGTGAACTAGACAACAACGGTGACGACAACACAAAACTGAGTGAGTTTGAAATAATTATGAGAAATTCTGTCTAATAAGAGTATGTCTTGAGTTGAACTACATTCTTCCTCTTTCTCTGTTGTGGTGTGCTTTAGTGCTGACCATCATGGCCCTGCAGAGTCAGGTGGAGCAGCTGCAGAGGCAGCTGTCAAACCTCCACACGTCACAAACCACCCAGGCTACCCGTAAGTTTTCTAATGATTCTTTACGAAACCTCTGATCTCCACAACGTGCACAGCACCATATAGAATAAAATAATTCACAGCTGGTTTCGTAGAGCTATTTGATAAAACAAAGAGCAAATCATGACCAGCTGAGAAGGTTGTCTCTTACAAAGTTATTATTGGACATGGATCTTCTGCATCTTGCCAATAATAAGCGTGTTCTCGCTTTTTAAAATTCGTCACAGAGCTCGCAAATGATCTTGACACCAAGAAGGAAGAGCTGCAGAAACATATCAACGAGCTGAATAAGAAGAATGAGACAAACGCCAGGCTGAGTGAGTAAAAAGTGTAACATGGTGTCTTTATTCATGATTAAGAAACTGTCTGACACGTATTTATTTACAATACATTATGTCTGTTTCTCAGTTCTCAAAGTCACTAATCTGCAAAACCAACTCAGAAACCTAGAGAAAAAAAAACACGATGACAAAGCAACGTCAACAATTTCTCGTAAGTATCTCATTTTCAAAACAGTCGAACATGTAATTAATCGCCAACTAATCTAATAAATGATTAATCGGTTTGAGTAATTTTTTGTAAGGAAAGTCAAAATTTGGTGGTTTCTTTACTGAATCCCTTTGAGTTGTGGACAAAACAAGACATTTTAGGACATTCTTGGACTTTGGGCAACACTGACATTTTTCGCCTTTTTCTGATGTTTTATAGACCAAACACCTAATCGATTATTAAGAAATTACTCAACAGATCGAAATTATCTTTAGTTGCAGCCCTACTGAATTTACTTCATAAAATTTGCTGTTTGATGACATAAAGCAAAACTGACTTTTCCAGACCTGAAGAAGCAACTGAAGGACAAAGAGGCGGAGCACGCTCGTGATCAAGCTCAGGTTAAGAGTAAGTTGTGGAGTCTTGGCGAAATATTTTGGTCTCTGCTGAAAAGCAATGACTGACTTTACATGACATTGTTTTCGATTAGCCCTTCAGACTCTGCTTCAAGACACAGAGAGGGAACGTAGCATTGCTCAGGCTGCAGTCAGAGGTGAGTTGGTTTCTTTATAGCAGGATAGCAGTAAGTAAGAGTGCTCTGAAGGGAGAGATTTGACAACCTGGGTTTCTCTTTTTATGCAACAGATCTGAACGAAAAACTGACATTAAAGACTAAAGAATGCTCTGGTTTTGAGCAAAGATATGAGGGTGAGTTGTAAATATGACTCCAGCTAAAGGCTCCGATGAGCTATGTTTTAGTTTCAGTTCTGATTTGGTTTTTGTGTGTGTTTCTGTCAGAGTTAAAGACTGAATTTGAACAGCAAATTGCAGAACTGAACAGAACTGGAGAGTCAGAAGCAGCACTCGGTGAGTACCGTTACACTGCAGCATTGCCATTATAGCCTGTAGCCTATAGGACAGTACAGTATTCACATATAGCTGAAATCTCTCAGTCATGATGACAGCTGCCTCTGCTCAGTTACTGCTGAGATGTGTAGTGACGTGTGCTCTGTTTATCTGACTCAGTTCTTAGTGTGATAAACCTGCATGATGCTGTGAAAACTCTCATGGATCAGATCTCCACCACAAAAGACCCAGACAAGATCTCAGGTGAGTTACAATGAAAGTGAGTCAGGGCAAATTTGTATCTGTATGAGCAATTTAGTTTTACATTGAGAAATTTGTATTCCTCAATTAATCAACTTGTTAGACCAATCATTGGTTAAAAAGGTGAATGTATCTACATTACATGATCACATTTTTTTCACTTGTTTTAACCAAAGTAAGTTAACTGGACTAAAGACATTTAGATTCTGTGAGTCACTTTACTGTCTTGTCAAATGTCTTCACAGAGCTGCAGAGACAACTGGAGGAGAAACAAGAGGAACTGAACTCCAAGACTGCAGACATAGAGAGACTGATTCCCAACCCCAAAATAAGTGAGCATTTTGATTTGATACACTGTGATTACCTGAATCACTGTTTAACTCCAAATCATCTTTATTGTTGTAACTTAATATCAAAAATATTTTCAAATGTTTACAAACTGACTCAAATAATTATCCAGTTTTGTGATAAAGTTGCAAACTTCGAGTATTTTTCTTGTTTTATTTTATTATTTTTGCAGTAATGACAGTAATGACAGTAATGACGAACATTATCTACGTACAGACTGTGGACATAAAATACCACAAGGTGGTGCAATTGCATCAACCAAGTTAAAAAAAAACAGCTAAAATGATCCAAAACCTTAATGAAAATGTATATTACACACAAAGTCAAATTTGGATAAATGATAAATGTTCTGCTTGGTTTGAAAGAAACATGTGAATGAACCCAGAATAACTGAATTCATCTTTTTCCTCATCATTTAATTCTTTTTGTGCAATTTCATGTCCACATATGTAAAGTGCCCTTGAGTATTTTATTTTATTTTATTTTATTTTTTTAATCATCCTAATCCACCAATGTCTTTAGTATCAGTTCACAACTGGCGGCAATAAACCCAGTGTAAGTCACTTCACGTTTGTCACAGTTTTAACAATCATTGAGCTGCAGAATGAGATATGGGACCTTCTGGCTGCCAATGAGACCACCGATGGCAGTGTGAAAGGTTTGTCTATTATGAATCATTCAGACTGACATTGTTGAAGAACTGAAATCACAAATGACAAAAATTCATTGACATTAAAGACTATTTACTTTCTTAAAGAATTGCAAGACAGAGTGAATGGCCTTATCAGTCAAATAGATGACAAAAGCAACGACAACACAAAATTGAGTGAGTAACTGCAAACCAAAGTCTTTTTTTCATCACCTCTCTGATGAGTGAATCTCTGTTATCCCCCTCTTAGGATTCTATTACAGAATATCTCCTGAATTGAACTACATTTTGTCCTCTTGTTTGTGGTGTGCTACAGTGCTGCAAATCATGACCCTGCAGATTCAGGTTGAGCAGCTGCAGAAACAGCTGTCCGATCTCCAGATGTCACAAACCTCTCAGGTGACCCGTAAGTATCTGAACTGATTCTTCACAAATCCCAAAACAAGCAAATCATGGCCTGCTTATAAGGTTGTTTTTATTATTTGCACCCTGACTTCCTGCATGTAACTAACAAATGTATCCTCACCTCTATGATTTGCCTCAGAGCTCACAAATGATCTTAAAGTCAAGAAGGAGGAGCTGCAGAAATATGTCGACGATCTGAATGAGAAGAATCAGAAAAACGCCAAGCTGAGTGAGTTAAGTGGGAACATGGTGTCCTCTTTAATAACTGAGGAAACAGTCTGAAGTGTTGTACTGTATCTTATGTTCTTCCTGTGTACCTCAGTTGTGACAACCACTAATCTGAACAACCAACTCAGAAACCTGGAAAAAGAAAGGCAGAACAAGGAACAAACAAATTCTGCTGCAATCGCGGGTGGGTGTCTCACTCCCCTTTCACATTACTGAGTTCATGTATTAGCAGTAGCTCCTTACTTAATATGAAACACACCTTACTTATTTCTAGAGTTGAAAAAACAACTGAAGGCAAAAGAGGAGGAGCACTCTCGTGATCAAGCTGAGATTAAGGGTACGTTCAGTACGAGCATGTGTAGTTTTCTGCAGCAAGAGATAATAAAGATTAAGAGGAATGTGTTTTTTGCACTAGATCTGCAGGATAAACTGAACCAGACAGAGGCGCAGTGTTCCAGTTTTGAGAACAAACTTGAAGGTGAGTATAACTTCTGTTGACTTGTTACTTACCGTCCCTGCTGGCCAATTATGCCACTCCCTTATGATTTCACTATGAATTTTTTTTTTTTTCAATTTTTTAAAGAGAATATCACTTACTGTCTTGCAAATCAACCCCTCCAGAGGACTTCTCAGGAAAAATAAATTTTTACAAGAGTTGGGGTTGTTGTGTATGACAGAGGATTAGGACCATGTTAAAGGAAAAAAAGTTAATATAACGAGAATAAAGTCATAATTTCGAGAATAACGTCTTAATATCACGAGAAAAAGGTTGTGATGTTACTAGAATAAAGTCGCAGTTTAACAAGGAAAAAAGTCCTAACTTTATGAGAATCAAATTGTAATATTTCAAAAAATAAAGTGGCAATTTCGCGAGACAAAAATTCGTAATTTTATGAGAATTGGATAATTAAATAAATACATTATATAAATATTTTAATTTATTCTCATAATATTACGACTTTTTTCGAATAATATAACAACTTTATTCTCGATGTCTCAAAAAAAATGTGGCCTTAAAACTCTGTCGTAGTTACGGACAGTGATCAGCTCATGATCTCCTGATAGCCAGATAGCCCCCAGAAGTGGCTGTAAAGGTGAAATGAGTAATTATGGGCAGAGAGGGCAACCCTGGCAGATGTTGCCTATTAAAACGTCCATTTTGACCAGCATATAGAAATTTGTATTTTAGGGAATAAATTGTCCTTAGATTGCCTAATTTAAGGCATTAATATGTTTAATCTCCCTTTGTATGTGGGATCAACAGTTGTTACAAATGTGTCTAATTGTGTGTGTAGATCTGCAGAACGACCTGGATGCTAAAATGAAGGATCTGCAGTCCAAATCTGAGTCTGTTACTTCACTTGGTGAGTGGTGTAGCCGTGTTACCCAACAGTGACTCCATAAATGAAGAAGTGTGGGCAATAAATGTCTTGTGATCTGCATATAAAGTTGTAAAGGGGACCTTTGTGCTCATTTTAAGTTAAAATACCTCCATTTTAGTGCCTGTCTCTTAAAGCCCCTTTCCCGAAAAAGTCAACTTTGCTCTCTGATTGGTCAGCGTTTCTGACTGGAATGGAGAACAGCAGATCTTTCTACTGTAGAAGCTTCAGATTAAACCGGACATGATCCAGCAGGAATTTTGTTCTGAAATCTTTGAGAAATTAACAACAACAGCACCCATATTTCCATGTTTTTCCTGACTTTTAGCATATAACTACATGTAGCAGCATGCTTGCAGTCGGGGAATGACTGTGAGTATAGCCGCACTTCCTTTTGAGGAAAATCTCCAATAAAAGCTTTTATGACAATAAATCTTCATGACCAGACGTGTTTCAGCAGGAACATGATCTTTTGGAGGAAATTAACAGCATCTGCAACCAAGATTACAGGGTTCTCTGTAGTAGTGAAGGCAATGTAATGTTAACACTTGCAGTAGTATGCCGTGTCTTTTCTTATTTAAACCTTTAAAACCCAAACAAATTGGCTTAATTCATTTTATAAACCTTGAGAAACATGCAATCAACAAACTTGGCATGAAATGTCCTGCAAATTGAAAAAAAAGAAAAAGTAAAACATGACAAAAAAATAACCTGACAATATGAGAGAGAAAACCATTTACTATTAAGAAAGCTATATTTATAATTATGACAACATATTTAAAATTAGGGTTACAGAGAAACATAGATTTGATTTGTTTATTTTATTTTATTTTATTTTATTTTATTTTATTTTAGTACTTTTTCTAGGTCATTGTCAGTTTTTGTCCTGTTATTATATTATTTCTGCAACTTTTTACTAATTTCTTGCTAAGTTTTGAGTCATTTCTTGTTAAGCTGCTCATTGCCTTCTTTCCATGTTTAAAAAAAATCAAGACAATTTGCTCAGGGTTCAAAGGATTAAATTTTGGCAATTTGTAATAAGAAAATCATACATTGTTACATTCCATAGCCTCTATATGTCATAAAATAAGGAAAAGCAAGAAAGGTCCCCTTTAAATGAAAAACTTTTGACTATTTGAATCCTGTTCTTCAGTTTAACCACTTTTAAATGTGGTTCCTTCAGCTCTTCAAGTTTCTACACTAAGCCTGCAACTGGAGGAGCTAAAGAGACAACTACAAAACACTGAATCTGACGCCAAGATCAAAGGTCAGCGTGTGTGTGCACGTGTGTCATTGTGACTACACAGTTCATGTTGTCCATATGCTGATGTATTGCATCCTTTCTGAGATGTTTAGTTTTCATGTTGTTTAAATTAAGCACTACAATAAGTGCACAAAGTATGGTGAATATGCAGCTCAGTGAGAAAAGAGAAAAATAAAAAAATAAAAAATAAAAAAAAAGAGAAAAATATTTAAACAATGATGAAGTGCTTTTCATCTCAAGGCATAAAAAGGTGGGATGTACCGGGTTTAAAAGTGTTCTGTGCTTCTTCTGCAGAACTTCAAAAAATTATAGATGAAAAAAATGAGGAGCTGGCCAGAAAAACAGAGGAGCTCAAACAAAGGAGCACTCAACCACAGAGACGTGAGTAGAAAATGATTAACAACCCACTGAAAGAGTCAAAAGCATTGAGTTTTATGTATAATCAAGATGGGGAGTTACAAATGCTGGAATTTGGTTATCAGTGTTTGACCCTTTTTCCAGTTTTGCAGATTATTGCAATACAAACACAGATTGAGAAGTTGGCGACCGTGGCAGCAAATGACACTGATTACCGTAAGATTAACGGTGAGTGACAGAAACATATCTTGACATACATAAAGGAGTAATAACATTTCATGAACCAAATATTTTGAATAAACAGTTCAAATGAAACATGCACACATGAAACAATTTTTTTTTGTTTTCTTCCAGCACTCCAGGCTCATTTGAATTATTTGGTTGAAGGAATTCGAGATGAAGAAAATGAAAATACTAAATTGGGTGAGTCATTGTCAAATGACAAGAAAGTGAATGATTCTATCGCTGTTGATCATGGTTTTGTCTCCACTTAATGTATCTAATCCTTTTTTTCTGTTAGTGTTTAAAATCTTGGCTCAACGGGATGAAATAGCAAGATTGGAGAAGCAAGAAAAGATACAAACACAAGCAGCATCGCAGAAAATTAAAGGTGGGGAGTTGTATGTGCAAGCCAAATTTTGTTCTGAATATTTTTTCAGTCATTTTGAAGAACAAAAAAAACCCAAAACATCTTGTCTGTCTAGATCTAGAGAATGAACTGGAGGACATCAGAAAAAGGATAGAAGAAAAGACTCAGCTGCTTGATTTAAGTGATACGAGGATTGCTAATTTGAGTAAGTGTCATCTGCTCATCTTTGGTCAGAAAAAAAAAACAACGATCAAATAGCATCAGGATATTAAAAATAGCTTGCTTTGTCTTTTCTTAGCGGCTCAGATTATGGAACTTCACAAGAAAATCAAACCACTGGAAAATGAGATATCAGACCTTAAAGAAACAAGTACTGAAAGCACTACAGGTGAAGAACACAATGTGACCGTTACATTGTAATATGCCACCAAGGAATATATACACAGATTTAATGATTTTGTCTTTTATTGATCTTAAAATCTTTTTTAGAGATTCAAAAGAGACTGGATTTGACAAAGAAGCAACTACAAGACAGTGAACTTCGACTCAGTGATGCAGATGCAAAGAATTTTGACCTGAGTAGGAATATGTCTTATTTGCTGATGTTTCTTGTGTCGGTTGTTCCCTGTGAGCACAAAATAACACTGTGTCTGTGTCTGTGCCTCTGCTAGTAATGGAGATCGCTGATCTGAGGACACAGCTGAAAAAGGCTCTGAGAAAGCCACCCCTGCCTACTGAAAACGACAGAAACGGTTTGTCAATCTGTTACTTTCAAACCATTGTGTCCGCTGACGTCTAATGCATTATTTCTTACTGTGTATGCTAGAAAAAAATCTTCTAAAGGCAATCATGTGATGACTAAATCATCAGTAATTTTTCCATTCAGCTGTTTTTTGTCTTCTCTCAGAATTGGAACAACAACTACAAACACAACAAAGAGAGAACAGAAAACTTGACAGCATAAATAAAGGTATGTATTGTACATTACAATGGCTTAACGGGATAATTTGACATTTTGGGGAAAAATGCAGATTTGCTTCTTTTTTTAGAGTTAGATGAGAAGATTGATACCACACTTATGTCTGTATAAAGCTACAGCCAGACACCTCTCAGCTTAGCTTAGTTTAGCACAAAGACTTGAGGCAGAGGGAATATGCCAGCATGGCTCCGTCTAAAGATATAGTTAATGTGTTGAGTAAAATAACTTGAAATAATCTAAGCAGCAGCGATGATCAGATTTAATCGAATTCTTTATATATGCTCGGCAAAGGTGTTTCAGTGCTAATTTTCTTATCTCCTTTCGCATACATTGGACCATCCCTTTCGAAAAGACGGGAGATAATGCGCTTCCTCATTTAAAGCAAAGCACCGTTTGGCTATTCACAAAAATTCATTGTGCCTATCTTGCATAAACTAAACAATTATTTCCATACAATCACAAAGCGGGCAGGAGGGCGAGCTAAGCAACCATTCTCAATGTGAATGTTTCTATATCTTGCATGATACAACACAGTTAAAGTGAGCATTGTGGTTTCACCACGGCTGACCCATGTCAGTAAGTGATTCTGTTGCATTATTATGTATCCACATGTATGTGCAGTTGGATTGTCCTTACACCTGGGTTGTCTTTTCCTAAGTCCCACTCTCACCTTATGATGTTTTCCCTTTGATTTTTTTTATTTATTTTTTTTTATAAATTATTTATTTTATAGAGTGGATACAGATTTTTCATTTTCAATATCACTTATCACTTCTTCAAGAAATCAAATTTCGTGACCTAATTATGTTTAAGATACTATCCACAAATACAATGCAGTCGTCTGCAATAATTGCATTCCCACCCACACAAATTTATGCGTCCTTATTCCATACATACACACAGACATACACACCCTGCCTGATCACCACCCACAGACACACACACACACACACACACACACACACACCTGCCTGATCTCCATCCACAGACACACACACACACACACCCTGCCTGATCACCACCCACAGACACACACACACACACACACACACACACACACACCTGCCTGATCTCCATTCACAGACACACACACACACACCCTGCCTGATCACCACCCACAGACACACACACACACACACACACACACACACCTGCCTGATCTCCACTCACAGACACACACACACACACCCAGCCAGATCACCACCCACACACACACACACACACAAACACACACACACACACACACACACACACACACACACACACACACACACACACACACACACACACACACACACACACACACACACACACACACACCTGCCTGATCTCCACCCACAGACACATACGTACATATACACAAAGGCACATGCACACTAAGGCATACAGACATGATAAACAAGACAGGATGAATTTTCTACACGGGTTACTTAGAGTTTATAGGTGCTGGGTGATTTGAGACTCAAATTTATGGAGCTTCATAGATTGGGCTCCAGAACTGGTGAAATTGTTTCTCTTTGTTGATGTCTTCCTACATTATCCTTTCAAAGCAAAGGTAGTGTTTCATTTAAGTTCTCAATTTTTTGAAGTGTGGGTGCTTTGACCTTATTACGTTTTCTTGAAGTCAAGGAAAAGTATTTTGGAAACGAACCGGAACATTATTTTTTTTAACTATCCAACCGTAGCCTATTCCTAATGTCTCTTGGTGTTTGATTCATGTCAGTGTTTGAACTTTGTTCCTCTGTCAGACTTAAGGCAAGAGATCAAGGAACTGCAAACGTGCTGCACTGATGATGACAGCCAGTGTGACGGTGAGATCCTCAGTATGACCTCATTCAAACTCTATCCGTGTAGTTGTCCTGCGGATCCACTGCATCATATGATTTAGTGTTTTTTTTTAACTGAATATTTCATCAAGCAGATTTACAAAGACAACTGCGGCAGAGCCAGGAGGATGCAGATCGCCTGCAGCAGCAGCTGCTCACCAAAGATGCCGACCTTAAACAGCTGCAGCAGGATTTGGAGCAGATTGGTAAGGATAACATACTGCAGGAAGACTACAACAGTAAGTTCTACAGACAACATTAGAAAATTCACAGTCTGTATATATTAGCAGAGGTGACAAACATAGAACTGCCTGTCAAAGAGTCCAATGCAGGCCACTGGATGACTTTTACACACCACACATCAATGATGCACTTCTGAAGGCTAAGAGGTGTCGAGCAATTTAAACAATGAGCCAGCCTGTTTTCATCTCCAGGTCATCAAACACTGACCCTTTTCACACCCCCCTGCATGTGATGAAGTAAAACATATTTTGTTTTGTTTAGAGACAGATAATAGTTAACTTACAGACAACCAGTGTAATAATGTGTTTCTGTATCTCTGAGATCCAGTGCGTCATTTTATGTCATTTTTTTTAACCACACATTTCATCAAACAGAGTTAGCGAGACAACTGCAGCAGAGCCGGGATACAGCTGATAACCTACAGCAGCAGCTGCTCGAGAAGGATGCCCAACTGCAGCAGACATTAGAAGAACACAACAGGGAGAGGAACACGCTGCTGAGTGAATACGATTGTATGTTCAACCCTCTGGCAATAAGCAAATTCATTCAGTAAAATAGGGAAGAAAAGGTAGTTGTTGCCCTCGTGATTCATAATACAATGAATAAACTTTCTTGTCTTTTTTGTCTCAATTCCAGACCTGGAAAATGAGAAGAAAAAACTTGAGGATACTGTAAATGGTAGTTATTTGTTCTAATCAACAAGGTGCAGAGAAAACACTGTGACATTAACTCAACCCAAGAAAACGTGCTGCTCTTTCTCTCTCTACAGAACTTCAAAGCAAACTGGCTGATGTGGAAGATAAGACAATCTATACCCGTGAGTCACACAGGAGTTCAATAATGTTTTGTACATTATCAGCCTGCATTTTCTTTAACATTTCTAGGTAGTGTTAACATTGAAATCCTACATGATGAATGTTCAAACTGCATAAATGATTGTGATTCCCAGATGTCATCTCCCTACAGTTCTCTTTTTACATCAGGGGTAAACATCGGCATTTACCACACAGGCAGGATGTAATGAAAGATGTCAGGCAGTTGCAATATGGGAATTGTGGGATCCAGGTTGTCGAAGCTTGAACCCTTGATTAGACCCTCAAGCAAGGAAACCTCAGCTTCTGCTGCTTCAGTGTTGTGTCATTTAATTTAATTGACTGTTCAAGCTTTATGGCAGTGACACTCTAAATCACTGATTTAAACCTTTGAATGCCAGTGTCCTTTCAAAATTGTATGTAAAGATAAACACTAATATCAACATTTCTTGATTTACAGAGAAGATGACCTTTGACCCAAACACAGCTCATCCAAGAATAACTCTGTCTGCTGATAACACTGAAATGTCCACAAGTGAGGAAATACAAAATGTCCCCGACCACCCAGGCCGGTTTGATGGGGTTCTCGCAGTCCTAGGCACGACTGGATTCTCAAGTGGCAAACATTACTGGGAGGTGTCTGTTGGTGGGAAGCTTTGTTTCCACATTGGGATGGCCAGTGAATCTGCTCAAAGACGGGGAACGATATCATTCAATCCAGGAAATGGTTTCTGGACTCTAGTCCTGAACAAACAGGGTCAGTACAAAGCTTTGGATAAGAGAGCCGTTAATATTCAAGTTCAGAGGCAGCCTCTTACACTGGGAATTCTGCTGAACTACAAAAAGGGAGAGATTGTTTTTTACGACGCTCATGCCAGATCTCATATGTACTCATTTGTAGGTCAAAGCTTTACAGACAAAATCCATCCATTTGTCAATTTTTGTGTTGAGGACACTCAAAATCAGTCACCGATAACATTACTCCCTCCTGGATCGGTTGACTGGATAAAATAGTGAACAGGGCAAGTTGTGTTTTTTGCCTGTGATACATCTCATACATGCTCATCTAAAAACAATCCCTATGAGTGCAGAATATTTCTCAGGCACACATCTCTTAGTACTGCCCTCGATTGTTTCAGGCAATAAAACACTGACAAATAAACAAGAATGCATTTTGTTTATTTTTTTTTAATGTTTGAAAAAGAACACTTCCTCTTGTCCATGTCATTTCTGGCATTTCAAACTCTAGGCCCTCTAGGGAAATATCAGGCCTGGAAGTTTATTTATGTTACAGTCAGATGTTAAACCTGTTTACTTCAAGTTCACGCAGTTGGCAGAGCATCACTCATGATAACCTCATTAAGAAAACATTTGAGCCATATAAAAAAAATTGGTGTAATGTGTGAAACTGGTGTAGGAAACAGAATAGAAACAGCTTATATTGAATGAACAGTTCTTTTCCTAATGAAAAAGTTTCACCTTTGCAAAGCCCATCACAGTTGCACAAACATTTGTCTAAGGACAAGTATCTCAGCTCTAACACAAGTTTCCTGTCACATCACCTCTTTTAACACTTTTCACTTGATTTCCATTACAATGCAAACAATGGTCAGTCTCTTCCTGCTGTACCGGCTACGCTCCTGTAAAAATGGGCAACAAAAACTGGGTCCCGCTCTTCCAGTATGTGCAGGAAATGATTCCTCTCCTCTTCTCCCCAAGACTCAAACCACTGGGTCCACAGGCGCAGCTGGCATTCAAAGATGTTTGGTAGTCTGTCTTTAACCTTTTAGGTGTACAAAAAGATAAAAGTTAGAGATTACATAACTGATGCTGCTATGCTAACTATGATAACAGTTAATTCTATGGCATATTTTTTGTGACAGTTGTTTTTTATGAAAAGTGCTATATAGGGGTCGACCAATATTGGTTTTTTAGCGCTGATACCGATTATTAGGACTTCATGAGACCAATACGCATTTCCAATAAAAATTTAAATATTTCTGTTAAAAATCTGGATTACAACAAACTCCAATATCAACCTTTGTTTAAATGCCTTTAGCAAATGTTAAATGTAACCTGAAACTGTCTACATCATATACAGCAAGTTCCCAGCAAATATTTTTATAAAGTCATGTGAGAAAGTCAAAGATCCTCCCATGCTGACACCTTGCACTATTTAATTCATCAGTTTTATCGGCAGTCATTAAAATAAAATGCTGATACAGACAATCACAAAAATGCCAAAAATCGATCCGATATTCGACCAGGCAGATAATCTGTCTGAAAAGTGCTATACAAATAGAATCTTATTGATTGACTGACTGATTAATTGCTAACATCACTCTCTGGAGCCTCTGTTAAGAAGTTACATTGCATACAGTACCTGCAGAGTGCTGAGTGAATCTAGGAGGGTGCACACTTTCCCTGGCACAGCTTTGCCCAGGAGGTCCTGCAGGAACCGCTCCCTCTGGTTGGCGTTCCAGCCCTGGAACCAGCTCAGGACGCACCGCTGCTCCTGGAGGCTCACATAGGAGATGGGCTCCGGCTCTCTCACCCTTCCTGCACCGGGAGAGGCGCAGGACAGGTTCTCAAGACTGGGAGGGCTCACTACACCCTGCGGAGCTGATGGAAAGTCCTCCGTGGTGGGAGTGGAGCAGCCGGTCCAGTGTTGTGCTGCAAAGGTCGGTGATGCCTCTGTCGGACCTCTGAAGTTGTGAGACAGCATGTCTGTGTGTCTGTGGCTGTCTGCGGGTTGCTGATTTGAGCCTTGGCTGACATGATTGAACCACGACATCTTTGGAAAGACAGGTTTGTTTAAACCCCAGAGAAGCCAGTTATCCCTCGGCTGTGAGTTAATCAGCTATGCCAGCTGCACGGTCTGGTCTGGGTAACGTTAACATGTAGCGTAGCTTATACTTAAGAAATTCTACCGTCGGGGTCTGGATTTAAAACTAAACTCACAATTAACTGCTCTTATTGCCAGTGCCCATCTTTTTGGGAAAAAAAAAGCTTAAATCACCTTATTGTCGGCATATCTGAAGTGTAGCGAGGTTGAACGAGAGTCGCTCTCATCTTTCTGACGGACATACAGGAAGACTGAGCGGTTAGCTCACTAGCTTTGCTGTGAAGGAAATCAAGCTTGCGCAGATTTTGCGCAGTTTGTCGCTGTCAAAATTAAAAGATGAGCGGTAATTTGTGTTTTATATATAAGACGCATTTAATAGTATTGACAATGAATTTTGTGTGTTTTGGGCTTTAAATGTTGATATATACGTTTGATAATTTGATTAGGGGGAAGTCGTCGTTGATGACGCCCGCTGGAGGAAGGCGTTGCTCGTCGCTCTCTCTGGGAACCGACTAGAGGAACGGAAAATGGCGGACCTCGAAGACGTTACGCTGGACGGGAGACCGCTCCAGTCCCTTCGAGTAGCGGATTTGAAAGCTGCTCTTGAGGAGAGAGGACTCTCGAAAAGCGGCCAGAAGAATGCTCTCATCAAAAGACTCAAGGGGGTGAGTTCTGCTGCGAAATACGGGAATACGGTTGCTTCGAGCTAACGTTAACGATGAGACGGGCTGATGTTCTCTCGAGGGCCGACAACTGAGTATCGTTACTGCCGACCAGCGTAGTAGAGTTATCAAGGCTAACCAACATTTATCAGCAAAGAAATGCATCTAGTTGCAATTCGCTGCAGTTGAGCACTGTTTTTGCCGTGCAGAATAATATCAAGCTTAGCAAGACCGGGAGTTCAATCAACTTAGTGGCTATTTTCAAAGTATGTGTCGGGGTAATGTTGTCCTGTTAGCTCCCCTGGCTAACGCGGTGACTTGAGCGGTGGCCTGGTTAAATGCTATCTATGTTACCGTTAACGGTGTCTGTCCCGAGCAATGTTTGTATACATGAGTTTAGCTGTTAGCATTAAAGCGTTAAACAAGTCTTTAGCCCCCAAACTATCGACGAATGTCTATTTAACGACAATGCAATGCTTATAAATGTACAAATGTCGGTGTTTTCCGCCAAATTTAGCAGTGGTACTGCTCTCAAAGGTACGACCCGTGAGCGGCATAGGTCATGTGTGAGCGAGTTTGTTTACATTGCGACAGGTATTCAACCTTATCTCACTACTTCGCCATGAAAGTTGGATTATTTTCTTTAAAAAAAATCCGATTAACTAACATTTGTTCCCTGAATTGCGCAATGAAAGTAGCAAGTGATGTTTTATAGCATCAAGTCACCTTTATTTCACATCTAAATGTGGACACTGTTATTTAGTCAACACACAAGAAATGTTGTTCCTCCATAGTCTGTTACCAGTGTAGGTACATTAAAAACCCCTCTTAAAATGTAAATGCTTTGATGTCAAAATCGTATGTGATTATGTTCTTTTTGCACCAAAAGTAAGCCACTATTATCTAATGGTGAAATTGTTCGTTATTATATAATTGTTATAATCGATTTTTCACGTGTTTTCTTTTTGTCTTACCACTGTGCAAGATTCTGGAGATGAAACCATTGTTGAAAGTAGTTTTTGTTAACGTCCCTGAGTGTTCATGCAGGGTGAAATAACACAAGCAACAGAGTGGTATGGGATTCTCTATGGCATGAAGACAGAGATAGATTAGACCAGCTAAATGTTTAATTAAGGTTTGGAAAAGTTAAGTAACTGAAGTTACATCCAGCAGCTTTTGCTTATTACTCTGCCCACGCTATTTTCAGTCTGGTCTTCTTTCCACCGTAGTTGCCATGCCTTGTCTGACTGACCCTTATAACTCTGACATTGTTACTTGTTTGTTTCTAACCAGGGAACTGTGGTGTTCTCTCTCTTCACAAGTTTCCCATAACTCTCTACTCTACACTGTATCAAAGCAACATTTTCCAAACCTAAAATGATTAAGAAGGACAGGCAGTGATGCAGGATTATGTTTTTCCTGTCAGTGTTTATGGCATGCTAAGGCACACAGAGACTAAAGGATAGAAATATTGACAGTCATAGTGAAAATGATTACTGAATACAAAACACAATAACAAGGTTGTCATAAATTACCTATATATATTTATTTTTTAAAAGCACCACTACCAACTCTACCAACTTTAGAAGAATAGCTGCCTGTTATTTATGTGGAGTGAATAGAGTCTCTTGTTTCCATAACAGGCTCTCATGCTGGAGAATCTGCAGAGGACCTCCACTGCTCACATCGGACTGCAGCCAAACTCGCAGGTAAGTGTCTGCTTTAATATTCATTTCAATGGCTGAAGCCTCTTCATGTATAATTACCTCTTAAGTTCAAATGACAAAATGTGTATCAGCACAGTTCTGATAAATAGCTGCAGGAAGTATTTGCAAGTGGCCTTGGTGGCATGCACCTTATTTTTAATGGTTTTCTGTCTTTAGATTGGCGAAGAAATGAGCCAGAACAGCTTTATCAAGCAGTATCTGGCTAAACAACAGGAGCTCCTGAGGCAGCGGCTGGAGAGGGAGGCTCGTGAAGCATATGACACAAACGGTAAGTGTTGTTAAAATCCTCCACTGCAACTAATTAAGTTACTGTGTACATTTCAGGTCATCCTGCAAAACATTTTTGTGATTTTATTTATTTGTCTTGTCAACAGAGGAAGAGGACCACACAGAAGTTAACAACAGTACCTCATGCCCTCCTCAAGCCCAGGTCTGACATTATTTTCTTACCTATTACTATCTGTCACATTTTCTAATCTTTTTATTTGGATATCCTCTGTGTTGCAAAAAAAAATGCACATTTGAAAGGAATTTGCTGGTAAGAATTGTACAAGGTCCTTTTCGTGAAAGAAAAATAACATAATGCTATCTCTAAATAAGCCTCACCTCCCTCTCTGTCCTCATCAGGATGCCACAGCAGCATTGGCTGAGCAGCACAAACCACCTGGACCCTCTGGTGGGGAGGGATTCTTTGGTGCAGTGAACGAGGGAGAGGGTAACAGGAGCCAAGATGCCGACATGTCCGGTCCTCCTGCTTCTGGCTCTGTCGCCATGCGCATTCCTGGTAGTCAACACCGGCCAGAGAGGGGGTCTGTCTCCAACGAAGTTGCTGCTGACAGTGACGATGACGACAGTGAGGATGCCGAGGAGGATGGTGACGACGATGATTGGGAAAACGGTGCTCGGAGGAGAAGCCACAGAGAGCCAGCCCGAATGCCCACGGCCAGAGAGAGGTCTGGAGCGTCCTGTCAACCCCCACAGCAACACATGCCTTCCCTTTTGTCCCCTCAACTCCGCCAGCCCACACCTCCTCCATCCCCACCTCCAGAGTTATCATTCCCTTTGCCTGACACCCCTAAACAGAGCCCCCCTAGTCCAGATGTAGCCCCAGCTAGGCGCTCACCCAGTACCTCCAGCTCTGGTTCCTCCAGCAGTGGCAGCCGTAGTAGCAGCCCAGAGCCACAGAGGAGTGGACATGCAGAGCGCAAGCCGGGCCCGTTGACCCTTCTGGCACGTAAAATGGAGTCAGAAGGTGCTTTCTCTGGAGCAGGTTGGCACCACAGCGGTGGGGAAGGTGATAGACAGGAAAGCAGTTCTCCGGCTACATCATTTCCTGGCAGAGGGCCTCCAGAGGGTCTGGTATCTGCCATCACTCACACAGCTAATACAGCAGGCCATGTCTCATTTCCCATGATTCCAGGCGCCAACCAGGGTGTCACAGGAACACATTCGGCCCATTTACAAGTACCTGTGAGTGTGCTCAAGGCCACTGCAACAGAAGAGAGGGACAGAGAGAGGGACTCTGAGATAGAAAGAGAAAAGGCCCTTGAGCTGGAAAGGCAAGAAAAGCAGAGGAAACTTGAGCAAGAACGAGCAATGGAGGAAGAGCGCAAAAGAGCTCTTGCACTGGAGAGAGAGAGGGCTCTGGAGAAAGAGAGAATTGAACGACAGCAGGCCTTAGAAAGAGAGGAGCGAGAAAAGGCTCTGCAGCGGGAGAGAGAACTCGCTCTAGAACGGGAGAGGCAGGAGAGGGAACTAGCTTTGGCTAAAGAGAGGGAGGAGCGAGAGCAAGCCTTAGCACGAGAGAGGGCCTTGGAGCTGGAGAGGCAGAAGGAGCTTGAGAGACAGAGGGCCCTGGAGCAAGAACGTCTGCAGAGAGAGAAAGAGGAGAGGGAGAGACGTGAGAGGGAAGAAATGGAGAGAGTGATGGAACTAGAAAGAGCCAAGGCTTTGGAGCAGGAACGGAAGGAGAGAGAAAGGGCTCTGGAGCAAGAGAGACTAGAGAGGGAGAGAGCTCTGGAGGCTGAGAGAATGGAAAAGGAGAGGATTGAGAGAGAGAAGGCTTTGGAGCAAGAAAGGTTGGAAAGGGAAAGGTTAGAGAGAGAGAAAGCCTTAGAGCAAGAGAGACTAGAAAGAGAAAGAGCCTTAGAGCAAGAGAGACTAGAGCAAGAGAGATTAGAAAGAGAGAAAGCCTTAGAGCAAGAGAGACTAGAAAGAGAAAGGGCCTTAGAGCAAGAAAGACTAGAAAGAGAGAAGGCCTTAGAGCAAGAAAGACTAGAAAGAGAGAAAGCCTTAGAGCAAGAGAGACTAGAAAGAGAGAAAGTCTTAGAGCAAGAGAGGCTTGAAAGAGAGAAAGCCTTGGAGCAAGAAAGACTAGAGAGGGAGAGAGCCCTGGAGAAAGAGCGACTAGAGAGGGAGAGAGCCCTGGAGAAAGAGCGACTAGAGCAAGAGCGACTAGAGCGGGAGAAAGCCTTGGAGCAGGAGAGACTGGAGCGAGACAGAATTGAGAGGGAGAAAGCCTTAGAACAAGAGAGACTAGAAAGAGAAAGAGCTCTAGAGCAAGAAAGGTTGGAGCGGGAGAGAGCCTTAGAGCAACAGAGGTTAGAGCTTGAGAGAAAGGAAAAGGAGAGAATTGAGAGGGAGAAAGCATTGGAGCAAGAGAGGATAGAGAGGGAAGAAGCCTTGGAAAGAGAGAAGGAGGAAAAAGAGAGGTTAGAGAGAGAGGCAGCTCTTGAACAGCAGAGGAAAGAAAAGGAGAGAGCGGAGAAGGAGAGGAAAGAAAGGCTGGAGAGGGAAAAAGCTCTAGAGCAGGAGAAACTTGAAAGGGAGAGAGCCTTGGAGAAGGAGAGCGCTCTCAAACTTGAAAGGTTAGAGAAGGAGAAAGCTGTGCAGAAAGAGAAGGAGGAGCAGGAGAGAGCCTTGGAGCAGGAGAAAGAGAGAGCTAGGGTGGCTGAAAAGGAGAGGGAGAGTCACCTCCCTCCATCCAAACGTGGCCGTGAGATTGGTCTCACCCCCCTGCCCACTCCTCCCCCCCTCTCCACAGGACCAGGTGGAAATTCATCGACAGAGGCAGGAGAGCAGGAAGATGTCCATGCTCCAATGTCCCAGGGTGAAGGAGCAGAATCGGGTGCACCCATGTCATCGACACCTCTGTCGCCCCAGTCCTCCTTCAAGAAGTTCCGGTTCTTTAGAGACTCCCCAGTTCAGACCCAATCTTCTAACACGTCAATAGTAATCAAGCGGCCCCGTAACTTCTCTGATACCCCCCAGCCTCGGTCATCACCTGTCTCCTCCCTCAGCGAAGTTGGACAACAACAGCAGGAAGGACTCAAGTCCTCCGCCGAACATCAAGATCCACAGATGCAAACAAAACAGGAAGATGTTGCCCGGGCGCTGGGATCTCTGGGAGCACAGCTGGAGAAAGAGACCACTCTTAGTACAACACCAAGTCCCAAAAAAGGAGGGGCCATGTGCCTTGTATTGGAGGACAAAGAAAAAGATTTGGTGAAGATGGAACAGGCCGCCAATGAATCCACCAAAAAATCTGAAGTGGATGAAAGCAAGGCTCCCTCAAGCCCAGTGGATGCTGTGCAGCAGAGGGGAAGAGATGAAAAGAAGGACGAAAAACAAAAACGAAGATCATCGTCTAATGATTCCTCTTCTTCAGAATCAGACTCTGGGTCCTCATCATCTGGATCCTCTGGCTCATCCTCATCCTCTCGAGAGAAAACCAGCTCCACTTCAAGAGGTAGAAGGGTAAGTGATGGAGAAGGATCCTTTCTCATACAGCAGGAATAGCCCCTGTCTCTGAGGTTTTAAGCACCATGACAGTCGGCTATGCATAATATATTGCCTCATTGCCTTAATAGTCACTCTGTCACTCAGATAGCATTATCCTAGCAGGCAGCACACTGCATTCTGCAACTGTCATTTGCAAGGGTATGTTGTTTGTGTATAACTGTACATTCAGGCATACAAATACAAAAATGCAGTCTGTGGCTTTCATAGCACTGAGTGAGCATTCAGCTCCCATTGGCAGGTGTAAAGTGACTGCGCCTTTATGAGGAAAGAGAGTAGGAGTGTAAATCACAACTTTCATCAAGATATGATATTTTGATTCGTTTAATCAAGATAAACTATCTGCTAATATCACAAAGTCTGCCAAGATCCGATTTTGATCTAATGCTAGAGCTTATGATTGATATGAAAGGATATCAGTAAATATCCTTATTGTTTGTTTCGTGGCTGTTTCCCATTATTTGACTGCCGCTAGTCCCCTAGCACTCTTTTGGGGACAGAAATAGTGACAGACATGCCATGGGAATTTCAAAATAAAGACAGGTCTTGAAGATAGCGATATGTATCGATGTTTTCACTTTGCATTGATAATGTTGGATTAATGATGGCTACATTGATATATCGATCCAGGCTGATGTGTTGTTACAGCCCTGAAAGGGAGTAGGCTAATGATTGTTTACTGATGCTTGACTGTTTTGTACATTTTAAGATAGATCTCATGTCTTTTAAGGTTATTATCTTACCTTGGAATATTTTTAGAAAAGAAGAATTTAAGAAATTGTTTAAGACAAAAACTAGGTTCTGGACGGAGTAACCACAATGAGCATTTTTGCTCGTTTGAGATGAGACTGCCCCCTGAGTGTATGAAAGCAGTGGCGTGCCTCTTGTATGCACGTCTGAATGTACCATAAAGTGAGTTCTGAGGTATACTAAGCACTTCTTGGCTTTTACTGTGAGGATGTTCTACAGGTGTGTTGACAGTGAAGGTTTTAAAGTATTTAAAGAGTGAAATAAAAAGCCACAAAAGCAAAGAGTGGCTCAAGAAACAGCAAAAGCTGATGTTACATGTTATGAGCAACAAAGCGGATTTGGTAGTTTAGTGTTAGGTTTGTGACTAGAACATAGAATGAGGTAGGGTCATGCAGATGTGAAGTGGCTTTAGAAGAAGAGTTGCACAAGTATTTTATAGTTTTTATAGCTAAGCTTGTCTGTATTGAACAACAACAGTAATCCTACATGAGGCGCAGTGCTTGGTAACGTAAGAAAAATCAGATGTTAGGGCATCCATGTCCTTAGATCAGGATAAGGGAAAACATTCTACTGAAAAGCAGGTGTTTTCAGCCAGTTGTTTCTAACTGTGTGTACATCAATGCTGTATTGTTTTAATATGTTTTTTTTTAATTATTTTTTTGAAGTGCTGAAAATGTCATGAAATGTTGTCCATCTGTTTTTTGTTTTAGGAAGAAAAACCTTCACCAAAGCCCAGGGTGACACTAGAGGCTCAGGCTGAGGATTTAAAGGAAACTCAAAAAGCCCTTCCTTGCAAAAGAGATATGTCTGCAGAAAAGAGTAACGCTACTGTTGATGGAGACAGTCACACAAAGGTCAGTTTCCCATAAATTAACACACCTCAAGATTTATTTTTTCATCTGTCACGCCTACTTGTACATCTTAACTAAAAACCTAAATTTCTAAGGCAACAGATGTACCTAAAATTAACTTATGCTTAACACAAATTTTGTGATGGCTTTATTTTCTGGCATTTATGTTACCTTTTGTTGATGCTGCCCACCCTGGGAAGCAGACAAAACTACTGGGGACACCATTGCGACCATAAACTCATCTTAGTGGAGACGAGTGCTGCTGAGCCATTTTTGTAAACTACCAAGATGGCTGGATCTGACGTGGAACTTTCTGTTGAAGTTCAGATTCTGATGGCGAAAACAGCAGAAATTGTTCACAGACATATTGATGCCACACCATCAGATGTCATTTAATCTCTGCCTGCTGTCGTCTGTTTACATTTGTCCTTTGCTCTGTGCTACACCACATGTTTCCTTGCTCTGATTGGTTGCAGGTCTGTTCAGTTGCATCCAGAGGCATTTTAACCCATCACTGTTGATAATGCCCTCGGAAATTAGAAATTAACTGCTGATTCACCCTTAACTCGCATTTGTGATTTGGACTGGCAATGTCAGGATAAGTGTTGCCTTAACTGATTGAGTGACTTAAATATTCACTATATTATTTCACTTCTTATTCCATTTCCTATCATTTTTATATCCTCAGATACCCTTTAATGAAGCACCAACCAGAGAAGAGACAAAAAGGCAGCGAGAGGACAGCGAGGAAGAGGAGGAAACAGACAAACAAAGGTTTGCTTTGATCTTGTCTGGGTTTATTAGACACATCCTATATGTTGTCTGTCTGTCTGTCTGTCTGTCTGTCTGTGTCAAATTTACACTGCCTTGCGAATCCATATTTGTCCTTAAGAGGGTTATGAGGGTTATGAACAGTGTGTGTGTGTGTGTGTGTGTGTGTGTGTGTGTGTGTGTGTGTGTGTGTGTGTCTAGTTATAGTATATATGACATCTACTATCAAGTCAACAGTGTGTTCTTTAATTAATCTGTCCAACTGATCCTTATGTCACATTAGTACTACAAAAGTTAACGATCAGACGGGTTTCTACCTTTTTGATAGATTGCTTTAATCTTTGCTTTAATATGGTTACCAACCATCCTGGGAAGTCTGCATCTGATTGCACATTGTTTTTGGTCCAACCCCTGCTCTCAGCGGTCCATATTTAACATCCATATCTAGCAATATGCAAACCTGGTTACATTCTTGTATGAGAAAAAAAATATGTATATGATCGTTTCCAGTATCACGAACAAAGGCTGTTCTCAATGTTTTGTTATAGCTAAGGGAATTCAACATTTCACTTTTTTCTGTTGCTGTGGTTGTTAAATGAATTGCAGTATTATCTCGTGATAATAAAGGAAGTTCTCATTATATTTCTCAAGTCTTTATGCACATTTTCCACCCAAAGCCCAATCTGGAAATGTCAGCAAAAGGCTAAATAATATAGGGCTGAAAAAAATGACTCCTGAAATGCTGCTAACCGACATTGCAGGACCTGCATCTGCTCAGGTGCATTAGCATTAGAATATTTGTTCCACTCACTTTTACATACTGCTTCTCCACCAGAAATACTGTACAGCGAGTCAAAGAACAGTTATGAGTGCTCTAAATGTACATTTTTGTGGCACTCACTTGACAATATTCTTAAAGCACAAGTTGATTTAAATGACACGTTTATTGACATGAAAACATTATGAGGCATATGAGAGGTTAATGCAGCTTTAAATTTAGCCCACTGTGAAAAAAGTTGTAGGAATATTCAGTTGTAGGGATCTTTTCCCATTTCTAGAGCTGATGTACACAGGATCAACTCCACACTGACCACATAGAAATTTCACCGTATCCTGCAGATGTTATTGGTTGTAAAGATTGATTTTACAGCAGGACTGTGAGTCTGAGTATGCACTAAAGCTATGCCACCCTGATTTTACTGGCTTCTCCTTTCAGTTACATCTATGGTTCTCTCGAAATATGCAGGTGTGATTATGATAAAAAAATGAAATCAATGCCAGACTTTTCTGAGCAAGGCTGCAAAAATTGTTTTAAAAATCACCTGCCTGAAGACATTTTTTTTTTACATGATTTCATTAGAAATTAAAATTCTGTGGCCATTGTCTGTATTTTTGACAAATGATTCTTCATCATTGCCATCAGATCATAGAATCCCACTCCATTAGAGAAACTGTATGCTTTATGAATACATAACGGTGTCATAAGAGATGCTAGGTATTGACTTTCCCATCAGGCGATTGATGAGACTGCCTTGAAGCCGGTGTGGCTGAGAAGATGCGGGTCCTTTTTATTCACGATTTTTTCTTTTTTTTTTTCATTCGTTGCAACATGGCTGAGCTCCGACGAGGGTTTTAGCTGCCGATGCCGGCCTGTGGTTTTCCATACAGCGGCTCAGCTAAACAGCAGGCGAGGGTTTGTCCGTCGCAGGTTTCGGTTGCCAGCCGGTACGGACATGAATGCGCTGAGAGGAGAGTAGTCTCTGGTGAGAGGGAGGTAGGAGGGAGGGAGAGAGCTGGCTCGTTGCGACGCAGTCTTTTTAGCAACAGTCGCAGCGCGTGTGCTGCGTTTTAACCGAGCACAGTTTAAGTTCCCACAAGTTAATTGAAGTCGGAATGAGTGGACGTGTTGTCGTGCGCGCGCGTGAGGATGACATGAGAACGTGAGGCGCGCGCTCATTTGTCAGGTATTGTGTGGCTGTGGTTGACCGTGTGTGTCTGTGTGGACGGACTCGGTAGGTCTGAAGGAGGAGGACTGCGGTGGCTCTGCATTCCTTGACTGTCCTCTTCGGCTCAGTCCTTTGACCCACAATGGAGAATTAGGAGCGAACTATTTGTGAAATGACGAAGTGACTGTGTGCGAATTGCGCTTCTGGCGCCGCTATTTTAGCATCACCTGGTTGCTGTTTGTTTATCTTGGTGGAGGAGGCTCAACTACTGAGAATTTTTTGATGCTGCTTTTAAAGGGAAATAATGCCTATGTCTATGGCTGTATGATTTAAATTTTGAATGTGGAGATTTAAGCACAGTAGTGCTTTTAAATTTTTAGAAGGGATGCACAATATTGGATTTTTTTTTGCAGATATCAGATATGCAGTTATATAACAACTCACGTAGCGGATAACCAGAAGTGATATATCCACTTTTCCCCCACCTATTTTTAGTTGTCAAGTCTCTTCTGCAGTGGAAATAACATCATATTATGCATACTCTTATTGTGATGGCCCACCAGCAGATGGAGACATGACATACAATGCTTTTCAATGTATTTAATACTCATTAATTGTGCAAAATAAGAAAAATACTTAAACTTAGGGTGGATGTTTTGTACTTGTTATTTTGTCAATCAATAATACATATATTAGTTTGTGATATCTGCAGAAATCTACACGTTGGCTGATATTTCATTTGAAAGCCATTATCTGCAGATACTGATGACTGAAATTACAGTGCATCCCTCATTTCCGATTCAAATACACACTTGTAAAGTAATACTATCTTGATTTTTGTTTTTAGATTGCCATTCCTACATATTTAATCGTATTACATTATCACTTTTTTATTTTAAGTAATGCCAGCATATTAGACATTTATATTCTGTGTGTAATTGCTCTTATGAATTTATGCTGTTGCATTTATTTAGCCTTGATTTAAAAATACCTTAATTTAAACCATGATCTGATCATTTGTTCCCTCTTTTTCCTGTTGATATATATTTTTCACACTTTACAGTCAGGTGAAGGAGACTGCCATGGCAGAGTCAGAGAAGCTTCCAGAGACTGGCGAGGAGGTAAGGCACCTGGAGAACTGTGAATCATCCTGGTCCTCAAAGCTGCTGGTAGCTAAGGACTTAGATGGATTGACCCATTTGAGCCTTTGTAGTTAAATCTTTATAGTTGAGTGTTGTTTATCTGAATATATTACAGCATAGGCCATTTGATTATAAGTCTATATTATTTGTCGCAACGTTTTTCTTCACATTAAAAATATATTTCCATTAGATTATTTAATGAGCCCTTTTTTACAAGTAGTAGAATGTGTGTAGGATTTTTTTTTAATATGGCTGTTTGTAAAACCTTTGTTGGCACTGTCATAGGCAGGAACAGCAAGGGTATTTTTTCACTGTGGCTGATGTTTAAACCCCAAATGATTGCTTTGTTATAAAGGTGCTCATGCCTCTTCCATTGCCCCTATTGGTACCTGCATACTACCTCTGCCACTACTACCACTTCTACTACTACTACTACTACTACTACTACTGCTACTGCTGCACCTGTTCCACTGTCCCCAAGAATCCAGAGTTCACCACAGATAAGCCCCCAAGGCTGCACTGCAGAGGGACACCCCTGGCAACAAAGGCTGACTCATTTTCACGGATAATGCTGGCAAGAGCTATTGATTGGACCAGAAGATTCAAAGAAGGGGTTGGCTAGTCAGTGTTCCACCTCTCTTAGCCTTTCATCCACTAATCAGGCCTTGTACCTGTAAAATCAACACGGAGAAGAGATGAGCAAAGATGTGCGCTCACATCAAGTCAAGACTGCTGTGAAACCCTCCCAAAAACTGAGTAGATTTCATTTTGTTTCACATTGAGACATTTTGTCCCACTTGCAAAGAAATGTGGGGCACTGTGGACATAACTGTGGTTCATGAACTGTAACATGCTTGACAAAGGACATTATGGATTTTGTTAATCTCTTGGAATCGGACTCATAATTCTCCAGCAAATGCCCTTCTTGGATACTAAATGCATTATCAAAGAGGCCAAAGCTTTTACCTGGACTAAATGGGTGACAGTTTTTGTTTGAACTGAAAAAGAACTTGCCATTTGGGTTCCTTTCTACAACAGCCATCTGCCGATTTTTGCTACTTTGTGACTCTCAGTATGAACTTACTGCTCTTCAAACACAACTGAACTCTAACATCAAAATTTTGGATTTGTGTGCAACAGTGAAGACTTCCAACAACTGGTCTCCAACTCACTGGGCTCTTTGTTTCCTACTGTTATAAGAGCCTGCCACATTTTAAAAAGGACTAATGCCAAAACAACTGAGGGAGGATGATGGCTTTGACCAAAAACATTTCAAAGCCCCTGCCCAAATGAACTATTGATCCCATCCTGCCAGCCAACAGGCTTTCAGATTTCCATCCAAACATCTCAGCCACCTTTGATTGGACCCTTGTTGCCTAGATACAGTACATGCAGTCGTGATTGGGCCATATCCAAACCAGTAAGGATCAGGTGTCAGTGGTACCAGGGAATAAGTAGACATTTACTCAATGTTTTATTTCATACAGTTATCTTGAAATGCTTAGTTTCCTGTTATACTCTGTGTAGTTTTTGCTAGGAGAAGCAGCACTTTAAGTTTTATTCGTGGTCACTGCAGTTTAAACAAAATATCTCTAAACGTCTGTTTTATAATCTTTAATCTCAGTTGATCTTTACTTCTGTGAAACTAATTGGATTTAATGTGTCTATTTAGATAAAAAGATTTTAAATAACCAGAATTTAAACTGCAGTATTTCCACCAGATCCTTGTTTGTATGATAGAGACTGCGACTACAGTTTACTCCTCCAAAGCAAGTTATAGTAAAGAATCTATAGTTATAGATTATCAAATATTTATTAGCCTTCTGCCACTCAGTAGACTTGAATTTAAACAAGATTTTGCAGAGCAGTTTCTATCATTCACTCTCAGCCCCTTCTTGTCCCCTTTCATGTTATTGTTCCACCTTTCCTCCAACCTGTCCTTTACCACTCAGTGTCTGCCTCTCACCTCTCCCATGTATGGGGTTGTTTTATCCTCTTGTGTTTCAGACACCAAAGGCCTTCTCAGCCCGTAAGATCTCTATTAGCAGTAAGTACATCCTTCCGTCTTTGCATTTAGAACTGATCGCATCATCAAGTGTTGTTTTTTTGTGCCTTTTCAGTATTTAGAATGTTCAGTATTTATAATGTTCATTATGTATTAACAGGGATTGTTAGTCTGAGGTTTAGGAACTCTACATGAATAAATCTAAAATATTATGGATTGCATGATTATCCATAGTCTTAAAAATATGTGGCCAAGTCTGTGGTGCATGCATGAATTGGTAACGTCATGGTAACGTCATGCATGCTTATGCTGTACACATCATGCGCAGTAGGATTCAGTGAGTTATTTTTTCCTTGTCTTACCAGGCAGTAAATCTTCCCCAGGCACTGGCAGTGCAGAGGGCGAGCAGGACTCTGGGGCCACGGCCGGTCGCAAGAGGAGGTGGGGCTCCAGCACAGCTGTCACTGCCAAGAAACCTTCCATCAGCATCACCACAGATTCACTCAAGGTATCCGCAGCAAAGCATAACCAACGCAACATAGATGTTGCCAGTAATGCCCTTGTGCACTCATAGATGCAGTGTGAGGCAGTAGCTGTGCCGCTGCTCACTGTGTTGGATTATGCAGGCCCATTCATCTTAGGCATTATCTCCGTCCTTTGCCCTCAGTCCCTGATCCCAGACATTCGTCCATGTCTCGGTCAGGAGGCAGTAGTGGACCTGCACCCAGAGGAAGCTGTCCTCTCCGGGGCAGAGGATGAAGAGAGGGAGCGTTCTGACCAGGACCTTCAGATCCGACGCACTGTCACACAGGTAGGTCTGCAGGTCTTCACTGTTTTACATGAATGACAGGTTATAAACTTAAGTATGAAATGTAAGGTGCTCCTCATGAAACTCCATGGTTTTTAAAAAAACCTTCCCTCTACTGTAGGTGGTGCACTCAGAGAGCCAGGAGAATGGACAGAAAGAGGCAAAGAGGAGCAGACACGAGGAGGTGGAGGAGGATGACCAGCAGGGAGACAGAGAGAGGACAGGGGCACATGAAGAGAAGATGGACACCTCATTTCCTGGAGCCATTGAAACCCAATCTCCATCACATACCAGCCATGATGTAGAAATTAACACTGGTAAGTCTATCTATCACAAGATGGTCCTTATCTGGCATTAAATTCTTAAAGAAATCATTCCAATATTAGATTTAGAAAGAGTAAGCTAACTTTTACAAACATTTATTTTGTTATAACACAAAAATATACAATACAAAGTCTACACACTGTACTACACATGCTTTATTATCCAGGTGTAGGTAACAGATAGGACCTGATGTCTGTTTTGATTTAATTCTTTTTTTTTTCTATTGAGCGTTTGTTATATTTTATAGCAACTGTAAGGACAGTGTCAATGTAGTAATCAAGACACTATGTTGACTGTTGTTCCCTCTTTACCCTAGTGACCCCCAGCGACACCCTCATTCGTCGCTCCATCAGCCAGCAGAAAACTGGTGTTTCCATCACAATCGATGACCCTGTTCGCACTGCCCGGCAGCCCTCGCCACCTCGCGGCAAAGTCTCTAACATTGTTCACATCTGCAACCTGGTGAGAGAATACTGTTCTAGTTCCCACCACAAGCTCCACTTGATTATTCGCATTCATTGAGAGTGGTGTACACAGATGGGGAAAAAGCAACAAAAAAAGTGATTTTACCGGTAATAATGTTGTGATTGCAGGCATATAAATACAAACTAGAACCCCAAAACCAGCCCAGCCCAACACAACACAAACCTTAGCTTGAACCACAGCAGCAGTTTTTGTCCAGAGTCCGATTAAAAACCAGAATTTCCAATGTCCAGCAGCACAGGCCCAAAACTGTCATATACTGTATGTGTTAAATAGATATTGTACAACCTTTCTCCTCATTAGTGAGAGGCAGTAGTCAGGATGTTCTGAAGGCAGCACAGCCTACACACACAAAAAAACACTGACAAATTGGAGCAAATGCCACCCAGCTGAACAAATCCCTGCAAAGACCAAAGTCTATCAGAAAGTTATTTTTTTCTGTGTAGCCACAACCCCATGCATGAAAGTACCATATAGTTTGATCAACATGATGAACAACTACTCAACAACTTCCCCAAGCATGCACAGTAATGTCTGCCTGACACAGAGCTGCTCTCAGGGTTTAAGAACGCTGTTGCAGAATTAATTCAGAATAAACAACGCTGCCTATGTTTATAGTAATAAGGGCAAAACAGTATAGCTAATATTTGCGTTTTTAATAGTTTTTGGATAACAGGGGAGTTGTGGCACAGTGGCTTATGCTGATGTATCTCAGACTTTGGCTTCACAGACAGTACTGTTTGTGAGTTTTTTTGTATATTAGTTGTAGTAAAAATCTGAAATGATGCCAGGATTATCCTCAATAATAGTACAGTTTAAGATTGAGCTTTAGATTTTTTTTTTTTTGTGAACCACCTATTAGGCTCTAAAGGCACTGTGTATGTTAATTTACGCACTTTCATGAACCTCATTTCATCTTTCATAGGCCAAGCCACCTCTATGAATTTCTTTAAAAATATATGTAGAAATATTTTCACATTCATAGCCTTTAGTCTGTGTAGTTTTTATTTTTTCTCATCCTGATGCTATAGACAGCATACATATATTGCTTCAATATATGTATGCTTTGTATTTTGCTCACATTATCATTAGTTGTGTAATGCAGTCTTTTGATTAGTGCTCTGTAATGTTTTATTCAGGTGAGGCCGTTCACTCTGGGTCAGCTTAAGGAACTGCTCAGCAGAACTGGCACTCTTGTGGAGGAGGGCTTCTGGATCGACAAAATCAAGTCTCACTGCTACGTCACTGTGAGTCTTTAAAAGCATGTGTTTTCTCTGATAGAGGACTGTAGCTCAGAGCCAGACTGCTTCTGGCATGCAGAAGGTTCCTCTGTGTCTCATAGCTCTATCCTTTTCTCTCTGTGTTCAGTACTGTAGCTCAGAGGAGGCAGTTGCTACACGGGCAGCTCTTCACGGAGTGAAATGGCCTCAGAGCAACCCCAAAGTCCTTAGTGTAGACTTCTGCCAACAGGATGAGGTAAGACTTTGTTAGTCTGTTTTTCTCTTACTCCCACAATTCTTAGCCATCTGTCGCCTGAGAATATCTCTGCTTTGTAGCTGGACTTCCACAAAGGCTTGGGTGCAGCCGACAGACCTGGAGCAGAGGACCAGGGGCCTGGCTCCGGCCGTGGTCGAACATCGGGCCTGCCCTCTCTCCTACCGGAGCGTGACCAGTGGGCAGAGCGTGAGCGTGAGATGGAGCGCCGGGAGAGGGCCAGAGCAGAGCGGGAGTGGGATCGCGACAAGGTCAGAGAGTTTGGGAAACCCGGTGAGGAGAAGGAGGGAGGTCCCCGAAGGTCACGCTCCAGAGAGAGACGACGCAAGGAGAGGGGGAAGAGCAAGGAGAAGAAGACTGAGAAGAAAGGTAAGAGATGCAGGCATGAAGCTAGACCATATTTACATTTGCTAAAATAGACTGTGTAGAGCTGCTGAAACAATTAAAAGATTAGGAATGCAATTATACTGATAACTGATTATTAGCTTAATGATCAGTTCATGTACTTTGACCAGCTCTAACAGTGAGCATGTTTTTTGGCAGAGAAAACAGCGGAGGATCCTCCTGCAAAGCTGCTTGACGATCTGTTCCTCAAAACTAAAGCAGCTCCTTGCATATACTGGCTTCCACTTACAGAGGAGCAGGTGAGACACATAACAGTTTTATACGCTTTACTTGCTGCTTTTAATGCATAACCTTCAAGTACATGACCTAGATAGCTGATTCAAGTCTTTACTTAAAGTATTGTGTCTCTATGCATTCTTTTTTATTTTAGTTTGTTCAGCGGGAAGCTGCCAGAGCAGAACGGATGAAGGAGCGTGAGAAACGGAGGAAGGAGCTAGACGAGGAGGAGGAGAAAAAAAAGGAAGAGGAGCGCAAAGAGAGGATGAAAGCTGGAAGCGGGCCAACCGGAGAGCGGAGTGAGGGTGAGAAGGAAAGGGAAAGGGACAGAGAGAGGGACAGAGACAGAGACCGGGGTAGAGATAGAGACAGGGAGAGGGAGAGGGAGAACGACAAACGCAGGGATGGCTACCGTAGGCCAGAGGGCCGTGGGGCAGGCGGGGGCAGACGCTCACGTAGCCGCAGCGACCCGCGAGAAAGGCGACGTTAATGGCCAGCCAACTGATGGAACTGTCCTACAGACTACCCTCTTCCATTTGCCTTTCACTACATGTACTTTGTTACAACTAAGACCCAACAGAGGACCAACTGATGTCGTCACCATCTCTCAAATTGTCACCTTTTTTAAAGCACATCTACACCTACACAGTCATGCTTAAAGGGGACCATGATTTTTTGCAGTGTTGTTTCCCAGAGTGCTGTACGTCTCGCTTCTGTCAAGGTTTGATATATTTTCTTTAAACATTTTGCCTCTCTTTTTCTTAAGTTTTTGTCTTGACGGTTCAGCAGTATGGCACGCTGGGTAATTTTAATAATTTCCCCCAATGTTCCCCATTTGCCCCGAAGTGTAGGTGCCAATTATGATTTGCAATCAATTGTCGTCGCCTCAGTGTTTAAACAGCTCTGAAATCTGGATGAGGAATCCTTTTGTTGCTGCATGTAGTCCAAGGCTCTACTTGCCGGTCCTGCCTAAAGAGAATACTCTGCCCTCTATGCAGAGGCTTGCATAAATCTGAAAATATTGGAATAGGTGTGTTTGGCATTTTGTACAGACATATAACTCAAAATCAAGTCTTTAAACGAGGCAGCTCTGGGGTATTTTTGGACAGGTGTGGAATAACGACTAAGGCAATGCAGTGTTCCTCTCTCCCTCTATTTAGTTAAGAGATGAGATGATTCTCTGCGGGGGAGAATCGGTGTCTGTCACACCTGACAAGTTATAATTATGTCCTTATCATTGATTCTCTTCTTATTCCCTCCTTTCCTCCTCTTCCTCCTGTTCTCTTACCCTGTAGTGTCAATACAGGCCTGAGAGGGGAGGTTGCATTATGAAATTTCTCACCAATGGTTTTAATATTGTTTTTTTAATCTTTATTTTATCATTTTAGTACAAAGGTTTGTTTTGTTTTTTTTAATTTCTTCTTTGAGTACGCCTATCAGTGGTGAATGTACAAATAATAAAAACTGAAATTTCTGTGACGTTTCTTTTCCACTTTCCCTGCGGATGGGGTTTCGTAGTATCACTTTTTCACTGGTCATAGAGGCACAAAAAATGTAACTTCTTACTAGTTACTGGGAGTAGCTAAATATAGGCGAAGTGCATGCTGTACGAGTTAAATCTGTGGTTACACTTAGAATCCACAAGGTGTCAGTCGTACCACATCGTGGCTCAGAGCCGTCATGGCATCTGACACAAGGGGAGTGATTTCAGGCAGTTAATTTAAAATTAAGAACATAAAGGAAGAGATTGCTGTAGTATGGATATACTGATCTGCTTGCAATGTATGCTATCTTTATATATGAAAATTCCCCTTTCCCTCAGTGCCATGTCGATTTAATGACCAATGGCATTTTCTTTCATTTGACATTCGTCCCAATCCTGTGGTTTGGTTTGAGTGTTTGCTCTCTGTGCCCTCTATCTCTGTGTTACCCACCATTCTCTGTCTGCTCTAAATCATGTATTTGCCCTCTTCACTCTTCTGTTCCCTTGTTCCATCTCTCCGGTCTTGACGTTCATCCTGCAGAGCTCAGCAGTGCTCCTATGTAATTACAGCCCTATGGTCGCTGAGCAGAACATTTTTCTGCCCTGATGCAACACAGTGTGTCTGGACTCAGTGAGGACCAGTGAATCCTTCACCCTGGCATCTCTTTGGCAACCCAAGGACACACTTCTAACTGAGGCAGTGTAGTTGGAATGAAAGCGCCGGAGAGAGATTTAGTCTTTCATCTCTAATGACTGTTTTATCAAACCAGCAGGAGGAGAAAAGTGTGTGTCAGAGTGTTGGTTTGTGCCAAACAGTCAGAGGTTTTGAAGATAAGTTGAAGTTTAGGGCAAAATGGCGATGTGTTGAAAAGTCAGAAGAGATTGTTTTGGGTGAGTCTGAGGACAGTGGAGCTGCTCTGAATAATTTCTTTGGCAGCAAAGCTTGAATGAGAAATACTCACACTTAATAGAAGCTTCAATAAGTGGAAGGGGTAACTAGGGACAAGGACGTAACTCCCACTTAGAAAAAATAAATATTTAAATAATGGGACAATATCCTTTTTGTAAGCATGCAAGTCGCAGTAACAGAAGCCATAATAGCAATTTGCAGGAGTCCTACTTCATCATTCTCTTTCCTTTGTGGCCAGGTGTGTTGTACACCTACTTTTGAGTGATATATCAGGCTCTTAAGCTGCTCAGTATTCCCTTCTGTTTGCTAGTTAGTTACTAACTTTGCTGTTTGGTGCTGGGCAGACAGCATGCAGTAGATTAATTCAAGCTACAGCGGCCTGTTGCACCTGGAACTGATGTGAGAAATCATGCAACAGAGTTGAGGTTCACATTTGTCCATTGTAAACACTGTTTTTTGGGACAAACTTTAGACTGCCTGAAACTTGACAAACTCACCTTTAACAAAAGATTTTTTTGTCTTTGACAGTCAGAAAGAAGCATACACCTCATGACAGTAAATACACGAGATACCACACTGAATAGCTTGTCATATTCTGCAAACTTTTTTGCAAGCCATTCTGCTTTTGTTCATTTACTGGTATGTCTCCTTTGGGTGAAGCACAAGAGATGTCCGGGGTGGCAAATGGCAAACATTTTTTAAAATAAGATCATTATGTATGGCACACTATTAGCCATGTCTGCGCAAAGGGTGTAATGCATGCAAACTGCACTGCCAAGCAGACAGTGTCCTGGTTGGCTTGATCCATTTGCAAGTATGTAAATTAGGAAATATTTTAAAATTTTGCACAAAATTGCCCTCTTCCTATGCAAATGCCGTCTGATTCACAAAGACCAGTGCTAATTGCCACAGGCAGTTACAGTGGTGGCTTTTAACGCCTTTGAGACCCATGTATTGAATAGGCACAGTTTCTCTCTTTTTTAAGGTTGTGAGCTTTGATGATATTGAATTGATAGTGATATTGAGGGGGAACTCTACAGTCAGGGCGGTGAATCAAGTGGGTTGTGAGCATACATCAGATTATAAAATGAAACGGTTCTGATGGAGTTTAGGATTCATCCATAAGGGCTCCCTTATAACAGACAATTTCACTGAATAAACTGAGGATTTGTGTGCAACAGCCAACCTGTGTGGATGTGAAGCATAATGCGGAACATAATTTAACATCAAATCCTGGCCGATCCCCTAAATGAAGCAACCGCAGCACCATGCGTGTGTCTAAATTTGGAGCCATGTAGAGTGTCAGCTGCTGTGAGATGCTGGAGCCAGCTGCAACACACAGTCAACTGTGGGCAAGAAACAAAACTGACGCATATTGCAAAATTTTGTGCTCTGCAGTTTTCATTATGAGCCATTCTTCTGTGTTCTGAAGTATGGCGAAAAGCCTGAAACACTGGGAAAAGATCCACTTTCTTAGTTAAATGCAAAAGGAGGGCAAATTGCACTCAGCTGCCAAACGCCAGCATATAATTAGTGCGAATTCTTTTGTGGATAGGGTGCTAAAACAGGGCAGATTGCCAGTGCTTATTCTGCACAAATCATGGTGCCATTAGCAGACGCAATCCATTCTTTGTGGATCTAGGCCTATATGATTTTACCTGTTGACCATCAACGTCAACTGACCCAGACTAAAACAAACTTGGTCCAATCACTAGTGGGCTCGGCTGTCTGTTTGTACAGAAAGTAACACAATCTTACACAGTCGTCTTAAAGTAGCATTAAATGAGTGACCGCACCAAAGACCACCTCAGCTCCAGGCACTGCTAAAAAGAATTGTAGTTTGCTAAGACGACACTGTTAATAAAAATCCAACATACAAAACTGCCTACTGTAGCTTTAACCCCGGGAGGACAGTCCTGGACCTGCCCAGCCAGATTTGTTAAAGCTCCTTCTAGCAAATCTAAAGTGGAACAGCTGGACGGCACTGTGTCAACAGATGAAGAGATGAATCAAAACAATGTTTCCACAGTTGTGAGTCTTTAATAGAACCACTAGTGACAGCCGGAGGACCACAGCAGACCACCTGTGTCTGGTGTAGAGCTCAGGTCAACGGTAAAAGCCTCCATGACCAACCAGTCAGCTGAGCAAGGCCGCTCTCGTGCTGATGAGTGGGCAGTAAAAACAATATGTTTTCGCTCTGTAAGCAGTCCCCCTGCTTCTTCTTCTCCTCCCCTTCTTTCAGCCCTCCCCTCCTCAGTGTAACCACATAGGTCTTTGTGTCCAGCACTGCTAGGAACTCAGCACTGAGGCCCACTAAGCTCCTTTTTCAAAGGCAACCTCTGATGTGGCCTTTCTGATCTCTGCATGTCTCACTGACTCTCCTCTTACTCTCTACTTTTTCTTTCTGGTTTTTCTCACTCTCTCACATACGCACACTTGCTCTTATAGCTTTCCGTTTATGCTGTGACTGAAGGGAAGCTGGCCTGTGTCACGAAAACACGCGAGAGGAGTTTGGGTAGATGATGAAAGACAGTGATATCTTGACAGTATTACCACTCCTTGAAGTTCAGACTTCCCTTGATACATACACACCCTTCCCCCTCCCCTTACAGTCCTCTCCTCTTTTCTCCTCCCTCCTCCTCTTTGCAATGACATGTATATGTGCTTATGGAAACCAGATGTTGCCATGGAGGAGGCAAAAAGGAGAGAGACCAAGCATGAGGTTGCATGATACTTCATTAACAGACTGCAGGAGATGTGTGGACGGTGGGGGTGAGGACGTGTCTTGCTGCTTCTCTCTTGTGGTCTTGAGAGTTCAGACAGTGACTGTATGTAGATGCCAGATGAAATGTGCCCGCTATCTCCCTGAGCAAAGCTGGGGGGGGGGTTCCTTGCGGATACAGCTGGGTCAGGGTGAGGGTAGCTGGGTTGGGAGAGCCTGAATCAGCACCTACTCTAATGGAGGTGTTTTTCTGCATGGCTTGGGAAACCACGCCATATGAGACAAGTTTGAAAAAAAAAGCAACCTAAAGAAGTTGAAATTTTGATTGTTCAACTTCCTTGCACCTGTATTTTTTTCGCCCACACATTACCTCCCTCTGGCATTTAAAAGAGACTGCTCCCACTGCACCACGCCCAATTCAAAAGTGCAGGCATTGTGTTAAGTGTAACAAAAGCAGGCACGTAGCTTTAAACAGATAGCTTTAAGCAGAGTCAGCACAGAAGGGGGCAGACATGGGTAAAATCTGCACAGATAAGAAAACAAAGATCACAAACCTAACAGTGGGTAAGATACACAAGGAAACAGAGAAAACTGAGATTGGGACATCTGGGGCACACAGAAAAAGTTATGTTTAACTAATGGGCAAAGTAATTTTCCATGCATAGCTCGGTGTGTAGCTAAATGGAATAATAAGATGCAGACAGAACGGAAAAAGTATTAGGTATTGATCCTTCTCTTTCACTGGCGGTATACACCACAAATAAACCCTGTGTGTGTGTGTGATTGTACCAGCTCTGCTCTTAGAGCTATCCTTGTATCCTTTGAGTGTGTAGTACTTTGATTTTTTTGGGATTATAAACAAAGAATAAACTAGATTGTACTTGGAGAACAAACCTCCACTGTGACGATACATCGTTCCACAGCATTCTGACATGTCATACGCGTGTAACTAATAACTGTAATGATGGACATTTATGTCGGCCAGTTTCAAGGCCTTGATATTTTGCATGCTGGCTTGAATAGAATGGAGTCATCATTAGTGTTTTTCCTGCTTTGACACAAATATTTGCTGTGTAGTCACAGTGTACTCATCACTGCATTGGGTCAGCATAACGCAGATGTGTGTGATGTTCTATGAAAACCACAATCTTTCATATCAAATAAGCATTTCATGGCATTGCTAAAAAAAACAGTATGTTTAGATTATATATGTGGATCATTCCTATTATGCAGCAATGTCCCCATAAATTCTTCATATTTTCTTTAGTATGTGACAGTTACATATAACAAATGACTCCATGTATAGATTTCGGTCTTCTTCATCACATAAACAGAGAATTTTGCTTTACTGACCTTTTTTTCGAAGATGTGTTTGATTTGATCATGTCCATGTTGCTAAGTAATCAATCTCTGAAAGAGCTATAATCTATAAAATTAGAAAATACTCAAAACTATTCCAGAACTAGGCCATGATGAACTCTGATTATATTTTCAATAAGGAAGAACTATAGTTGTTTTTGGTTACCATTTTCATAATTAACTGTGTCCCTAAAGTAATTTTCTACTCGGTTAGAAGTTTCTCACTGCTAAAAAAAGGACAAAATTTCCATTGAGACCTTTTTCAGGAAGTTTTATACTTTTTGGGTGAGTATAGGCTCTCATTCATGTCTTTTTTCCCCGTGTTTCATTATCTTAATCTGTTAGTCACACTAAAGTTCCACCCTGTTCAGCTGAATTATGAAAAAACTTGGTCTGATAAAAAAAAAAAACACAAAACATATTGATGTAGTTCTAGTTTCTGTTTCTGTTTATGTGTAGAAGGTTAGCTAGCTAAATTTCAATCAAATTTCCCAATATGAACCTGTCTGCCCACAGGATTATTCTTTGAATGCCTAAGTTTGGCCAATATGTTTTCCAAACAGTTACAATCTCTCACTATTCTTAGATAATGAAAAAAACCCCAAACTTAATAAAAGCCCCTTTTTTTCCAGTTATTTAGGCCAAAATGTTACTGCATAACAGGGATGACACATGTATTAGAATAAATTGTCCAATCTGCAAGAATCCAAATTCCAATTTGTAAGAATCATTAGGTAAATGATGAAAAGTTAAGACTGTTAAAATCCATCCTAAGCGGGGCTTAAAACCACAAATGTCAATATCATAATGGAGCACGAGGAAAACTCAGGAGATCAATCAAAATCAATGTGATGATTCATACAGAACTAATCCCTCTCGATCATCACTTATGACCCACTAGAAGTGTGCAGTGGTATATTTTTCTGCAGAGACCCTGCCCTCTGACTATATTTTTATTTTTTTTCCTTATTTTCTGTGTTCAAGACATTTATGGGTGTATACCTCTACAGCACTCAGGTGAGGCTGGGGTGCTATAACAAGGTAGCAGCCAGGTACAAGACTGTTTGCAGCAGGCAAGGGACACTTAATCTGCGGTTGACATTCACTTTTGCTGGCAAGTTTGTTTACGAACAATAATTCTGCATAGTTAAAGTCAATACATTACATTCTCTGGGGACCAGGGATGTCTGTGTACACAATTTCATTGCAGTCTTCTTAACAGTTGTTGAGACATCTAAGTCTTGACCAAGACGGTCGCTAGACCTACAAACTGACCGCCATCCGTATAGCCAGGGGTCATAATGACATCATCAGACGTGAGCAGCTCAGATCAGCACAAGCATGCAAAGCAAATTTCATGCTGGTCCTTCTCATTTGTTCTCTAAACGTAGTTACAAGCAAACAAAAGGCAACCACATCCACTCCAGTCTTTAGTGGGGGAAATAACACTACTGCAAGCTTAAACTCATGAATCCTATCTGCGCTTGTGTGTTTGGTTGTCAGAGTGAGAGACATAGATGCAGGAGAGAAACCCCCTGTTTCTGCTTGTTATATTAGTGCTTGGTGCAGGATGTGGCAAAGTTTTAACTGATGCAAATGAGAACCATGTGTAACCTATATAGCCACTCACCAGTTCCCTTAAGAAATGCCCCTTTCCACCATCCCAAATCCTTGTTGCCGGGCAGAGTGCAACACGAACCATTCTCTGTTAATCATTCAGTCTCATTTAATGGGAAAGTTACTCAGTCTTTTCTCTGAGGTTGGTCCTGCAATTACAGTGTGATGTTCAGCTTGGCTATTATGAGACACAATAGCCAAGAGCAGGACTTCCCCTATTTGGAAGTTTCCATTCATCAGCCTGCAGGCGATGCACATGCCAACTGAAACAGGCACAGGAAGTGTCCAGCGCAGAGACAGAAAAATAAAAAGAGCTTGTTAATGACGTCTGCTGGGTAGAGGTCATTGTCGATGGCCAGATGAGCTATTGAGATTATGTGATGAAAGGCACTAAGCATGGAGGAATAGACAGAGGAGTTTGTAAGTCAGCGTTTTGTGAAAAGTGGATGCGCTCACTGGAACCAGGATTAGAAATTACCTTTTCATTTATCTAGGTGAAATGTGAGAGCCAGCAGAGTGGAGGTGGTTGGAAGAGGCTTGGGCAGTGTGGTGTGGTCTTTTGTTGGGCTTTGTGAAAAAGGAGTGAGTCATTTCGCAGACAGTGAAGAAAAGCTCTCCAGTTACACAGAGAGAAGAGAAAGGAGAGGACTGTGGGGAAGAATTATGCTGAGGCGAATGTTTTCTTCGCTCTGCAGAATCAGCTGGGGAAGACAGAAAACATCAAATAGTGACCCACAGCTAAATGTCTCACTTGTGTGCAAGCCACGAAGTTGATCTGAGCAAGGAAAACATCATGCACAAATATAAGACACATACTGAAACTCGCAGAGAAGAAAGAAAAGACGAGAAACACATGCACCTTTTTTTTTCTCTTTTACATATCCTTTATTGTGATCTGGATTTAGTCAAAAAAGCCAATTAAACAGATCTAAACCAACTCCCATCCCCCATCCTTCATTGCGTGTCTGGCCTACATGATGCAGTTGGAATTCCAGATGTTGCTCATGGAATTCTGCTCCATCTCTGGCATCCAAATGTGACTTAACCCTCCTCACTCCTCCTTCATCCCCTCCTCTCTCCCCCCACAAAAAGCCTCGTGACTTCTCTCCCCGGCCCCAGCTCTTCAAAACACTGCAGCGAAGTGGAGACAAATGGGCGCCCTAAATCTTTTCGGCACAATAGGAAAATACCTCATCATTTTCACTGCATAAAGCCCCATTGCTGTAATCATAACATATCATAGAGGCGCTGACCCCCACCCACTCTCTCTCTCTCCTGCAGTCAGTCATCTTAACAGTGAGTCTAATGGCTGCATGGCAGTTGTTCATTAATGGGATCATTAAGGAGTGGGGAGACGCCTAAGTTTGCTGTTTGAGCTTTTATTGGCTCATGTTGGATGGGAGTGTACATATACACACCGCATATTGCACAAATAAAGGCATTTATAGCTGTGCAAAACATGCATGACAGCATGCTTGTTTTGCTGTACTTGTGAGGACCTGCATTGACCACATTCACTGAGCTCATCATAAAAAGTTAAACCTCCCCACTGCCTATCAAACCCCAAATCCAAACCTTAAGCATTGAAGAAAAGAACATGTGCTCTGCTTTCCTTATATTCCTGCTCCTTTGGGGAATTTTTGGTCCTCACAAGTATGGAAACAAGAACACACACACACACGCCCTCTCTCTCTAACTGTATAGCTGAGATATGTTTTCCTGCTGTGCAGCAACGGCTTTACACAATCCTCTTCATCCCTGTTTCTACTTAAGCTTTGGATCCAGTCCGTGTTTTCCGACCCAGTTTCTGGCCTGCCAGTTTCCGAGCCCCAGTAACACAGAGTGGTGCAGTCGGGGAGCAAGAAACCTGGAGGTCCAGGAAGACTGGGGAAGAGCAGACGGATGAGTGATGTGATCAGTATGAGAGGTAAGGCGAGGAGTCCAGGTAAGAGCGGGATTATGTAAAAGCTGTCAGGCCTAAGTGAAAACATGACTGCATTAATAGGGGGTGAGCGGCTCCATTTCAGCTGAAAGCAGTTAACAGAAAGATGTCATACAGAGAGAGAGATGAATGATTTACTAAGTGAAAATCAAAGCACAGAAAGCCTTTTGAAATTACTTTATTTTGTAAGAAGCGCTTAAAAATATAAGTGAGTAAGAACACACACAATTATATGGAGAAAACTAGATCATTATCAATATCAGTATCACTAGAATCATCATTGTTGTTAAACTACTTTTAACCCTTGACTTGTAATGTAGCACCATGTTTTGAAAACTGTAAACAAGTACAATGACAAAAAGGAGTCATTTTCAGATCTTAAATTTATTTTCATTTGAGATGGATTCAAGATTTAAAAAAAAAAACAATCAAGTTTCAAGAATACATAACCCCCATCCCCATTCACTGTCCCCACACATATAAAATTAAGGCCACTTTCAAAACTGTATGTCACTGTCCAGCAGGACTTTTTAATGACAATGTACAAAAACACATTCTTTACACAGAGGACAACAACAATAATAGTAATAGTCATAATAATAATGACAACATCATTTATAATAATAATCAGCACTAAAGACATTGATATAAAAAAAGGAAAAGACACAGTCGTATTTATTGCTTTACTCTGATATGAGTGTATCTCATGCTTCGAAGGGACTTAAGTGAATGTTTTCTTTGCCTTTTATGGCCCACACTGGCTCTGACACGTTACTTTCTGGAAGATTAAGAAACACAATGACTACGCCAATGTGGTTTCAAAATGTGTGTACTAATGTGAGTGTGTGCAAGTTAACAAGGGGGAGGAACGTACGATCCGACACGCTCTTTGCTTACTCGAAGAAACATGCTAGAATGGGCGTCGTGGAGATGCAGGTTCAAAGCGGAAATTCACAAGGACACAAACACTGACCACTGACAAAAAAAACCCTAAAAATAAGACATTGAAAAAGGCTAAAACAAACAGCAAAGAGCTGGCGTCAGTAACCACGAGGAGAGAGGCAGAGACAGAAGGGAGAGAAAAAAAATATGGAAGAATGGAGTGGTTGAGAGATAGAGCAAAAGGAATCTGGCAGTGGTACGAATATTTTAAAATGCAAGTCTGGTGCTTTTCCTTCTGCTCTTTCTCCTGTTTTATCTCTTCTGCCCTCGTTATCCATGTTCGACATTTCCTTCCACTTTTTTTCTCTTTCTCTCTCTGTCTTTCCCTCCTCTCTCTATCCCCTCCTCCTCCGTCTACACCTTGTCCAGTAAAGATCTTTGGCAGTAGAGGAGTCGGCGAGGGGTACCGTACCGACGGAAAAACACCAAGGCAGCCAGCGTCGCAATCACACACACTAACAGGAACAGCGGCACCACCACCGCCGCTGCTCCACTGCCACCACCTACCCCTTGCTCCTCATCCACTTCAATAATGATCACTTCTGTATCCTCCTCCTTCTCTGTCTCCTTCTCCCTCTCCCTTTCCCTCTCCCTCTCTCTCTCTCTTTCCCTCTCCCTATCTCTGGTTCTGTCCTTATCTTCCCGCTCCTTGTCCTTCTCCCTCTCCTTGTCTTTGTCGTGTCCGCCTCCGCCTCTTCCTCCGTCTGTCTTGGGGTCTTCGTTAGGGCAGCCCATCCAGTCACGGAGGGCTGACTTGGGGTATCCTGGCTCCACACGCATCATCTGGTTGTTGAACTTCCAGTACTTGTTGGCTTTGTAGAAGTAGGTGTACGCTGAGGTGTGGAACAAAGAAATGTGAGAAACAAACCTAAAGTAAAAGGAAGAGCAACTTCAACAAGTTCACACTAAGATGTGAGAAAATGTCCTTGTTAATAATATATATTATACAGGACATTCTTACCTTGATCTTTACTCATGAAGGCTGACTTGATGTTGTCAGGAACTCCTTGCCACACACTTATAGCTTTTGGATAGCCATCATCAACACGTCGTGAGTCTTCGTTGAAACGGTAATATCTAAACAAAGAATAAGAGGAGACCGAGAGAGGAAAAAACTATGGTGAGATAACAGACTCTTTTAAGGCCAGAAAAGACTTTAAATTTGGCATTGTTGTGAATTCCTCAATACTTGACTTGGACTTGCCCTTAATGACTTGAAACTTACTCTGATACACTTGAGATTTGACTTGGATTTACTGTTGATGATTTGAGACCTGGCTTGGCCTTGCCCATAAGGATCTGAGACTTGACTTGAGGCTTGTTTTGACACACTTGAGACTTGATTTAGACTTGCCCTAAAATACCTCAGACTTGAATTGAGACAGACTTGACTTTTTATTGACCTAAAGGACTTAAGACCTGACTTGTCTTTGGCCCAAAGGAGTTGGGACTTGACTTGAGACTTGTTCCAACAGAAGTGACTTGACTTGCACCTGGCCTACACTACTTGCAGCTTGATTTAGATGTGCTCTGAAGGACTTGTGTCTTGACTTGAGATTTGGCTTGGACCTTTCCTTAAAGACTTTTCTTGAGACTTGACTTCAACTTGGCTTAAATGGCTTGAAATCTGACCCGAACTTCCCTAAAGGACTTCGGATTTGACTGGAGACTTGATTTACTCTTGACCCCAAAACATGAGAACGTGCTTCAGTGTGTGCCTCTGCTGAACTAAATCACCACACAGACTACAAAATGAGTGTTGCAAATTTTTTTTGTAGAAATATGGCAGATGGATTGGTGTTAACTCTTCCAACAGCCAGACTAGACCTGAAAAGACTAAGGCAAATAATGAATGTTTTGTCTGTCTTTGGGCATATGCAATCTCAGTTATTTAAAAAATAGCATACCCTTGTCATGGACTCTGTTTATGTGGGTGGCTGTTTGCACAGTAATCACTGGCTGCCACATTTTACCCGGCTGTTTTATAACGATGACTTTTGTCAATATGGGAAGGCTTAGTAAGCTTTAAGGTTCTACAAGGTTTGTTTAAATGAGAAGCAGTTTTGTAATTCAGGATTACTTCAAGTGTTTTGACCTTATATGGTCAACATTCAAACATATCTTTTGGTGGTGGTGACACAAATGGATTTTCCTTGAAATCAGTAGTTTATAAACTTCAGTTCAGTATAATTGTGGGATAGGATACACACACACATGGAAAATGACTTACTTGTTTGCTCTGAAGTAAAATGTCTGTCCAGTGGGGGTGTAGTAGAGAGCAGCATCTATTCGATCTTTGGGAAGCCCAGTGCCCATTTCCTTTAGAGCCTTGGGGAAACCATGATCCAGAATTGATTCAGTAAACACCCAATACCTATCACCTGAAGAGAGAGAAAGGTGTTGCCTTGTTAAAAAGAGATTCTTGAAAATGTTTTGTCAACAAACTGAATCAGGCTTACCTTTAAAGAAAGCAAATTTCCCATCTTCCCTTTCAAAAGCGGCATTGACATGAGTTGGCAGTCCTCTCCAAAAGTGACCAATCGGCATGGGATATCCATCCAGAACATGGTTATTACGTACCCTCCAGAACCATTTTTCCTGAAAGAGAAAAGAGATTTATCAACAGGCTGCTTGACTAACGGCCCTACCACAAGTTCATCAAGGTTTGGTGAGTTTACCTTAAACACAAACATTTCTCCTCTGAGGATGGCAATGGTGTCAAAGTGTCCATCACAGATGTTGGGCCCAAAGCGAGGCTTGTCTGGTGAATATGTGGGCTCGGGGTTGTGGCTCGGCGTACGGGTTGGGGGGGGCTGAGGGCCTGATCCAGATCCTATGTGAACGAGGAAACATGAAAATTGTTTTCATAGACCTAATCTTAACGACAGCACCAAGGACTACACAAACAAAAAGTCCATGAAAATTAAAAGGGTCTTAGACATCATGTGATGCGTTTTACATAGACTTTTCTTTAGATTTCTGGTGTTCTGTCACTGAGGTTAGGAAAATAAAGACAGGACTCTGTTAATAGTGATTATAGTGAACTATTGATAATGTACCATAAAGTTGCTGTACGCCTCTGCGATCGTCGTCAGGGAGTTGGAAGTTCTCTGTGTCCATCCATTGGTAAAAGGGAGCCATGATGGCTGAAGGGTCGTTAGAGTGCTCCAGACCCAGAGCATGGCCCAATTCATGGACCGCAACCAGGAAAATGTCATTACCTGAAACAGTGTAGACACCAAAACACCATTTAATATGACAATTTTTTAAATAACTGAAAATAAAGTAGAAGAGTGAAATAGGGAGAGTTTTATCGCATGCTGACATGACTATGAGTACTAAAAAAGGGGGGAAATGTTGCCGTTTCCTCATTTTAAAGTGACTCAAAGGCACACACACTTCTCACATCAGTAAAATCAAAAATAAAATGATCTGCAATTCCTGAGCAGATGTGTCACGCTTATACAGCTGGTGGTGCAAAGCTGTGTGTCTGCTGTACTCCAGAAATAATCACTTCTCCATTCAGCAGTGTCAACATAGCCCAGGGCATTAACTCCTCCAAATGTACTGACACAAGACTGAGCCTGTTGCTGCTTGTCTTGTCCACAACAGCAAAATTAAGAGCCCTGACTCCCAACATTTGTGTCATGAAGTTGAGGGTAATCACGACAAAAAAAATCCTCATTCATCAAAATGTCAGTTTCAACATAAATTAAACAATGCCTCACCTAACAGATCCTTGTTGCCAATAGTCCAAGGCTCAGCTGCATCAAAGTGGGTGTCTCCACCAATGCCATTACCGGGAAAATAGGCATGAGCCAGGAAACCCCCCTCGCCATCGAACGGGCTGCTGTCACCGTGGAAACCCTCAGCGAAGAAGATCATAATGTCGGCAAATTCCTCCACCTTATCTCGTATGTAGCTGTAGGGAATTTCCCGGAAACGAAGCGGGGTGACACTCTCCCACACCTTGAAGGCCCTCCTGATGGCTTCATGGGTCTCATACTCGCCCACTTTAGGGGTGTAGTTCTGTATACTGAGGAGTGTGTAATTGTGTATGAGAAGGGGGGAGGGGGAGAAAAGATAACACATGGGGTTATTTCCTCTTTATAGGAAAACTATTTCAGTTGCTCAGTTGTCCTCTCGACAGTTTGGGGTTTTTATCACAAGATAAATTTAGGCAAAACAGTCAGAGTGTAAAATAGCTTTAGTCCTGTTTCATCATGTTTCTGCAGATTCAGCACAATGCTGACTTACGAGAAAGTAATATCGTTCTTGTTCCACTTCAGGCCCTGGATGGCGTAACGCTTCCTCCTCAGGTTAGTCTTCAGCTCGGCACCAAACTTATCTGGCACACCACAGCGCGATCTCCTCATGGCTCTGCCAAAGACCAGACATAGTCCACTCAAAACACGGCAAGAAATATTTGTAATTTGAAAACTGATCTGCAGGTGATCCTGTTTGGAGCCTGTACTTCTACTGCATGTGAAATACAGCTGTTTGAAGGGTGCTCACTCAATGGTGTTGGGGTCAAAGGTGCCAGTGACGGTTAGGCCGTAGAACCTCTGCATGGCGCTGATGGCCGAGGAGACAGAGTGAGGGGAGCGGAGGGCGTGGGTCCTTAGGTCCCCGGGTGGCAGGTAGCCATACTGCTGCAGCCATGACTTTAAAGCAAAAGAAAGAAACCACAACAGTGTGAGTCATGAGAAATATTACAAAACCAAACCAAGGAAACTCCAGTCTTATGGAAACAGACATAGAAAACAGAACCTATGTCACCTGATTCTTGTTGTTGAACAAAGCTGAACCAGGGTAAAGGGGTAATGTTGCTTTTGAGTCACGGGGATGAGAAGTTGAGGATGTTTTTATGCAACTGCAACAAAAACACATTCCTCTCTGACAGCGAAAATAAGCTCTTGAGTAACATCTTTCTGTGTTTTGGTATCTGGATATTTGAAGAGTAGGAGCAACATAATTTCAAGCACCTGGCATGTTTCCATTTAATGACTAAACACAAAAGCTATTCAGCCATAAACAGTCATCTCTCCACTGAGGACCATATCTAACTGAAACTAATGTCAACATGAAAGAATACTGCCAAGCTTAAGCCCCGCCCCCCAAAAACTTCAAACAAACACTGTTTAGGTTTAGACAAAAACCCTGCAAGACAGAAACTGAGAGGAAATCCCCTCAGAGAGTCACAGATTAACTTCAGTTTCTACACTGAAGTTACTCTGTAGTGGCTTGTTTGTGTTTCAGTGCAGATAGTGACAGTTATAACTGAAGACAGTTTTAGTTTGGAGCCGTTGAAGCTCATATGATGGTCACTGAGTTCTTCAGGCCTCCAGATACCTCGGACTCAGCTTAGCTTGACCTTACTTTCCCCTGGAAACCCATTTCACTGTGGTGCTGGTTGACATCTGGATCAGTGCCAGTGGCTTCGCTCCGCACCTCTCCCACACAGCCTCTCCTTACTCTTTCTCCTAAAATCTTTCCTTCTCAAGCTAGAGCTGAAAAATAACACTGAGGCTATTGTGAGCGCAGTGAAAACCGAGACCCCTTTGATATTATGCTGTAGTCACTATACGAGCTTGTAATGCACTTTTAGGATGTTTTTGATTGTTCCTTGCACACTATGGGTTTGATGTGATGGAACTTAATGTGAGCTGTTTTGCGTAGTTCTGATTAAAAACCAAAGGCATAGTGGGTGTTTGTGCAATGAAGGGCGTTGAAAAGAGAGAAAAGAGAAAGATAGGGAGTGTCCCAGGGTGAGACTCAGGCCTTGGGCAACCTCAGCCGATGTCTCCAGTCGAGCAGCAGCGTCAGTCAGTAATTTAAGTGGGAATTTCTTCCTCTGCGCATCCAAACCTCAAAGTCAAACTCTTCCCCCCACGTCCATGTCTCTGTCTTCGCCTCGTCACTCCGCCCCTTTTCCTCTCTTCTCCCTCATCCCTCTCTTATGGAAAACCCAGAGACTTGAGGGTAAATACTTATGAACAACCACACCCAGAGCCACTCAATTATTACAGTGTAGCCCATCTGCTGCTAATAGTTGCTAAAATACAATGAACGCAAAACCTTTTTCGGTGCTTTGTTTCTTCATTTTTCCCACTGATAATGTACAGTACAAAGCAAACTTGTGCAAGTAGTGCTGACATAGATTATCTGAACCTATGCTCAGGTCTGTAGGCTTATATTCACACGACTATACGTATGTGAGTTTGGGCATGAGTGACTGGCATTTTGGAGGCCCTTGAAGGTCTAATCTCTCCCTCTCTGTCTGTCCTTGAGAGACATGGAGGTCTCAGTGTTTAGACTTCACCCCTGAATGAGCCCTTTCTGGTTCTGACTCACCCGTGGAGCTCCAGTGGACACATAAAGACTCACTGTTTTCCACTGTTCCAGCACATCCACATGAGCGGGAAAGTCAAACACAAACTTTAGCATCTCAGAATGTATTTCACTGCGAATATACTAAAAAGGGTTGATTTGAAAGTGCGTGAAACCTTATTCTTCTCTTTTATGCATCCACTATGTTTTCTTTTCTACAAAATCCTAACTTTGCCCTCAGCTCATCAAAAGGCTGCTGTTGAGTGACACTGAACACTTGTTTTAACTTTAAGGCTACCACACCTCTCTCATGGGTCCCTTAGGTGACTTGACAAAGTCTTATTCACTGTTAGACGTGGCTATTTTTGCCCACACTAATGGGCTGAGTAACTAAGGCAGTAACAGGAAGAGGAAATGGTCACTGTTTACTGTGGCATAGGAGATGACAGCCCACGCTCATACAGTCTCTTGATGTAGGTCCAGCAGTGGTTCCCAACCTCTTTACTCAGTTATACCCACACAGCATTTTCCAATGATCTTAAATACCCTTTGATTGACAATCCATTATTTCATTATTTATCCTTTTTTTGCTTACTATTTCAATTTATTATCCATAACTTAAAGCTAAAGATTTGACGATTTATCCATTTCTTTAAGCTGATTTCACATGGTCATGATCAGGGTCATCCTGAACAAGATTACAAGAAAATTTTAGCAAACCGGTAAAGGGAAATATTTTAAAGTTAAACTTCAGGACTTTTCCTATGTGTTACAATGTATTTTGAGTAGATTTTACCTTTAATTTTTGGACACAAACAAACAAAAACTAAAGAAAAATAACTTTGAATTTGACATGGTCATAGTCAGAGTCATTATGAAAAAGGATTACATTGAAACTTTCGGCATAGCTCTGGTAGAAAAAAAAAGATGTAAGTTCAAGTATAAGAAAACTGTTGCCTCTTAACTTTTCCTTTATTTTCTCTAAAACTATTCAGTAAAACAACTTTAGATACGTTCACAGCAGGGTCATTCTGAACAAAATTTTGAGCAGAAATCTATTGTGCCTCTCAGCAAACCGAATATAGAAACACTTTTAACTTTTTATTTGCTGACAGGTTTTTTGGTATATAATATGTGCGAAATTATCGCTGTGATGCAAATCTTTCTTTGTGATTTTTGCTCCAAGTACCAGTGTTGTAACAGTACGAGTAGACATGCATCAGCCTCCAAGTGGCTTGACTGCAGTATTTTTTGTTTTGTCTGTACGTGCGCAGTCAGTGTGTTGTTTCTGCACCTTGACGTTATCAGTTATAATTTGTTTTCAGTGTGTAAGGTGTGTGGCATGAGAGTGTATGAACAGTGTCAACTGCACAAGTCTCATGGTCAGTGCAAATTTAACACTGCTGCTTAAAAACAGTGTTATAATCACTCTTGATCCTTTGAGCAATGTGCAGACAGAGAAAGGCCAAGAGCTAAGGTACTGTTAGGAGGCCAAATGTAGGGTTTTGAGGTAAAGGGCGAAGCTCGCTCATATGCAGTGATGTGAGTTTATTGTTTAATGGAAGATCCGCAAGAATCAAACAACGGTTGCTATGTCAGGAGGCAAAGTGCTCATTTTGCATAGGATGACAGAGGGGGGAGGGATTGCATTTCAGAAAAGAAAGAGAGTCAGTTGTTCCATTTGGTGGAGGCCAATGGAAAGAAACTTTGGGTCAACAGCGATGGGAGTCCAACTGAGGCATGCTGGGTATACAGCACACACACACAGCTCCTCATTACACATGGACTCAGTCTATCCATAGAGCTGTGTTATTATGTCAGATGTCATAAACGATCTCCCACTACACTTGCAGCAGCTCATTATTAGCTTGTGATTGTGTGTGTTAGGGAGCGTGTGTGTAAATATTTACAGCGCAACACGTTAAATTCCAACTTTTGAATTTCTTTATGAACTTTTGCCCGCACCTTTTGCTGTAAGATGTTTATGATGTTGTTGACCCCTCTGACCAGGAGCTCAACACATGTAGAAAGGTATTTAATTCAGTCTGTGTGTGTGTGTATGTGTGTGTGTGTGTGTGTGTGTGTGTAAATCCACCAGCTGCTGTCTATTAAAACAACCATTCTCCATCCAACAACAATAAGACCTGGTGACACAAGAGTGGAAAAACGCTCCTCTCTGCCAATGTCATTTGAGCAATAACTCAATCCCAAGCAAACCTTGATGGCAGAAAAACGCTATCCCAAAATTTGGCTCGTTAATTGCTTCCTTTATGAACAGGAAATGAGGTAATGACTTTGTGTATTACCTTATTTCCTCTAACACCTCCTATCTTTCCTCAGGGACGCTGCCCTCGGGCCACCCACTGGTGATCTTTCAGGATGTGGCTTTGTCTGAAAACTATGCACCCTTCCTTCCTTCCTCCCTTTCCTCCCTTTTTCTTCTACATGACTAGTTAGACTTAAAGATGGGACTGGTGTAAAGTTACCAGTTAACGTACTCTGAGATCAATGCTTGTTCCCGTCAGCAGCACAAAGACAGAGACTCATATTCATACAGGATGTATGCATGACAGCTGAGATTTACATCCTGCCCTATTCAGCTGGATGATTGCTCCATCCCCCAACTGTATTTTTCCCAGATTGCATCACTCCCATCACCACAATGCTCTCCTTTCTAGTCATCAACAGCCTCCTCACTGTCCTCCCTGCTTTGCTTTCATCATCTCATTTCATGTCCATTAATCGTCATCTGTAGTGAATGACCTCAGAGAACAACCATTTCTGTGAGCGTGTGAATAAGAAAATGCAAGAAAATGTGTGTGTGTGTCTCAGACAGGTGGTTGCTGACACACTAAGGTGTTTTTAGCGGTGAAACAAAAACCCACTACCCACTTCCTGTCTCTACCACAGACCACAGGAAACGACCTCTGCATCCTTGCAACCCCCGACTGCTAATTTCACCAACACAGACTGACAGACCAACACTTAACCACTCACTTAATGAGATTTATTGTTAATTAAAACACAAACATCCTACTCAATAAAGGAACTGTGCGCTGATACTGGTGACTTGTGGGTTTGTGGAGGCAACATCTGAGATGACAAACATCCTGCATTTGATTGAAGTAGATGTAGACACAAGAAGCAGTGGTTTTATTAGAATGTCATGAAAACAGAGGAGATGAATCACTAAATGAATTTAAACTTATTGAACCAACACACTTTCCAAGGCACTTTAGGTCCAGCTCGCCCCTGCACTTTCGTGCAAATTTCCAACCACTTTTTGACCATAAAAATCCTATGAATTCACACATATTGTGACTAAAAGTTTCTTTCATGCGCACCTCAGACATGTTCAACACGCTCCATTTGTTGGGTTGTTGGCTGTTGAATGTTGATGTTGCCATTCTTTTTAATGGTGATGACACACAAAGATTAGCTCAAAATACGGGAACTCTTTGTGTTATATATCTTCATTGACTCAAACTATTTCCAAGGAAACATGTTTTAATTGCTTTATTTAATTAATGGATGAAAAAACTAAAAACACTCTGGCTGTCTTCCACTCAGATAAATTACAGACAAGAAACCTAACTTGTGTGAATACCTTATTTGCTCTGAGACATTTCCAGCAGCTTTTTGCTTACACCGGAAAAATGGCATTGATGTTCCTAGCTTGATAGCCGATCTGCCTAGCATCCCTCATCTTGTATATGTCCTTTATTGAAGCCTAGAAATTGGACAGCATTATTTGCTACAATAAATAAAAACTTATTTGGTCTTTTGTCAAATAACACTAAAAAATTAAGTCAGCGCACTCACAAAGTGAAATCATTGTTTAAAAGTGCTGTTATTGTGAAAAAAACACGTACTCCATGTTGCATCATCTTTTAGTATTGAACTATTGATTTTTAGCTCATCTAATAATTGATTAAGGAAATTCGATAAAAAGTGCCTCCCTACTGGGTTAACCACACGCTAAATATATGTTACTTTGAACACTTTATTAACGACTCGTACATACATAATTTTATTTATGTATTTATAGAGAAAATAGTACATTGCTCTGTGTTTCTTAACTGTTTACAATTAGAAAATATGGGCCTTTTTTCCCTCGTGTTTACAAATTTTACTGATGGAAAAAAATCACATATAATAGCATCAGAAGACTAATAAATTTTATTGTCGTCTGTTTTAACAATAAAACTTGATAGCAGGTTCGCATCCTTAGTTTCGAGTTGTGGTGATGGGCCAGCTCAGTTGTTTATATCTGAATCATGGATTTGGGCCTTTAAGTTGACAGTTGTATGTAGGTCAGTGGAGTTTTCTTCCACCAGCGCAGCTGGAATTATAATTCCATAGGCAGGGTACGATGATTAGAGAGACGTTTGGTGCCACTGTATGACCTACCAGGGTCATTTAGGCCTCCCTGCTCTTATACATTACGCACACACACACACACACACACACAGACTATTTATTAATGATACTGAGGGAAGCAGGTGTGTCGGGGTATAAAAACAATGCCACTTCCCGCAACACAGAATGCTACACTGGCTGTGGGGTTGGAGGACTGCTGATACTGCAGATCAGATCTGAGTACCTCAGCTCAGTGGGTTATTGGAACTATTTAATGTGCAGAACTAGAGTTCAAACTGTGAGTGTTTTTCCACAACTGACCATGGCTGAGATGCTGCAGAACCTCTCAGACTGTAAAACCCACTCCCCCCAGTCCACTGAGCCATAACTTAGGACAGATGTCAACAATTACATCTCCTCCATCCCTCTGAATATAACTGTACCCACAACTATCAGACCCCCCCCCTCTCTCATACCCACAAAAATTGCCTGTGTCTCTGCCCCGACCACAATACAAGCGCTTGCATTTCTCCTTATTTGCTTTTTCTCTTGCCCTGCTGCTTTTGCCCCCTCAGCATTTCTCAGTGTTTTCACGAGCGCTATCATCATTATGGGCTGCTTCCTCTAACCCAGGGTCAAAACCCTTCCTTAATCCCTGCACCAACTACAGGCAACTGATGAAATTGCTATTCATCAGGATGCAAAGTTTTAATAAAGCCTTATGGTCCTCACAATCAAAACCAGTGCATGTGCATGCCCATGAAATCTTTTTTTTTTGGTGATTCAGAAAATCTCTGATGGAAATTAGTATCAGGGAAGATCCTTCATGCCTACATATGAGGATACAGTTTCTCAGTCACTCTTAATTAAAACCTGTCTTTAACTCCTGAAGACTTTATGTATTTCCTTTACCTGGCTCCTGTCATTCTATCTTCTTTACAAAATCATTTGACTTTTTCATCAACTCTAGATTTATTTATTGGATTTAAATTATCTATTTTAGACACATTCATCAGGTTTATTCCTTTATTCTGCAATCACTTATCTTTGTTTATCTAATCTACGTGTATTTATTTGGGCTTTTCCTCTCTGCTTTTATTTTTCTGATTTAATTCCCAAACTCTGGATTTATTTATCTGGCATAATTACTTAATTGTGGGTGAATTTATTCATCTTTATTCCTTGACTCGGGATTTAATAATCTGACTTTCTTTCTTATCTGGTTTACTCCTGTATTCTGGATTTAATCTTTCCTCCCTTTAGTGCTCACCTCTGGCTTTGTCCCTCACCTCTGGATTGATTTGTCGCTCCGTCGCTCCCTGTGCGCTCAGCTCCCACACCACCGCCAGCAGCAGCAGTCGGACAAGCGATTTCAGCTCTCGTGCCATCACTTGACTCTCCAAAAAAAAAAAATACAAAAAAATGGACAGGTCTTCCCGTGACAGTTCGCGCTATCTTCACTTTGCTATGTGTCAAAACATTGTCCGTGAAAAAACGTATCCCATGAACGAAAACGGTGCAACCGAGATCAACTTGGCGCAAAGCAAAAAAAAAAAAAAAAAAGAGTTTCCAGAGGATATGTGCCTCTCTAACTTATTAGCCTACTTGAGTTACCTAAACCACGAGAGGCATCTGTCCAGTCTTTGCATTCTTCTCGCGTTTTTGGTGAATTTTAACCAAATAAAAATCTGAAGGGGGGCTCTGGAGCTGCAGGCTGTGCGTATTTTCTGTCCAAATACAGCTTGCGCTTTGCTCCAGATGTTGCAGCCGCCTTTGTTTTCATGAAGCTGTCTGACTCCTCGCTGTCCTCTCTTGTCTACCCTCCGGTCGGCTTATTTTGATCCCCTCTCCTCTTCCCCTCTCTCCCCGCTGCAGACGTGGTAGTTTGATACTCCCTGGAGACCTTAGCTGGAAAGTAGAGGGTTGTAAACCTCCCCCCTCCTGAATCAGCCCGCCCCTCTGACATGGAGGGCTGGAATCAACTTGGTGACCTTCACATTAGACTTGGCACCGTTTCCTTTTACCCCTAGGCTGTGATTTAATGCCCCATGCTCCATAAAATGCACAAAGCTGTTATTATTTACAGAGAAGAGTCTGCAAACAATAATCTGAACGACAAATGCGTCAACAAATCACGCGGATAAAAAAACTATTTGGAGCACAATCAATGTATTTCGAAGAAGTTTTAAATTTAAAGGTGGTTTATCAATTGGCCTACAGTAATGTGCTCCCATTAACAGATATATAACCATACAATGAATCAATTTTTAAGACATTTCTGCCATCTTAAAATTGTTTTACTCATCTGTCTTTTTGACATCAAGGCAATAACCAAATATTAGCATATTATTTTTTATAAACGTGGGAAACTCATTATCACTTTATTAAAGGCTGTTGTGTAATGTAATGTATTTAACACTAACATATTAATACTGCCTTAGTGATTCTTAAGTGCTGCTCAGTGGGGCCCAACTTTGTTTTCAGTATGCAGCATCAAACTGTATTAAAAGGGAAATTGCGCCCCCTAATGCACATGTGCACATACTTAAACACTAACATGTCATTTGAGGTAACCTACATAACCTCCTACTAGATCCATGCATCACATTGCCCTTGATTATTTTGTCTCACATGAAACTTTTTGCCTTAACGGGAAAAAAACTGTGTTCTCTACCATTGTCAATGTTGCTTTGGTCCCAGATCATAACTGCAGGCTGTGTGTTTATTGGCATGCATGTGGTAGCAATCATTTGTTCATAGTAATGGCAGCTATGATTTCACATCACATAGGTTGGCAGCTGTGGGCAGGATGCATTATTAGCAGCTACGTGTGCACATGCATACAGAGAAAAGTGTATAAATACATACAAACAAAGAGCAAAACGTGTTAAGACTTGAAACACGTTTCCTGTTACAAACAGTATGTACACACACATACTGTAGCTCAGCTGCTGCTCTGGCCACAGCTGAGGAGAGACACTCCTCTCCCCTTGCTTGATGTGACACTGGAGGGGAACTTTGATTGTTTTGGCAAAGAGCAGAGACCAATGATATGTGACTATGAGGGGCCATTGACATTATAATTGGACACAAATTCTCACAAGCATGTACGTATATCTGCTGTGTTTAAGTCAATAAGCCAGTTAAAAACATTTGTTATATAAAATTCTCTCAAGACAGAACATGATATTTTTGTCCAAACTGGTTTTTAATATGGAGATACTGAAAGTACAGCTTACAACAAACAGACATAGACTTCTGATATATATATATATTTATAGCAATTCAAAGTTTTAGTAACTGAAAAAGTGTTACAGAGATTACTTTTGAACCAAACAACAATCATAATATTCACAAAGCTGAAGGTCAACGGTTACAGACAAGACCATGTCCTCACTGGGTTCACAAACACTGCAGCTGTGCTTCTGGTTTGACAGGACAATATAGTGAAAAAGTAAATCACAGTGACATGAGTGAGTAGTTTATCTTAACCACAAGATGGGGGACAAAAGACTCAATATTCCCCACAGAAACATATTCAGTTTGTTGGCCTTATGTGCTCTCACAAAGCAAAACTTTGCTTTCCTAATTTCCTCATTTATATCAGTTCCCTCTGTGACTAAAGGACATAATCTTCTAGATATGAAACAGACCTAGGTCGGGAAGCATTGCAAAGAAATTAATATTGGTTAGCTTGAGCCTCCTTTGGTGCCAGTTGGATCAGATTTGGTACACGGCACAACACAATGAGTACTGAAATGTTTACATACTGACATACAATTACTTGTAATTATTCTTTTAGTGTACCATCCTGTGACTCACACATAAGCTAATAATATCAAATTTGTTTAAATGTTGTAAACCATATCCATCTATCCCTGTTATTAAAAACATAAAAATATCCTAATTATTTGACCCAGGTCTGATATGAAACATTGATACAACAGGGATACTTTTTTTTATAGAATGTGCATCAAACTATTAACAACTTAAGCCAAACAAAGGTACCTTTTCATCAAATCCAGCAAAACCGGACTATGTTGCTTCTTGACTATTTTCATTTTATTTTTACATCAGATGTCTTTTAACACAACAAGACCAAGCTGATTGACTCACAACTTTCACATACAAACATATTACTCTGACTATCAAACTGACAGGCTACTGAAAATGTGTTAAGGAAGCAGTACTACGCAAATGTTCATACAGTTTCACCAAAAGGTAAACACTGATTGAAAACACCAGAACGCTATTCAGGAAATTCTGCAGAGTTGATTTATGACCCCTCACTAGACTCTTCCCCTGCTTCCTCTGGATCTCTTGGATCCATCTGAGATCTCAAGGGTGATTTTGAAGACCGTACTGACTCATTCTCTCCTTGGCTGCCAGAGGTTGGGTCATCAGTTGGTGCGTTACTGGTATTGAGGAAGGCTTGGTACTGGTTCCAGAAGCCTGCTGAGCTCCTTGTGGCAGGAATGTTCAAGGAAGTCATAGATGTAGAAGAAGGAAGTTGGTCAGTGGAAGAACGGCTAGCCCTAGCAGGTGGACGTGTTGTTTTGGTCAGCACACCATGGTGCTTCATGTGCCCCTGGGAACATAAAGCAATTCATTTTTTACACATAGAGAATTTTGTATTTTATATTTTAGAGCTTTATTCCTGTACTAATGGTTTAATTCTCAAGAAAAAAACATTGTACTACATTGCCAACATAGCCATGCATCTCAACAATGTAACCTAATTTTGTATTATACAATTTTTTTCTTCACCTTCAGTCCACTGCGACTGGCATACTCTTTTCCACACTCGGCACAGCAATAGGTCTTCTTCTCAGGACGAGACATAGGAGATGGAAGTGTTGGGGCAAGGTTGATCGGGACAGAACCATCCAGTGCTTCAACAGGAGCCAATCCACTAATCTTCACACCTTCCACCCGGTCTTCCCTTCCATATGAACCAAAATGAAAGCTCTGACGGGTCTCTCTTACCAAAGTGGCAGCTCTCTGTGATGCACCCCTTACTTCAGCAACAATAGTGTCAGCAGTCTCCGAAGTGGACTTCATGTTTGGGTCCTCGTCAGGCACAGTTGCTTGGTCTTGCTTTGGTGTTGCTGGTGTAGAAGACTGATCTTTGTCTTCTTCCATAGGTTCTGGTAATTGGGGCTTTGGGGAGACTGACTCTGATTCCAAGGTTGGTGTTGCATTAACATTAGACACATCTTGATTCAGACTGAGCTCAGAGGAGGTACCGGAACAGGTGTAAGCAAAGGGGTCACTAAGGGTAGGTGTGCTTTGGAAGTCCTCCAGGTTTGATCTGGAGCCCAGGAAGGCATCAGAAGAGGTAGCTGCTTCATCCTCTTTACATTCCACTACCATAGCACTCGATGATGCTGTGGTTTTGGTAGCAGAGGAGGAAACTGGTGGGGGGGTGGATTTAGGAAGGTGGTCATCGGCCATGGCTTGTTGTTCAACTTGGTTGTCTTTGCCAACTGGGGAAGCATGAGCTGTCTGTTGGGAGGCTGGTAAGGGGGCACTGACACAAAGGACAGGGGGCTCTACACTGCCTGGTGGTGGAGTTTGTGTAGTGGGATTCATGAAGGGGTCAGGGCTAAGGTCAGCAGGGGGGATAAGGTCTGGGCTGGAAGATCCAGACTTGCTGGGATTTTTGGTTGACCCGGCTGATTTTGTACTGCCAGATACAGGGACTGTGCCAACTGCTGGTGTGGGAAATTGTGAGCTTGGGGTTGGGCTCTTAGAGTGGCCTGCTAGGGGAGGTGTTTTACTAGATACAGTATTTGGGTCAGTGGACTGAGAGTGAGATTGTGACAAGGGTTCAGCGTTAGATTCAGCTGGCATCTCATGTGCAGAATCCTCTGTGCCATCTGTGGGCAACTGTCCGCCAAGGTGCATACGGATGTGGTGTTGGAGCACTAGGGCATTAGTGAACTTACGCTGGCACAGTGGACAAGAGTTCTGGACTCGTGCATTGGGTGGTCGGGCATGATGGGTAGCCAAATGTGACCGCAGGCTGCCTTTGGTAGAGAAGGATCTGCCACATATCTTACATGGAAAAGGGCGTTCTCCAAGGTGTGTAGCCTGATGCAGACGCAGTGCTCTGGGACAGCTCAGCACCCGTAGACACACTCCACACTGATTAGTAGTCAAGTTACCAGCTGGACCTGTGATGCTTAGTGATGGTAACAAGCCCTCTGTCATGGCACTTGCACCATTGGCATTCATGCCTAAGGCAGCAATCATCTCAGGAGTGAAGTTTGAAACAGAAGTGGAAGCAAGAGTCGAAGATGGTGGGGATGCCATGACATATGTAGTGGAAGTGCTGGCATTTGTAAAACGACTATTGGCTGAACTTGAAGAGGAGGTGGCACTGCCTGATAACATCTCCAGCATGGAGGAGGAAGACGGGGAACAAGTCCATTGAGAAGAGGAGTGGGGGGCCTTCTCTAGCTTCTCCACCAGCCTCTGCAGCTTGGAGGTTTCTGATGTAGGAGTGGTGGTAGCCATGGAGGATGAAGTGGTGGTAGGTGGACATGGGACTTTGGGAAATGAAGAGAAAGGGAAAGAAAGCTGAGAATTGCTGGAAGAAGCAAGTTGGTGGGAGTTTGGAGTAGAGGGAAGTGGGGTGCGTAGCAAGCCCAAGGCTGGATGGTTGTAGAGGGATGAGTGTGCAGCAGGGGTAGAGGAAGAAGCGGAGACAGCTGGAAAAAGGAGCTTAGGCAGGTGGGCTAGCTGAGAATAGGCAGCAGGAGAAAGCATTGGGACATGAGGGGGAGTATTTTCATCAAAGTGCTGTTGCTTGGCACCCTTAAATAAGCCTGTGATTGTGGAAGACGAAGACAGGGAAGGGTTGGAGAGGAGGGAGGTAGCCAGAGAGGCGGTGGAGGTTGAAGAGGAGGATGAGTGGGATGAGCCGGATGTCATAGAGGCTGCAGCTGCTACAGCTGCAGCCCTATTCAGCTGCAGAAGAGAGTGTGAAATCAAAGCTAGGTCTACACTTGGGGGCAGGGGTAGTGTAGAAGGGGTAGATCCTCCAGAGGCTCCCAGAGAAAAACCAGCACTTGTACCACTGACCTCCACATTATCTCCACATGTTTCATCCTCAGGCCTGCCTTTTGGCTTCTTTTGTATCATATTCATGCCACTAGTACTGCTACCACTAGTCATGGTCTGTCCCATTTCTGATCCTGCAGTGGCCCCTAATGCTACCCCAAACAAAGATGGTGGCAAAAGCGAAAGTGAGAGCTCTGGGTTTTGCTCACGGTGGCGAAGGAAATGCACCTTGAGGTTGCCTCGTGTGGTGAAGCGGCTGAGGCACACTGGACACTGGTAGGGTCGTTCCCCTGTGTGTGAGCGTAGATGTATCTGTAGGGAAGAGTCACTGCTGAACATTTTTCCACAAAAGCGGCAGGCATGTTGGAGGCGGCCAGTAGTGGCGGAGCTAGAAGCAGGGGAAGTGTCTGTTCCTGCAGAGAAAGACTGCAAAGCATTTGGGGAGTTTGAGACCATAGATACTGATGTGGGAAGGGATGAGTTTAGGAAGGACAGGCCACTGTGGCCACTAACTGATGTGGTATTTGAAGATTTCTCATGAAGATAGCGGTTGGGCAGTGCTAACGACAAAGCTAAAGGATAAGTGGAAGAGGCCATGGAGACAGCAGCAGAGGAAGAGGTGGAGGGAGCTGAGGATCGAGAGCTCATTCTTAGATAACCATGAGCCCCTGCAGTCCCTCCTGTCCCTTCAATTTGAGGCTTGTGGGGCTGGAGGATTTGAGACAAGGAACTACTTGGCTTTGTGGGTTTGTTTGCTCCCTGAGAAGGGAGCAGGGAGGAGAAACATGCCAGAAGAGGAGCTACAGAGGTGGATGGCTGAGGTGCAGTTGGCTGGGTAGTTGGGCTGGCTGCCCTCTTGCTGCCCTCCAGGCAGAGCTGGGGCAGTGGAGGGAGAAGATGCTGGGAGGGTGTGTCTATAGTGTAGGAGGCTCCACCAAGGCGTAGCACCTGTCTGCAGATTTCCTCTGTTATCTGCATCTGATGGATCTGTCTTTGCTGTAGCACCCGGAGCTCTTCCAGGATTAGGGCAATGCTTAGCTGGGCTCTAGAGGGTGCAGCTGAGGCAGATGTCACTCCTGGGCTGGGAGTGGGTGTAACAGGACTTGGAGGGCCCTCAGGCACACGGCTGGGGCTTCCAGGGTGCGGGGGAGGACACAGGGAGGCAGAGGACGATGAGGAGGAAGAGGAGGTGGTGGTAGTGGCTGACAGCCCTAACTTGGGAGAAGCCATGTGTGCACTTCGGGAAGGGTGGATGAGGGCGCTTGCAGGAGATGTAGGATCGCAACCAGATAGCTGATCAGCAGGTGAATGCTGAGTTTTGGAAAAGAGAGATGAGTAAGGGAAGTCAGGAGAGAGGGAGGGCTTTGGGTCTTTGAGTGGCTGGTGGGAAGGCTGGATTGGTGAGCAGGATCTCGGTGGACCGTCAGTGGGTAAAGGAGGGGTCTGAGAGCCCTTGAATGATAAGTGAAGAGTGACAGGCAGCTGAGAACTTTGAAGAGAGGCCGATGGACAGCATAAGGGAGAATCCAGGATAATTGAAGAGGAGTTTGACCTTACTGCCAAGTTGTCATCTAAGGAAATTGAAAAAGAAAATCTAAATGTAATTTTCAGCATTGTTAATGATAACAAAATAGCAAAGTTTTACAAAATTTTCTACAATCATTTTTATTACATAGCTTTTTTTAAATGACTATTTTAAGTAAAAATCCACATTTTAAGGTACTTTCAAACAACAAAACCATCAGTGAGAAGTAAAGGATTCTATTATAGATGGCTACTTGATGCGTAAAGGAAATGGAAGAATTCAGTTGTCTAAGAGATTATTCTTAACCTCTGGGCTTAATTTCCACCACTTTATCATCCACCACTGCTTTCTTTCCCTCTTTGTCCTGTCTATCCTCATCAACTGCAGCCTCCCAACCACTGTTGCCACACACACACACACACACACACACACACACACACACACACACACACACATACAAACACGTCATGTATGCAGATGCTCATGCTAACAAACACAGACACAGATTCCACTGATCTGCAAGAAGACACTGCTCACCCGTAGAGAAGTCTACCTTGTTTCCAGGGCAACACGCGCAAGACAATGGACTTAACCCCCCCCAATAAAAAGTAGCCACATCTACACACTGAGACACTCTTCCATCCCTGCCCCTTTCTTCCTTCCTCCATTCAATCCGTCTTTCTTTCATCTCCTTAAGAGCCCTTCCCCCAGTAGCCCAACGGGCTGCTACGGGTAACGTCCCGGTTGGGTACTGGCTACTGTACTGGGTGCCTGATTGGCTGGCAGACTTGACCTTAAACACTCTAAGGTCGCATTCCTGATACGGTTTAAGGCCAGGCAGAGGAAGAAAGGTGGCGTGCAAAGAAAACAAACAGCCCTGCAGACAGACATAATAACTCACAGACCATCAACAAGCTAAGTTAGCCCCAAAAAAGTATAGAGAGACAGATGTGAAAGCACACACACACACACACACACACACACACACACACACACACACACACACACACACACACACACACACACACACACACCTGTCAATGCCCAAAACAAAAAACAGCCAACACTTTGTATGTACAGGGTTGCTCATGCAAATGTAGAGAACTTACTGCTGTTTGCTGGAAAGCTACAATTTTATGACACAATGCGGGCCCTTCTCTTGTTACTGGAGTGAACAGACAGACACAAATACACACTTGCTTGCGCACTCGCACTCGCACACACACACACACACACACACACACTTCTTCATGGGTATGTTCATGCTTCAGTGCCCAGCAACAAAGCTGAAAGAGGACAATGGGGTCTAATGCTATTGCAGTTAGAACACCTTATACAGTGCCTCACAAAGTTTCCTTTTCCTTGACCTTCTCGTGCTCATCTCTTTGCTTTTGCTTTTGCCAAACATGTATCGTGCTACTCTTAACACATTTTCAAATTCACTGTATGTTGTTTTTCACAATTATTTCTCTGGGGATTAATTGCATATCCCCCTATCTGGGTGGTCTGTTTCTTTTAACCTAGCAGTGATGAGGAGTGAAGACATTTGGGTTTTACAGGGCAAAGAAAGCAGCAAATGGCTGCAACCACATAGAATGAATTAAAGACTGTCTGTAGGCCAATTACTCCAACAAGCCCTCTTTTTCATGGCGTTCAAGTATTACATAATGTGTATTAAATGGATTTAACTGTTAAATAATTCTGGTATAAACCCATTTAGAAATAATGATGAAGATTAAATGATTACTTTTTAATCAATAACACTGGAAACACGTTTTAACTGCCCATAATGGCATTTCTGTTCAAAGTCCACCTCATATGGTTGTTAATATTTGAGGTTAAACACGTCATTCTAAGTCAAAAGTTAAAGCATCAGTTTAGGCTTGCATTTGAGTAACGCTAGAAATACCACAAAATACTTTAACTATCAGCAACTGAAAGGCACAATCTCTGCATATTGAGGAAAAATGAATTACTTGAGGTCTAAACCTCCCATCCAATGTGAATCTCATCCCACCGAATAAGCAGCATTCTGTTGATATGTAGTCTAATTCTCACCATGCTCAAGTATCCGACTGGCACCGAGGGTCAGGTTCATAAGCTGCTGGGGTCGTTTCTGTTTCCGACGGGACATGCTTCTGCTGGATGGGACCGACGCAGGGGCGCATTGGCCAACTCACAACTTTTATTCTGTCTCCCTGCACACTGAAAAAAGTAGGTATCTAAATTACTTAGAGGAAGAAAAAAAAGAAGAAAAACTAAGGTATCATCTTCAAAAATGTGACAGTGGATGCTCCGGATTGATGAGTCTCAATAAAGCGTGTCCACGTTGGTGGCATTGTGGTGCAGAGAAAGAAAAACAGAGGTGCCAAAGAGGCATGTGTGACAGTTTCTCTCAACATGTCTCCCTTTTCTCAAAACTCACCGTTGGCCCTCCTTCTCCGCGCACACACTCACACACACACAGCTCACTTGTTCATCCACTACTTTGCATTCAAATGGTGAGTGAACACCCCTTCTTTTGAGCCAAGAGTCCACTGCCTCTCTTTAGTAAACCCTCATACGTTGACACTCAAGTTCATCACATAGTGGCTGTTGCCTAAGTTTTCCATTACTGATAGGAGCATATAAAATCTAAGCCTCACTGTGTGTCTTCCTGTGCCTAACAAAAGGAGACTCTGTGCACAGGTGGGCGCAAAAGCCAATGTCAGCTCATTTAAATGATCTTTTTTTAAAAAATTAAACCAAAAATATGTGTCAGAGGCCAACTTGTCACACATATTCAAGTCAATTCAAGGTGTGCAAGGTTTCATAGTGCTCCGGCCACCTCTAAAACAGGCTCCTGTGTGAGCTCAGTAAACAGAGCAGCTGAAATGAGGTGGAATTTGCAACAATGGCGTAGAGGGAGCACAGCTGAGTGAACATCACCCTCTCAGAGCCTCTCCAACACATAAGGCCACTGACTGGAGGCACAATGCTCCCTTTTCACCCTCATCCCGACTGCCTACCACGTGGAGAGAGGTAGTGAAAGAAAGACACAGCCAGAGTGAGGAGGAAAATAATTTTTCACCCGGGCCCTGTGACACCCCCCACCCCCACCACCAACATCCTCCCACGTCCTCTCTGTCTCTCTGAGGCTTGGACAGAATAATAAAATGCATCTGAGGTTTGACATAAAGTCTGAATGTTATAGGTCCTCACAAGGTAGCCGAGCAGTCAAATCGGGTAATGATTTGCGTCTGAATAATTAAAATAGGTCTTCCTTTGTTGGACAATGGAAGTCCGATTCCTTAAATGTGATAGTTTAATCTCGGACATGTCATTTCTGTCGTGGACCTGGACACTCTTTTATGCAAATCCAGCTGTGATTTCCGTATTATATAAAAATATATTAAAAAATAGAGAACAATTAGGCTATAAAAATGCGCGTGGTCGCGTAATCGATAATATTTTGTCAAAGAATAAGAAGCGATAACTCTTGTAGTTACCAAACAATCAAAATACATAGCCTGATATCGTTTCTTTTTTTAAAAAAACAGAACTCTATTGTGCCAACAACGCACTCGTATTTTTCGTGCCATCTTGCCAATATGTTCGCCTATCCAGACGGTCGCACGTTTTTACACCAATGTTTTGAAACAAGCGTAAAATACGGCGGTGAGATGCGCGTCCCCGCTACTGTACGGCGACCTGTTGCACGCCACGCGCGCTCCCACATCATAACAAGTTATGATTCATAAAATATTATGACTTCTCGAAAAAATACAGTCCCGGATGTGCATTTCCTCCACAGGCCGCTCGTCGCCGACATAAACGCAGTAAATATAACACAAAAACAACTTACCATGTTTGAAACGATGATTTTTTGGCAGCGATATTGTGTAATGACACGGGGGGAAAAGCTCAGGAGCTTATGTTGGGTAAGATCGGCTCCGTCTCTCAGCCGGGACACTGGCGCAGCAATTCCCTATTCACTCCCAGGGATGCGCAGTCGGACAGCCGCATTTTTTTCAATTATTTATCTCCGTCGTAAATCGCGTTTCTTTCTCTTATGACAAAGGGTTATTATGCCTGAATGTATTTACTCATAGTCCAGTGGCAGGAGGAGAAGCAGGGGCGGTGCTGATAGCTGTACTCGCTACACGGGGAGGATTATTTTTCTTGGCCGTGCGTGCTGCTCTTCCTCCTCTCTTTGTATTTGTCTGGGCCTGCTCCTGTCAGGCCTGTCTGCGCTCTCTGCGGTACTGTCTGTCTTTCTGTCTGTCTGGTGAGCTGGCTAGCTGTCTGTCTCCCTGTCTCTTATAATTAATGGCCCTCGCCGCCAGACGGTCCTCTGGGAAACAGTGACCACGGTTACCTCCACATTGGCTCTCAGTGTGCATCTCACATAGGAGTGCAGGCCCGGGCACACACACCTCTAACGCAGGACTGAATGAGTCTGACGGGGATTAGAGATTTGTACACATGTGCATGATTGCCCCTCACCTCGCTGTCATAAAAAACATCATAATTCATTAAAAATATATATTTTTAATATATAGAGAATATACATTAAGTTTCAGTGATAACAAATATTTTTAAATGCTGGATTATTGGTACAGCACGTGGTATCCCTAAAGATTGTATGGGTCACAAGTTATTTTGTGTCTTACCCAACAGCCAAGTGTAACCCAGTGCAGCCATTTCCACAGATAAAGGCAAGTACTACCTCTCCTCCATCACATTTTGGTCATTTGGAGACAACAAACAGAAAATATATAGAAATGAACAAAGCTAGTAATAGATCTGGATGCTGTTTACAGTCCCATGAATAGCTATAGCATTCTTCTTGATTCTGATCTGTAGTTTTTCTTTAATGGATTGGAACACAAAAAAACTTTATATATTTCTAATACAGTAAGATAATCAGACTTAAAATCTAGTCTGACTTGTGTGGAAACCTAGAGGAGAACTTATGGAAATTATATTGAGAACTTGAAAATGTATTCCCACAATGTAAATGTTATATGTCATTTGACTAAAACTTGAAATGAAAATACAGTAATTGAACTTACATTTTTATTTTCACATGCTCATGGCTGTTCCATAACCATATTAAAATAATAATTGAAAAGCAGTTTGACATTGACTCTGCAGTGGACAATATTCAAATTTTAATTCAAATTTGAAAATTTAAATGCAGTATAAACAATATAACCTGATTTTCCATATATGCAAGCAATATGTAAATGAAAATGCAATCATCTGACAATTTAAAAACAAAAATGGCATTTGACAAAGACTTACATTTTAATAATAATAATAAATAATACATTTTATTTATATAGCGCTTCTCAAAATACTCAAAGACGCTTTACAAGTACAAACAAGCAATACATTAAAATTTTAGTCATGCTTTCGGCATGAATGAATGCTCGGACATGAGCTGACACAGAATCGTGATAATGAAACATTTGCATCTCACGTCCACGGCATGGTTTCACTGGAAAATCCAGACATCTGCATTGATTTGTCTCCATGTAGTTAGAAAATGACGTATGTGCACAAACAGGTGACAACTGCCAAACAGAACCCCCGCCAAGGGGCATACCTGAGGATGTGATGTCACTTTGCCCATGCGAACTCTTGCAACTCTTGCAGATGCATTGAAAATAAATCAAGCCTTGACCTGCTGTACAGTAGACTATTCAGAAACAGTGGCCTTAGTCTATTGCATTTACATTAACATGTCAACATATCTTGAGTTTGGACATCAACTGTCAAACAAATGTCCTGCCTACAGAGAGTGATTCATGTCTTGTAGGGGATTATTGAAGTCACTGAGATTCATCCTCTGGAGATCATGAATCTTGCCACCAAATTTTATGCCAATCTATCCTGCAGCTGGCAAAACACACAACATACTCAAACCTAAAAAGGTCTTAAAATAGGAGATTTTTGGAGTGATAATTCATTAATTCACCTAGCCCACTGTTTCTGTTGCTGATAAGTATCATGGCATGTCAGTGTTTACAATTTAACCAAGATAAGTCACCCGCTTCCTCCTCTGAAATTTTGGCTGCTAAAACACTCCATGCGTCTGACTGAGAGTGTTTCGGCATTTTGTGCAGGGTAGGTCAGTAGTTTGCAGTGTCACAAGAGCAGCACACTGCATTAGTCAGTGGTGCTGTGGCAGGACAGGCAGTCTGGTAAGTGCACATCTTGTTGTTTTGAAAATTTTTCAATGTGTAACTGTTTTAATTTATTATTACCATTATTTCTGACTGGACATGTCTTGTCAACTTTACTACCATGTCTCCTGGCACCCTGTGGCAGACAGGTGCTGTGGTCTTACATCACTAAAGCCACTAGGTGTCTCTCAAAGACAAAAAAAGTTGCAATTAGCTTGAGAACCTCATATGAGTGTTGTGTTGTCTTTTATATATATATATATGTGTATTTTTATATGTTTAAATGCTTTTAAACAATCAATTCATTAAAGACAATTAAACATTAAAAGAAGATGACAAGCAAAGACTTTTAGATTCATAATCACAAATATGCTAATGCCCCCCTGTGGAGACTTCAGCTTATGCCTAGAGGCACGGGATATATGCTGAAGGGTTTTGTACCCCTGGGAAAACTTGCGCAGCTTGATTATAGAGGTTTAGGCTTTGGAGCTGACATTTTTTTTCCTATTTTGTGAATTAGACCCTGATGACAGAATGGACACCTGGTTTGTGAGGTAATTCAGAAATTCAAAGCATTTATGTATAATGTGATGACTCAGTCTAAGCCACAATGTAAGGGGTGTGTTCAAAACCTCCCTCTTAGACACAGTTCCCCTTTTAAACCACTAATCAAATTGACTAGAAAGCTGTCTCTGTCTGTGAAGTGTCTGCTACCTTGTTCTGAAAGTCTGTGAACTTCATCACAGGCTTTTTGCAGCATGGAAATGCTTCCATTGTGTCCCTTATGTCCCTCCTGATAAAAATATAGATTAAAGAGTCTATTAGAGGGCTAAGATAGACCAGAGCACTTGTCAAAACACTGGAAAAATCCTTGACCGTGTCATTTGAGGCATTATCACCTTTGAGAGAGTAGAAGAGATTCCTGAAACAGAAGGGGAAATACATAACCATGTATGTCCCCAACACCAGGCTCAGAACCCCCAAAATTCTTCTCCTGTTCTTCGGGTCATGTCTCATGGCCATACTCTTGTTGAGGGCTTTCCACGTGGCTACGAAGAGTCCCAGAAGAAACGGGGTAGGGAGGAGGCAGATGATGGAAAACAGCAACATGGAGAAATTGGTGTTGATCAAGAAGAAGTAATCCAAAGAGGAGTAGGCCAGTGAAAGGCTCCACACACAAACTGAGATCAGGATGGATAACTGTGCAGAGTTCTTTGTGTGGTACCACACTGGACAAGCCACCAACAAATACCTTTCTGCAGAAATCAGCAGCATGAAGCTTAAACTGGAAGTCAGTCCCAAGCGGACAAACAGTCGCGCAATGCAGCGGGCGATGGCGAAGGGGTAGAAGGTGGCATCAAAAAACCGACTGATGATAAAGACAATCGTAATCCCGATCTGAATGAGATCTGACAGAAGGAGGTTTATAGCGAAGATTGGAGCAGTTTTGTCCTTCTTGAGTAGACACAGAAGAGCATAGCAGGCCAGGCAGACTTCAGGTAGTCCTATCATGAATATCACCCAGTCCACAACAATACCCATAGTATGTGTGTAATAGACCGGGTCATTACAGCAGAGAAGTGAAGCACTTTCATCTATCCCAGTCATCTGGCTCTTGTTGGACATCCTTAGAGTATCGACCTTGATGCTTTCAGTGCTGCAGTTTTTCATAGTCAAGTTCTATTTTTTGTCTCTTATCATGTCCGCTCATGGTTAAAGTGCATGACTAGCTACAGCAGACAGCCTGATAAATATATTGTCATCAGATATGACACTGTGTCACTTCCTGTGAACACCCTGACACACATGCAAACATTAAAAATGACCCTTATCCACACACCATGCACACAAAGGGTGATATGAAAACCCTGAGAACATTTTGTAGTTGTTTTTTTCCATAAAAAATATGCAGCCAAGTTAAATATCAGCATCTTTTATATTTGGTATAACTTACCTTTGCATCTCTGTTTTATTGCATTAGTCCCACGTCCTCTTAAATTGAAATTATTCACTGTCATTCTTTTGAGCAGTCAGAGGTTTTTAGTAACCTTTGATCCACCCCTTTCATGAGAGAGGAATTATGCAAACCAATATAATATCTCTCTTGGAGACTATTATGGTATTAATGTATTGGTGTAGTCAACTCAGTATATTGTTATTTGTTAAACAAACACTGGAGATATGGCACCTATTCCACAGTGATAATATGCAAACAAGGCAAAACAGGTGATCAGGAGATGCAGAAAGACAGAATGGCATTTCCCATATTTATTCATATCTCAACGGGAAACACAAAACATGCTTCAGTGCACAAACATAGCACAATAGGTAACACTGTTTGGCTCTTTAACAGTATAGTACTCATAGGTACCCTGTACTCACAAATATACATACAGCATAAATCATTTCTCCTCTACCCTGTACTTATAAAATAGTTAGGCTACAGTCTAAGCAATGTCTCTGTTCCTCTAAAATATCCTGTTAAAACCCAGTGCCTCCAAAATATCTAAAGCGAAGTCATTTCTTCTTTTCTGTCACTCCCAACAGAAACTCCCTTGTTCCTTTGTATCTACATTAAGGTACTAGTACCAGTAATATCTAGGCAAGTGACTCATACACAGTATTACACCTTAAGTGAAGAGGACTTACTCAGTAAGTGATGATAAATTATACTGTAAGTCACAAGCTGCTTTATAAAATGTTACCACGCAATACATTAAAGTGAGACAATGGAGGCTCTGGTGAGCATCATTGTTTTAAAGACTATATAGTTTCCTTTTAAAATGGATTAAAACATAGTAACATCACTGTGTTATAATACTGTACAGCATAATACAATCCAACTTATAGAAATATTATATAACTATTATATATATTATATATTATAAAACTCTAGATAACAACTTAACTTAAAGTTGTTCAATAAAACATCTCTACCTTGGTCAGAGTGATCAGGTGTTTTTTCAGGCACACTACCTAAGTAAGAATCTCAGATTACACATAAATGTGTTTCTGTGTTTATTTCACACGTTTTCGACTCCTTGTATAATTTCATTAGTCCATTTTCTTTGAAAAAAAGCTGAATTTCTGGGAGCACCCAGTAGCTCAGTTGGTAGAGCTGGCACCCCATGTACATAGGCTTTGTCCCTGCTGCAGCGACCGTGGGTTAGATTCTGGCCTCTGCCCTTTTCTGCATGTCACCCCCTCTCTCTCCCCCTTTCACGCTCTATCTGTCCTATCAAATAAAGGTGAAAAAAGCCCAGAAATATAATCTGAAAAAAAAAAAGCTGAATTTCCATGCCCTTAAATTTCCAGGAGATGGTTAGCTTAGTGTAGCAGAAAGACTTGAAGCAGGGCAAATGGCTTGTCTGTGTCTGTCCAAAAGTTACAAAATCTGCCCACCAGAGCCCATTTGTCTACCCATACAAATACCAAACTGTAAAAATTACAAGTTGTGCTCCTATGGGGGGTTATGTGCAGGACGTATTCTTAGATTTTCAGACAGAGCCTGCATGGCTGTTTCCCCCTGCTTTAATGAAGACAGCACACAGACAAGAGAGTTACATCGACCCTCTCATCTTACCCTCAGAAATAAGCATATTTCCCAAAATGTACCTTAATTAATCCAGAGAAGAGTCAGATCATTTATGTTATACAGTTGAACCTGAGGGGGACATGAATGTCTGTACAAAATTTCAAGACAATTCATACAACAGTTGCTGAGGCATTTCACTCAAAACTACAAAAATCATCCTCATGGGGGCAATAGGGGAAAAGTTTAAAGATCTAGAAAATCATTAAGATACATTATCTGTACACCTGAGTGTAAGTGCAAATGATGAATGAACATTTTCTTTTTTTCAATTTTCTACATGCAGTGGAGACTCTGAGCTGCTTATTTACTTTGTTTCCTTTTAGTTTTATGCTCACAAAGCCTGAAATTGTTAATATAGTTTTTAAGGGCTTGAAGGGCTTGTTTTTAAGCTTGATTTGGAAATTTACAATCAGTTAAATCCTCAAGGAAGTGAAAATAAACCAGTGCCTCAGTGCACAGTTGGAGTTATCAATTTTCATATGTACAGATATAATTTAAAAAGATGAGCTAAAAAGGAAATGTTTCATATGACAGCACAAAAACAAGCGAGCTGAGGTCAGAGTGCTTTTAAATGTGCACAAACGGTATTCACTAAAAATAAACAAGACAAGTCTTCCAAGAACAGTTTACTTCAAAGTTACCTAATAATTTATCCCACATCCCCCTCCCATCTCAGGGTCATGTGACCTCCTTGAGTCCAGTGCTACCGATAAAGTAAGACACCCTGGGAGGTGAATCTGTTGGGATTAGCCTTTGCAGTCAACATACTGACCACACTTAACACGCTCACCAATGGCCTCAACCTGCAAACACCAGGGCACCAACAGGTAAGAAATTCCACTTTTGCTCTAGACATTCATTTCAAATTCTCATCAAATTCAGTTAAGATGAACATATGTGAGTTGGTGGTTAAACACGTAAAATCCCAACACATGTTGAGAGTAAATCAGGCCAACAAGCTGTCAAGGATGATCTCCTGATCCCCTGTGCTTGGGTCTGAGTCGAGTTAATGTTCATCTGGGGTCAGTGTTGCAGCCTTTTACCCTTACACTGCTACTGAGCGAGTCATTTTTTAAAACATTTTGAACACACTACTTCCTTCCCTTCGATTATAAGATGTAATTTTTGAACAAACCGCAGCAAGTTTTCCTAGTGATAGTGGTTGTTAAGTATTCTATTCATAGAGCACCGTAGGCAAACGCCCAGTCGACAGGATTACTAGTCTGAGTGCACAGTTGGAGTGAAACAAGGACTTCCAACTTGCCATCACTGCAATTCTAGGTCTTTTTATTCTTCACAGCATTCTTACGTATATGTAACATCAGCGTTGTCTTTCATTTGATATTGGACAGGCCAACAATATTATATCTGGTTACATTTTCTTAGCATGTACAATAACTGACTGCTATCCAAGTCATCAATGTATTTTTAAGATAATAGATAAGATAATACTTTGTTGTCTCAAGCTCTCAACAATCAACAGAATAGCATAAAAACCCCCAATAAAAACATCTGAGGTCGCCTTCCAGCAGTCATCAGAAAGACTATACAATAAGCAACCATGTGTCCCTCTAACACTGTTACGTGAGAAACACATTCACATTATAGACCTTATACATTCAGAGAAACCCCTGTCTAATTACAGTATACATGTGGGATATAAATGGGGGGGGGGGCACCTCCTTGTGTTTCTCATTTGGAGGAAGAAAAAGTGCTTGTAATTTTAATCTCTGTCATGTGTGTCTGCTGTTCAGTTAGTAGACTTGTGTGACACACACATCAGAGACCCTTCATCTGCACACTATGGCATCTCTGGAGGAAGAGCTGACCTGCTCTGTGTGCCGAGACTCCTTCAGCCAAGCACACCCCCTGCCCTGTGGTCACAGCTTCTGCCCCGCATGCATCCGCGATGCCTGGAGCGGCCAGGACGAGGGCAAAAGTCGTTTTACCTGCCCCCAGTGTCAGGAGGAGCACGGCGTAGTGTTGTGTGACTGCTGCCCTCCTGAGTCAGCAGAAGAAAAGCCAGCGTTGGCTGTCAAGACCTGCCTGAGGTGTGAAGTGTCGCTGTGTGACGAACACCTCCAACCCCATCTGGAGAGACCAGCGTTCAGCACCCACCTGTTGGTGGATCCCCTGGGGGACCTCTCACAGCGAAGGTGCCCGACACACACAGAGATATTGCGCTACTACTGTGCTGATGAGAGGGTGTACGTGTGTGGTGACTGTCTGCTGGATGGCGCCCATGCTCAGCACAAAGTAAAGGCTCTGAAACAGGTGGAAGAAGATCTGAAGGTCAGCTGGATGTCCACATGTGTGTATTTATGTTTGTTTGTGCATGAGTGTGTGTCTACTCATATGTGTGTGATTCCACAGGTTATTCTCCAGACACTGCTCAGCAGGGCAGAGGAGAAGCTGAAAGATGGAGAGCGAATCCTCAAAGAGCATGAGAGTATTGATTCAACCATGGCTGTGAGTAAAAATACATGATGGAATATAATCGACTCTCTCTGTAAATGCTCTGTGCACCCTGTGCTGCCCAAGTTATGACCCACAAGGGATCCCAAATTAAAATCCACAGACTGGCCTCATTCTACCGATTGATTTTTCAAATGAATCATACGTTTTGATTATGTCTCAATTACTGATCTGGCACCATCCACCAATCTCTGCTTTTAGGAGTCTTTGAAGCAGGATGACTCCCAGGTGGAACGGCTGGGCTCCGACCTGCAGGTCCAGGTAAAGAAGCTGGTGACTGATCTGAGGGAGATCACCAATAGGGAGAGACAGCAGGTCATAAAGCGTGTGCATGAAGACTGCTCCAAGCTGAGAGGCGACATGAGTCAGGTGCTGACCATCCAGCGTTACCTGGCCTTGCTGCTGGCAGAGACGGATCCTTTTCTGCTTATCTGGGTAAGCTGAACAGACACTCTGTTGTACATAGTAGCCATAAATAATGTAATACAGTGCTCTCAGCTGTGGAAATAGACATTTGATACAGTAGAGTTTCTGGTTGTGAAGCAGAGCAGATCACCTTAGCTACATCAGTTTTTAAGCTAACCACGTTTAGCCATGATAGTGGCACGGTTGGATGGATGTGAGTGTCGTCCTGTTGATCCCTTCACCTCTTTGATCCGGACTGGATTATCCCAATCCCAACTATTGAATGGATTGGCATGGCATTTTGTACAGACATTTGAGGTATTCAGAAGATGAATTCCACTAACTATGGATGGTTTGACTTTTCCTCTTGCACCATCAAGAAAATATCTTGTTTGTTAAAATTTTGGTTTCCCACTAATGCCTTGGTAAATACACAGCTTGTTGGTATTATTTTGATCTATGTTGCAAATCTTACCTCATGTGGCAAACACTGAATGGAGGATATAATATATATTATCAAATATTATTTGATAAGTCCGTCACATCACTGTCACAGGGGGAAAAAGTCAAAGCACTGGAAAACTTGTTTTCAGCATCTTTCCTTGACGTTACATATGAATGATAGTTTAACACTCAAAAACTCAGCTTACCCAATCAATCCTGAATGTATGGGTGTGGTTTCATTTGACTCACAATGGAAAACTATTCACAGTCATCAGATCCTAATTCAAATGTTTGTGTCATCATTTTCCCAACTGGGCCCAAGTCAGTGAGAAGAGAACAGACAAAACAGCATAGATAGCATTTCCTATGGGAAATAACCTTTCATTCATTTTCTGTAACCGCTTGTCCTCGAAAGGGTCGCGGGGGAGCTGGAGTCACTTCCAGCTGTCATCGGGCGGAAGGCGGGGTACACCCTGGACAGGTCGCCAGACCATTGCAGGGCCGACACATATAGACAGACAACCTTACATGCTCACAGTCACACCTAAGGACAATTTAGAGTCACCAATTAACCTGACCTGCATGTCTTTGGACTGTGGGAGGAAGCCGGAGACCAAGGAGACAACCCACGCAGACTCAGGGAGAACATGCAAACTCAGAGGGGCCCCTGCCCATGGACCGAACCCTGTTCCAACCGGGTTTCGAATCAGAGACCCTCTTGCTGTGAGGCAACAGTGCTAACCATGATGCCACCGTGCCGCCCTGGGGATATAACCAAAACCGCTCAATCTTTGGCACATGCAGTGTTAATATAGGACACAATAATTATTGGAAATGCTGATAAAGAACAAAAATTTCAGGGCCCTGAACTGTCCATTGTTATAGCACAAAGCCTATTTATTGTCTTAAATTGTGGCAAGCAGTTAAGTTGTAACCCACAGAACAATCTGCCATCAAACAGTTTTATGTTATTATTATATTACATATACAGGGGCCACTACATATGTTTACTATAGCTTATATTATTAATGTTATATAATCTCATATAAAAGAGATGGCACATATCTACCTCATAAAATGTACAAGCTCCCAGATATAGTTAGGTGTATGTTTGAGTGAAGGTTCCACTTCGTGTTTGTTTACTTTCTTATCCAGCTGGACAGACACAGCGACATCTGTGATTTTTTTTCTGTAAATGAATTGTTTATGTCCTTGTCTCTTCTTTCCTCAGGCTTTTCAATCAGATGACACAAAGTAAGTCTAGAACAAGTTAGTGACACTAAGTGTGGTAATGTGTATGTGTGAGTAGGCAGTCTCATATATATGTGGGGCGCAGAAAAGACACAAGACATAAATGAAGGAAAATGAACAGCTAAATGTATATTTTAACAACAAAAGTCTTTAATCTTTAAAGGTTCATTCAACAAAACAAGACAGTTTTCCTCCTGCAACACAGTGTGTGTTGTGCTCTTGTATTCTAGGTTACTAGCTGATCTGAACAGCCCACTTTTCGTCCCTGATGCTGTCAGTCTGGACAGGAAACACATCTTGGAGGACATAGAGAGCAAATATCGAGAGTTCATCACCGGCACTCTGCGCTGCCTCAGTGGACTCAAGAGGGAGCTCTGTGAGTGGACACTTTTTTTTTACTTTCGTGGCGAGAGTTAGACAAGAAGATTGATACCAGCAGTCAGCAGCTGGTTATCTTAGCTTACCATTGAGGGAACCTGCTGCATATCATATCTGTGGGTTTTTATTTCGCCTTATTCTTCTTCTTCTTATTTTTTATTTACCTCTCTCACAGTAACCAGTCCTTTGAGTCTGGACACCAACACTGCCCATCCTCTGCTGAGCATCTCGGATGACCTTCGCACAGTGACACGGGTTAAAAACCGCCTGCCCTGTGCTGCTCACCCCGAACGTTTCGACCACTGGCCGCAGGTCCTCGCCGCCCAAACATTCACCTGTGGGACTCACTACTGGGAGCTGGAGGCTGAGGGATTCTGGGATATTGGCATCTGCTATAGAAGTATTGGACGAAAGGGAAAAGAGGGCAACGCCTTTGGGAACAACAAGGTATATCTGCCATCTACAGATTGATTGTTTGGTCTATAAAATCTCAGAAATAGTTGAAAAAAATCCCATTACAATTTCAAAGAGTGCAATCTAGACAGTTTGTTTTGTCTGATCAAAAGTCCCAAACACAAAGATAATGTTGTTTACCATCATAGACAACAGAGACAGACAGCCAATCTTTAAATTTAAGTAACCACAAAAAATGTGTAATTTTGTTAAAAAGCAAACAAACAAAGTAACCCAAACAAATTATCAGAATTGTTGTAGATAATTTTTTGCCAATACATTACTCCATTGTTTCAGCTCCGGTTTCAACCAAAATGAAAACATATCCAGTGATTAAAATGTCTTTTTTAAAATGTTCAGGTATCATGGAGCTTGACCCAGCAGCATGACAAAAAGCTGGCTGCCTGGCACAACCGCAGGAAGACCCGCCTCACGTACAAAATGACTGGCAACCGTGTTGCAGTCGCCGTGGACTACGGAGCAGGCACCATCACCTATTCTGAGGTGGGACCATCCAACAACCTAACTCACCTTCATACTTTCTCCACTACGTTCACTGAGCCGGTGTGCTTGGGCTTTGGACTTTACAAAGCTGAGCTCAACAGCCACATCTCTATCATCAAAGTCTGAGGCAGAGAAACGGAAAAGACAGACAGAGAAAATCATGCTGATGGGAGTTGTGCTGGTTTAACCTAGACAAAGTCATGCCAGGATGAAGGGGTGTTGATGTAATTCCCGCTTTTGGAGCCACACAACTTGGAACTTTAAGCCTGTCTGATGCTTTTCCTCTCTCAGATCTCAGCCTCGTCTTTTTCCTCCTTAACAAAAAGACAAAACAATATTTCCCGAAGCTGAAATCAGGTTACGATGACATGGAAATATCAGAGATATTTGGGAATGTAGAATTCATTGAGTGAAAATGAGTGGATCCCAGCAGGACAGCATATGAAGAGGAAGCTTTGAAAAAGGACAAAAAATAGGTTTTGGTGACAAAATTGCAAGATTATTATGTGCTTTCTATTGATGTAGAAACTACAGTTATGTTAAAGAAGGGTGTAATTGTTGGCAACTTATGATGTCATAAATATTAACTAATATACCTTTACTTATCCCATCCTTTCTTAAACATCTCTGATTGTCTACCTCCGTTAGACTGAAAGCTACATTTTGTGAATACCCAATTATGTCTGTTTGTATTAGGTTTTTCCTCATCAGGCTGGTTTATGTGTTCATATACTCAAAAAAACACTAAAATAATATCCTCACAGAGAAACTGATGGTTTACCCTGTTAATCCAGTCTGATGTTTAACAGGTAGCTACCTAGCCATATAAAGCGTTGCAGGAGTTTCCCATGACAGTTTATTTGATCCTTTTTAAACTCAGCTTGAAGACACAGACAGGAATGACTGATTTGATTGGATATTAAAGAGAGAAAGGAAAACAACTGCCACTCACTTGTTAACTTTGCTCTTTGAAGCAGCTCAGATACCCAGTTATTTTCTTTATTTCACTATAAAGGCGAGTGGGCGGATGTAACATAGAGGGTGAGAAAGAAGCAGAAGGAAAGGGGGGTGGCTAAGAGAGACAGAGAGAGACATAGAAAGGCAAAGAGATCAGAGCATACTCTGGCTTGGCTATGATCAGACCGACTGCCTTGCTGTAAAGTAAATGTGACAGGGGAGCAAGACGGATTTGACCATACAAAGGTACTTCAGCTGGGAGGAAACAACTGTTTTCACCTGATATGGAATACAAGATTGTTCAGACGGAAACAGGTGACTATCTATTTTTTTCATTCACTTAAAATATTAGGAGTGTACTGCAAAATGAATACAGTTGGGTCATTTTGAAGCACTTGTTTTAAGGTGAATAGTTGATCATTTTACAATAATGTGAACTCTTCTCTATGGAATTAGTTAGAAATTAGCGATGAAATTAATTTTATTAAACCTCAACATGAAGATGATTTGCCTAATGCTGTTGCTCATCTTGGTTAAAGAAAACTGAGTGTTGTCAAAATGTATTATTTTAAACTTGATGGCATCACAGAGTTAAAAAAAATGATTTTATCCCCAATTTAATTTCTATGAGTTAAGCAACAGAAAGGCTGTTGAATGTGGAGAGAAAATAACAGATAAATGACCAACAAAAAAGGTGACTTTTTTTTTTTTTTTTTTTACATATAGCTACTATATTTGTGTCCATAAGTGTGAAACAAAAGCACAAGTGAGAGAAAGAGCGTGTGCGTTTGTGTGAGGGAATTCGTGTTGAGCAGTGCTGGGAGGGAGGGGGGTACGTGTAGAAGACAGATGGTCACTCAGTGGAGTTGTTCCCCCACACCCTCTCTCTTTCTCACTCCCTTCTGGGCCCTACATCCTTTCCCTGTCACCTCTCCAGAATCTTACCTCATGTGTTTTTTTGTTTCTGCACCTCTCATCAGCATCTTTTGTCACCCCATCCTTCCCTCCATCTGCATCAGTTTAAGTCTCATCCTACTTTGCAGACCCTTTCTTCTCTCTCCCTGCTCACGTCTCTTCTGCCTTCTTGTCAGGTTTTTTGCTGAAGAAATCAACTTGAAAATACCAAGAGATTTTTCTTTTTTTTCTCGTGATTGTCATTCTGGCCCCTGCTGACACAGCACGTAGGACGCTGAAGACATTTGGGAATTGTTGGGGGCAAACAAACTAGAAAGACAGACAGAAAGGGAATGATTGGCAGCTATGGCCAAAGAAGAATTCTGAGTGTTTTCTGAATATTATTCCATCTGCTGGCTCTGCTACTGCCCGGGTGCATATTAATGTTTCAGCGGGTACCAGGCCAAATTACATAAAGATTGAAGTTTAAAACATTTTCATAAAGACAAATTTGTTTCACTTTAGCATGTTTGTTTTCGTATCAAGTTGTCCAAAGTGACACCTCTCTATCGTAGAATCAATCAGAGATATTCGACCAAACATCCCAGGTTCAGTTATGCACCTCAGGTCAGTCACCTTCGACCTCCCCATACTGTTGGGTGTGCTCCTGTTGTGGGGGCCCATGGAGTCTCGGGGCCAGAATGACACAGAGCCCATTATCCTTGAGGGAAAATGCTTGGTCGTGTGTGACTCCACTCCTTCATCCGAGCCCGCTGGTAATGCCCTGGGCATGTCGGTCCGCTCTGGCTCAGGCCGGGTGGCCTTCTCCGCCAGCCGTCAGACCAACCACGAGCCCACGGACATGAGCAACCGCACCATGATCATCTACTTTGATAATGTGAGTATGTCACTGCTTAAGAATCTTTTTAGGGATTTAAACATATTTTAAAAAGTCATATGTGTTATTCCTCTGGTCTAAGACAGTCCAAAAATATAAGTAAACATGAACAACTCTCCAAAATCCAAAAGCTAGAGTGCTAAAACTCAAATTTGTGATTTCATAGGATATAGATTCTGGATCTTCTCCGTAGAAAATGAATTGGGAAAGATGTTCTAAATCAGTGGTTCCCCACTGGTCCAGTTCCTGGGTCTAGATTTCTGCTTAGTCATTAGTTCAAGGTCCACACTATGATAAATAACCACATACTCAATTTTATTTCACAAAACTGTAAACAACATGTTGACTTAGAACTTAATGAAATAAAACATTTTGCAACCAGAAACAGAGACAGTACTTCAAAATAAAAGCTCTGTGGTAAAACAGAGTCATGAGTCACGGTCCATTCAGAATAGACCCACGACCCATTTTTGGACCACAACTCACCAGTTGGGGAAACAATTTTCTAGATAACACTGAGAGGAGAAATACATTTTGTATTTCCAAACTGAGAACACCAAAATAGAATAGAGCTCATTTGGGTATATAAAAAAAAAGAAATCAAACATTCTGTGGGTCCACAAAATCAGGCTCCCATTTATTGTTGATGAAGCAGCTCCAGACTTTACACTTGATGACATCCCACGTTTTAGACTTACCTCTCTGGTTTCTGACTTTAGATAGAGTGGCTTATAGTCACAAACACTGACTGAACTTTTCTAGTTCATGGAAATAACATATTAGAATTCTTGGTTTCTGTTGTTTTCCCACTTTAAGTTACAGTAAGCCTTTTTGCAGTTAAAAACAAAGCCCTTGTGGATATTTTAATGCGGCATAATAAAATAAAGTTGATCAGTTTTCAACTCACAGCCTCTGCACGCTGCAGTGTTTTGTAGTCAGTCTTCTGCCAATAAGATGCATATACCATTAGAGTGCTGACAGAGAGGGAAAATGCAAATGAGGTAAACAGTGAACTTTTGGACTCATCGTGCAGCAGCGTGGGCTGCATTTTCACGGGCATTTTGGGCTTTTTTTAAATATTTAAATTTAAAGAAAAAAAGACAGTATTTTGGGAAGAGACTGAACTCGAAGTGTATTGCTCATTTTTTTCTTCCTTTCTTGCTGTTGCATCAGATTTTGGTGAATGTTGGCACCCACTTTGACCAAGAGAGCAGTGTCTTCCTGGCACCAAGAAGAGGCGTGTACAGCTTCAACTTCCATGTCGTAAAGGCTTACAATAGACAAACTATTCAGGTACGACACCTTAAGTGACACTCCAAGTTTTCATTGCAGTAGAAGCGGCGTGCGCTCTCTAATCCCTTTGTTTACTCTCTCTTAGGTCAGCTTGATGTTAAACGGCTGGCCAATGATTTCAGCTTTTGCCGGGGACCAGGACGTGACCAGAGAAGCTGCCACTAATGCCGGCCTTGTGATTATGGAGAAGGGGGACAAGGCCTACCTCAGACTGGAGAGAGGCAACCTGATGGGAGGCTGGAAGTACTCCACCTTCTCTGGGTTCCTGGTCTTCCCCCTGTGACAGAGATGTTTGAGGTGTTGGGAGGGTGACAGAAGGAGAATAGACAGAGAGATTGAACAGAGGTGGGAGAAAAACAAGGCTTTAGTCTGTAACTCTTTAATTAAACAGTGCACGAAAGGATGTGTTTTATGCAAAAATGATATGAAGATTGTGCAAATTAAGAGCATTCTCACTAGAGACCAAAAGAATAGGAGGGGGGGGGATTCATGATTTATGTGTGGATTTTACTTGCTCTGTTTCTGTGAATAAATATTTGTTGGGTTTGTATAAAAGATACTATAATTGTGACAAAGTTATGAAATAGCCATGTGCAATGTGGGCTTCTGTGCTAAGATTGTTTTTTTCATTCAAGGTGTTAAAAACATAGCTGTGCTTCACATGGCATCCTGTCTAGCTAACAAAACTTGCCAAACTTGCCCTTTACTCTGCTGTGTGGTATGACTGATGCTCCTCTATATGCCTGTAAGTCTCCTGCAACAAATCTTTATTTACACAGAAATTTCTAATGAGGAGAAAATAAAATCATATAAACTTGGCTTAGTATATTGCTTTTATGCATGCACGGCCAAATATTCCTTTCTTCAAACATTTTAAAACACACAATAATTTATGTTTCATTGCCAGACGAACATACAGAAATGAATGAGTTCATACTGTTATATTTGAGGGGCGTGACGGTTTAATCTGCTCACACAAAACAGTATTTCTCCCTCCTTCCATGGTGCTCTTCCCAGTGCCACAGCAGCTGTTTGTAAATATAGCTCTCACCAGCAGAGTTAGCGTTGGCGTGGACCAAGCAGACCAGCATGGGGCAGAGTGTAAGTGTGGCGAATAGCGGATACTCCTCGCCGGGCCGCAGACAGATGGAGGCCTTGGCGAGCTGGCAGGCTCTTCTCTACAGAGCTGCCATAGATAAAGTGTGGTGTGCTGTCACATGTAGTCACTTACGCTTCCTTGGTTCATGACCACCTCACTCTCTCCTTCTCCGTCAGTCACCATTAAACCAGTACCATACTTGACCTCCTGTGCAGAAAATTATGACCTCTTCTTATGTTTTTCATGTTTTTAACAAGGTAATAATAACTTTTTGTGACATTTAAGTGGAGGAGATCAGAAATAGTAAATATGATATAAAAATCAAGAACACATTATCAACTGTGTGTAACTGGTGACTTGTTCTGTGGCCCTGGACGCAGAAGGGCCTGCAGGATGCTGTGTGACAACTGGTTTGTGGACAAGGGGGATAGTAGTGAGGGGAAAACTGGGACTGATTACTCAGGGCCCAAATTGGAGGGGGGACTGGAAAAGGCCAGGATGAACCGTTTGGGGTTTGTTTCTAATTTTTCCTAATTTTAAGTAATTAATGCATTCACCCTTTGTATCCTGGGCAAACTGGTGTGATTTCTTTCAAAAATATGGGGAGAAAAAGGCAATGAGCAACAAACAATTTTCCACAAATTACAAGAAATTAGAAGACTTAGAAAACTGTTTTTAAAAAGCTTGGGAGAATGCCTAGGGGGAAAAAGAAAAAAGCTATGAAAAAAATGTTAAGAATTAAAATAATTTAATATATAAAATCATGTAAAAAAAATCTTCAAAAAAATCTTTCTTTTTTTTTTTTAAAAAACAGATTTTTCTTGTACTTTTACTAATTTCTTAATAATTTTTGGGTCATTTCTTCTTTCCTCGCTCATTGACATCTTCCCATGCTTTTGAAAGAAATCGCACCAACATGCTCAGGTTTCAAAGGGTTAACTGAATTACAGTTGTCTGAATAAATTGGTTGACCGACTGAACTTCATAAAAAAATAGGTGTGGAGGCTTTCTGAGGCCACTCCTACCCTAATTACCTAATTAAGGGGAAAATTTCTGCCTAGCAATATAATCCTTGACAATCTATAAAACAAAGGAGCCATGACGGCTAATAATTGTATTTCGGTGTGAGGGCACTAGAGGGCGCCAAAACCCCCAATCACACAGAGCTGAATCACTAATGGAAGAACACAAATCATCATATTGGTACCTAAAAGAAAGCTGTTATTGATATTTTAACATGTAATGATAATCAATAGAAATCTCTCATTATGCCTTTGGGGTCTGGATGCATATATTTTTTAAATAAAATAATAAAGCAATATTACACGATGAGGATAATTGCTGAGGTGAAGCCCATGTAATAAAACCCTTAAAAAACCTGACTGTGTCATTAACAGATAGGCCTGTTGGGTTATGGAGTCTATTAACCCTTTAAAATAATTAAAACACCGTGTATTTTTCTCCAGTCAGCTCCAAGAGGCCTGCGCTTTCTAATGTGAGCATCCATGGCAGTAAAACAGCAATGTTGAAGATCACTCAGTCAAATGATCCCAGCTAGGCCGCATTTATTGTTTTCTCAAACAAACTATGGATCTCATCCCGCCCAAAAGCGGCCGCACTTATGACGGATAGCTCGCCCAGCCAATGACATTGCCATATGCTGCCGGCTCGGGACAAAACGGACCAATCACCGCTTGATAGCAGACGAGGGGCACGCGCTCTACGCTTTCTCTGGCAAGAATGTTAGTTCCTGCTCTTCCCTGGCCGTTTCCTGTAATCGTACAGTGTTGTGAGACGGAGAAAGCCATGTGTGTCGATGCAAAGGTAAATTTAGCACCCCGAAATTATTACAGTGAGAGTTAAGGCAGTGGATATGATGGTTATTTTCATGTATTTTTGCCGAAAAATAGACGCAGACCAACCGAAACAGTATTGCGGCCTAACCCGTGTCTGAACGTTGACGGGCAATGGTTATTGTGGCACGTTGCTTTGGTTTGGTCCGGTTTGTTGATGAGATTGAAGGAGTCCGGTAGACTGAATGGTTGGTAGTAAATGACCGAGAAGCGAGGAAACGTTTACAAACATACAAAACATCATGTTTTTTAAGCCTGACTATGTTTTCGGTGCCACGCACGCTTTTGAAATAGGCACATCTTGGTCGCGGTACAAGCTAATGCTAGCCGACGGTTTTTGTAAGAAAGACTGCAATACGACCAGAGAGGAAAGCATCCTACCTCTCCAGCATCAGTACCCTCCTCGTCTGACTTCACTACAAACTATTTTCATTCAACAAATGTTCTTCGGGTACCATAACTTTGCATATTAAGATTGAAACTGCTTAAATTTGTTGGTTTTTTCTTTCTTTTCTACCTTAAATGTCACACGTGAAAGCGTTTTCTGGACAAGGTGGCCACGAGTTAGATGATATTTTCAAAGAGTATTTTCTATAATCCAGTCGAAATCGTTTGTTTACTGGGCGATATATGCCGTTATTTTGTTTTTTAACTTAAATAATTGTTATAATTGTTAAATGAAGTAGTGGTGTGATGCACTAAACTCACAGTAAAGTACAGTTATTATTCCAGTAGCAGCTCTGAAGGAGATAAATGAGTGTGTTGATATATTGATTTGGTAAAGTTAAATGTTGACAGGCACCAAAGAAACAAAAATTGCAGCCGAAAAGGAAACAAAAATCACAAGTTGTACGATTGCCTTTTGTAATACAGAGCCACATTTGCCAAGTTTCTGTCTTATGTGTACTAACTATCGAATGAGGCTTACCAAATTATTTTTTGTTACATGGTTAAACTTTATAATAATCAGTACAGCATTTAATGAAATAATTTTAAAGTCATTCATTTGTGTTTCACTGACAACAGTGTTTCTCCTCTTTCACCAGCTGTTTACTTCAAAGTTGTGAAGAACTGGACTGCGACTATTTAGCTTCCAACTCGGAGTCTTCTTAACACTGTGCCCGTCTCCCTGTGTGGAGTGGGCAAGATGGCAGACCCCATCATGGACCTCTTTGAGGACACACCTCTGTTTAACTTGGATGCCCTGCCAGACGACTCCTTCTCTCAGGGCTCCTCAGACCCCGTGGAGGAGGCCCTTAAACTGGCATTGGGTCAAGTGGACCCACCAACCGAGTCTGAACTCACGGTCAACGCAGGCCTTGGTGTTTCTGTAGCAGCTCCCGCCATCCCGGACCCTGCTCCCGTTCAAGTCCCCACACAGCAGTCAGTGCCGGTGGCGACTGCTCAGACTGTTTCCATAGCTGCAGCTGCCACTGTAGCCCCAGTCCCTGCTCCTGCCCCCGTTGACACTGTACCTCAGATCCAGGCCCAGACCACCATACCCATTGTCAGCAGCACCAGCGTGGCCACTAGTAGCACTGTCCTGCTGAGCTCTCCTCTGACTGTTTCCAGCTCCCCAGTCACCACCACTGCCACCACACAGCAGCTTACACAGATAACTCATCAGCTCACTCCACAGCAGTTAGCTGCCATCACACAGCAAGCTGGTGGTAAAATTGTCATTCTCAAAGGTCCCCAGGGTCAAGCGCAGGTGCTGCAGACTGTATCAGGAGCTGCAGGCCAGACCAGTGGAAAAGTCATCCGTGTGTTGTCCGGCACTCCTCTTAAACCTGGCATGTCCATACTGCAGGGGGGGACAGTCTTGAATCAGGCGAGCCCAGGACAAGCTCAAGTTAAGGTGGGTGCTGCAGGGGTGCAGAGGCTGCTGCAGTCTCCCAATGGGCCAGTGAAACAGATGCTATTGACCTCCGTGCCCCAGCAGGTGCAGCAGACACAAGGTCAGACGGTTCAGGTGCAGATTCCTGCCCAAGCACAAATGGCTCAAGGGCAGACTCAAGTCCAAGTCCAGCCCCAGGCCCAAGCTGCTCAGATCCAAGTGCAGACCCAAGGCCAGGTGCAGCTTCAGCCAGCCATGCAGGCACAAACACAGGTAAGCACTACCTCTTCTGCTACAGCAGGCACAACCACAAGGAGGACAGATCTTGTGGTTTGCTATCAGGGTCGTTGCTGACTTTCTGCAGCTGTATTTTTAGGTTACTCTTTTCATAATGAGTCTTATTTTGTGTTTCTGATCACTAGGGTGGCGAAGCAAAGCGGATCACCCTGGTTCTACAGCAGCCATCCCAGGCTGGATCTGCTGCCCCAGCTGGTCAAGCCCAGCAGCAGGTCACACAAGTCCAGCAGGTTCAGACAGCCCAAGGGGGGCAGCAGCAGCAGCAGCAGCAACAGCAGCAGCAGCAACAACAGGCCCCAGCTAGACTAGTGCTGGGTCAGCTTCCTGGAGGCAAATTGGTGCTCCAGGGAAGCCAGCTCGCAGCCCTGACCCAGGCTCGTGCTGCAGGCCAGGCTGGAGGGCAGCCCAAAGTCCTCACAATTCAGCTGCAGGTGCAGCAGCAGCCCAACCAACAAGGAGGAATTAAGGTGAGAAATAAGTGCTTTACAGTTTGGAAGTACCTGTATGTTTAATCAAATGAGTGTTTTCAAGCAGTAGATTTACCTTCTGTTTGCTCTTGTTTTTCCTGCTCTCTTGTTCTTGACAAATTACTCTGAGCACCGATGTTCTCTTTTGTGACAGTGTGAAGTGCTGACTTCATGCATGCTGCTAGTTTTTTTTTCTGTTGATGCAATTGTGGGTGTTGAAGTTCTCAAACTTTACTGATAATGATGGAAGCAAAAGTCATTCCCAATACACTTATTATTGACATTTTTCTAATTACAGTCAAGTTTTCAGCCATTCCCAAAGAGTCAAGTATTTCAAATGGTGTATTCTGAAATCTGACCCGCTGTGACGTGTTGTTGCCCAGCAAAATGCCCCCAGCTGCCACATCTGTTTGATTAACCTGTTATTTTGCCACCATTTGTGTTGACTGGAATAGCTGTTTGCGCTTGTTTAGACAGGCAAACTTAATATTGCATGTGGTGTTACAGTATACCACAAACAAACAATGGCTACTTTTGTGTCGCCGGGACAGCTCAGTCCAAATGATAAATATACCCATATTGGCTCTTCTTACCACTATCTATTAGCACTTAATGTCAATACTAGCTTTTTTATTTGCCTTACAAGGAAATTCATCATCAGTTCACTATAGCCAGTTACTATCTGGTGCAGTTGAGTGCATGTCCGAGAAAAAAATTAGAGATCAATAAAATTGTAGGAATTTTATCAGAAGTCGTTGTGTCTTAAAGCCAAATGGTTTCAGGTTAAAAACAGCAATTTGGCTCTTAATATCTAACAGTACAGTCATATTGATTGTTGGCATTTCAAAGTCTCAAATTTAAAAAAAAAACCTTCCACATACACTTTTGTCTGAATGAAGTTTATTTATTACATAATTAATAGTAAAAATATATACATCTTGAGTGTGCCTCTGTTTAGTTTATTGCAGTTTCATGCTACCATGGCTATATTTTCAGCCAACTTAAAAGCCGAATGGTAACATCTGTGAAAATATTTTTTGTTGTCTTGTCCAGAGTTAGGTCTGAAAAGATCAATGGCAGTTTCATTGCTGTGTATTCATAACAGACATGGCTCCTTAACTGGCTCAATAAAGCCTAAAGCCCCAGTCAGAGATACCAGGTACTATGAAGGTGGTTATCAACAGCTCTTGTCAACCCAGGCTTTCTTCTTTAGGTTCTTTGCACGCTCCCATTAAAGGGGAGATTTGGTGTGTTTTTTCACTCTAAAACTGCACAAAATGGACAGATTCCATTCCCACTACCTCTGCCTATCAGGAATATGAATAAATTATTACAGCAAAAAGCAACACTGTTGCTGGTGAGAGAGGAATGCTGGCAGAGAATGACCAATAGTGTAAATTCATAAGTGAATATATTTATTTTACCACTCAATGCACTCAGTAGTGCTGACCGTTTATTTTTAATGTGACCGTTGCACATTCTACAGCTCTTAAACTTTATGCTTGATGCAGCAGATTTAAGTATTGTATTCAAGAACAGCATTTAGGTCTGACACTGTCCTATAATGATAGTTATGTGAAAGTCGTTCCAGTTTTTGGCCGAATCAGAGTGAAAAGATTTTTATTGATGAATATTATCAGTTAGAAATGCAAATAGACTTATCGATTTTCCAGTCAGCGTTCTACCAGCTGTAATATACCAGCCCCAGTGTAACTAACTGACCAAGCATTAAAGAGATAACCCAAAGTGGTGACATTATGGTTATGGTTTGAATGAATTCTACTTGTGTTCATATGTAAGGGAATAATATATTGATTAATCATACATAGAATTATTAATGTGTGCTTTGCAATTTTATAGAAGGCCTCTTTTAGAGCCAGCATGGGCAAATGGCCAGAGAACACTGTAAACAGATTCAGTAGTTCATTGGGAGTGAGAACGATCTTGCAAATAAAATAAAATAGTATTCTTGCTCAGAGTTTCTTCATCATTGTTAGGTACTGCAAGGTAAAACACAACAACATTGTGCTACTGTAATTGTGTGGCTTCGCTCGGTGGCATTATTAACGTAGCATTATGGCTCAGCAAGTTTAGTTTACATGAAAAACGTATTCCCTCAGCTGAGATTCTGTATCACGTAGAGATTGACTATTGACAACAGACTGATGCTATGTCCAAAGGAGATGATTAGTCAAAGGTGCTTTTTAGTCAACTTCAATGATGGAACTGAACAAAACTTGGTCAGGAGTTAGCGTGGCAAGTGAAAAGACAACAACCTTTATGACATGGAATACTGTAATTAACGAATAAATGAATAATTACTGAAATCCTTCTGGAAAAACCATCATGCACGTAAGAATAGAGGAACCAACAACACATGTACCACATCCAATCAGATGATAAATTTAAAAAAAGGCAAATCAAATAGATACTTTTTATAATAATGTTATTAATATATAATATAATAATATGTTTTCCACGTGTTCCTCTTGAGAAGGTTTTAATTTTCTTTTTACATTTTTAGTAGCTCATCCAAGTTTTTAACTTGACCAAAAAAGTTGCATTTATGTTACCATAAACATTTGGACAAAATTGGTCCTATATGTAAGTATTTCATGTGGGTTCTTTTTTTGTTGTTAAAGTTTTTGTTATTGTGAAATTGGTCTTAAATTTGATTCCAAGTGGCATTAAAAAGTCTTAAGAGTTAACTTGTCTTTAGCTGTAAGGACCCTGATCTCTATGAGAGACTTCAGAAAATGTCTGACTGTTTTACTTTACTGTATTGCATCTAACCTGAAATGTTTTTATTTTTTTAGGTTTTGCAATCTTCTTTTTTTGTTATTTTCAAATAGGTGTGACTGTGACTTGACATCTCTTGTTTCACTCTCACAGTACCAGCTTGTCTCAGGAGCTGGCAATACTGGTAGCCCACAGGTGTTGCAGATCTCGCAGGGCCAAGGAGGACAGAGAGTTGCGGTGCCTCTGAAAATGCTTCTGCAGCCACAGGTAGACCTCCAGATGTCATTGTCTTTTAGATACATACTAGTATTGTGAGAGTTTCTGTGTGAAAGACAGATTTCTGTACTCTGAAACATTCTCCCTCACACAGACAAGCTCAGCGTCCTCGGCTGGCGGCACAGTCTCTGTGGTGAAGGTCATCAACACGTCGACTGCAGGCCCCTCGACCACAACCACCACTCCATCCCAGGCTATCCGGATCACCAAGGCCCCTGGGGAGCCTGCCTCTGTGCGACGAGTGGAGATCCTCTGCAAGCAGGAGAAAGCAAACCGTATCGTGGCTGAAGCTATAGCTCGGGCCAAAGCACGCGGTGAGAAGAACCTGCCCAGAGTCCTGAACCAGGATGAGCTTCCAGTCACGCAGGCCTCCCCAGAATTGGGGGGCACTGTGACTGTGGTGTCTGCTGCCAAGAAAAAGAGCAGCGGAGGAGGAAGCAAGAAGAAAAGCCCTGTAGCTGGAGGAACGACACCCAAAGCTGCGGGAGGGGCAGACAAAAAGAGCAAAGTGAAGACACCAGGAGGAACAACTGGAGTGACTGGAGGCACAGTAATACCTGGAGCTGGGAACAAGAGCAAAAGCAAGACAAAGACAAAGTAAGTGACATCTTTCTGAGAGCGGGAATCATTTGAATGAAACGTATCTCTGTATATCTGGATATGTAGCCTTTCTGAAAAACAATATTAATAACAATCCGTTTGCTGCTTCTTCACTCTGTTTCCTCTCTGCCCTCCCTGCACCTTCCAACAGCACCATTACTCTAGTGGGAGCAAAGAAAAGAAAGAGAAATGCGTCCTCAGACCACTCTGATGGGGAGTTGAGCCCTGCCTCACCTGCTGCGCTGGATGATGACATGATAATGGTACAAACAGACACATGGTCACATAAATGAGATCAGTCCACTTTAAGATTGGATTAATGGTCAGGTAAAGTAAACTGACCTCTAAGATACCTACATTTAGAGGTGACTAGCCTGCTCAGAGTACATAAGTGGTTCTTGTGGGAGACTGCCAGGATTCAAATGTGACTGTTGTCATTAACATTTTGTATTTTCTAAAGAATGATATTACTGTAATGACAAAACTGATTTGTAGTGAAGCCTGTTTTAGCCGGTGCAGTATATCACCATAATTTACAAATGTGTCTGCTTATTGGCTAAATTGAGGTGGTAAAAACATTGCACATGTGTGAAATGTTAAATCATGGCCGTGTGCCTGTGTGAATGTCTGTTTTCATCTGCATTTACATTTTACTTGACATTTAAAAACACACTCAACTTACACCTCTGTCTACTGGCCAGAAGAGACGCTCTAATCGTGTGGTGAAGAGGAAGAAGTACACAGAAGACCTGGACATTAAGATAACGGATGATGAGGATGAGCAGGAAGATGTAGACGTGACAACAACCGCTGCCGCTGTGGCCTCCATCAGTGGCGGGACAGCAGCACAGCTAAAACAGGAACTGGAGCTGGATGTTGACGGACAGCCCAGCATGCAGTTCTTTGTGGTGAGTGTACAAGTATTGAAGCAAATTAATTTTTTTCTTTGTTGAAATTGAAAGAATTGTCATAGAGTGGTGGACGCTGGTTTAATTTGGGTGTGTTTGTCGATTTATACGTCATGTGTATTTGCATTTTGCAGACGAAAATTAAGAGGATTGGAATGGTGTAGGTCAACAATTTAAGTGGGCTACTTTTTTATTTTTACAGGAAAACCCAAGTGAGGAAGATGCTGCTATTGTGGACAAAGTTCTGTCTTTGAGGTTAACCAAGAAGGAAGTATGTTTATTTTTGTTTTTAAATAATTCATACCATACAATTAATGCATTATTTCAAATTCCATCATTCTGCGTTTTAGAATCATTGAACCAAAACCTGTTTTTGTCTTCAAGGTGTCTCCAGGCCAGTACACCAATGTTGAGGAATTCTTTGTAAAATACAAGAACTAGTAAGTGTCCATATATCAGTGAAGATCTTTGGCCTTGGCACTAACAGTGTCTGTTTCTTAAGGAGACATCCAGATGACTAAAATTTGGCTCTCTCTCGTTCTCAGTTCATACTTACACTGTGAGTGGGCCAGTTTGGAGCAGCTGGAGAAAGATAAGAGGATCCATCAAAAGATCAAGAGGTTCAAGACCAAGCATGCCCAGATGAGGCACATCTTCCAGGAGGTGAGAGGAAAGCAGATCCCGAAACCTCTTATCTTAGGATGTAGTTCAGCTGCCTCAACTAAATCTGTTAATGTACACAAAATTCACTGTTCAGTAAGCACCTTGGTTTTGGGGTCATGCTTTGGACCGTTTTAGCGCAGCACAAGAAATACAGTTATTTCATTTGTTTGAAAAATGTGAACATTCAGCGATGGCCCATAGGCCTCAATTCTTACTTTAAGAGTTAAGGCACAAAAAAATAAAGAACAGAAATTTTTTCATTAATAAACTCTGACTCAATAATTCCTAAACGAACTGAATAGAATGCAAACATGAAGGCACATTGTAGCGTGGCTCAAGCACTTTGACCATATGCTTTAATTCAGTATTCTCTGCGGTTAGATACAGTACATGCAAGTGTGATCGCATATATGCAGTGTAAGTGTATCCACAGATGTACCTGACTTCCGCTGAACAATGTCGGCATACATTTAGGCAAAATCGTTGACCGTTGAGCTTGACTAGCCTGGTTGACCGGGTTAAGCTGGGCAGCATGCTACAGCTAACAGACAGCAACTAGTGCGCTGCCAAAACTTTCAGGGAAAAAATGACACTCCAAAATGTCTCCTTCTGTTCTGTTCATGTGCGAGTAGTAGACATAAATAGACTAGTTTAAGTATCCTGTCTTATATCATCTTAAAAATAATTTAACATCATACCCCTATTAACACACAATGTTTCTGTTGTCTCTGACCCTGTGGTTTTGTTCAGGATGAGGAGCCTTTTAACCCAGACTATGTAGAGGTGGACAGGATCCTGGATGTTTCCCACAGTGTGGACAAGGATAATGGCGAGGTAAGAGACCAAGCCTTGTCAAGAAATGACTTGTACAGCTGGACAAAAGAGCTTAGCTGGCCCCTTTGGCTGTGCAGCTGAACTTTTTTTTTTCTTTCAGAAATATGACCCTTTCATCTTTTATGAAGTAGCATGTTTGCACTTTGCAGTCGTTAAATACTTGCTCTCTTCCCTCTAGCCTGTTATCTACTACTTGGTCAAGTGGTGCTCTCTGCCTTATGAAGACGCTACTTGGGAACTGAAGGAGGACGTGGACGAGGGCAAGGTCGAAGAATTCAGCAAAATTCAAAACCGACAACCTCGCCTGAAGAGAACAGTAAGCAGTCAATTGGATAATGGCCAGGAGCAGTTTTTTTATCATCTTCTTCTCTTCTTTTCATGCATTTTTTCTTCTCTTTCCTCAGCCAAGGCCGTCTGCCAGTTCATGGAAGAAGTTGGAGGACACCAGAGAGTACAAGAATGGCAACAGACTCAGAGAGTACCAGCTGGAAGGAGTCAACTGGCTGCTCTTCAACTGGTACAACAGGTATTTTTCACACACAGGCACACACTGGACAGTTGATCACCTGTAGCAAAGTGCATTTTGATGCCACTTTCAAACTTGATTAGTTGTGTTGGGTAAGGTGCTGTGATTAAAGTAGTTGCAGTTGCCACTTTAGAGTAAGGACTGTAGTAAAGCATAACACAAAGAAGGCTGGAAAAACTTAGTCCATTTTGAACGATGCTCGTTGATTGCTTCTCCCCAGTCAGTTCTAATTATTCTGCTTCCTGTCCTTCAGGCAGAACTGTATCCTGGCAGATGAGATGGGTCTGGGGAAGACCATCCAGTCTATTGCGCTGCTATCTGAGGTGTACAATGCTGGAGTCCAAGGCCCATTCCTTGTCATTGCTCCCCTCTCCACCATCACCAATTGGGAGAGGGAGTTCAGCACATGGACCAACATGAACGCCATCGTCTACCACGGCAGCCTGGCCAGCCGACAGATGATCCAGCAGTATGAGATGTACTGCAAGGATGACAAGGTGGAGTTACTGATTATGATTGTTGATTAACTCTACACATGTTAAACGTGTCTAATGGAAATTGTCATTCGGCCCACAGGAGCACTTGATCCCAGGAGCTTACAAGTTTGATGCTCTCATCACAACTTTTGAGATGGTGTTATCTGACTGCCCAGAGCTGAGGGAGATCTCCTGGCGTTGCGTGATCATTGATGAGGCTCACCGCCTCAAGAATCGCAACTGCAAGCTGTTGGACAGCTTGAAGATGCTGGATCTGGTGAGTGTTCCCAGATGTGGATTTTGGAAAATGATTCTGGTCAAATTATTGTTTTATTTATTTTTGTAGTATATTTGATAGGGACAATGCAAATAAACCTTAGCCTTTGACAAACAGGCTGTAGTAACTGATGTTTCACGTATGGTAATTATAATTAATGCTAGTTTCCAACGCCTGCCCCTAGTTAGGCTTTTGATAAAGATAAAGAAGAAAAAAGAGGATATTAAGCTTGCATCAATAGCTTGCATACAATAACAGTTATGTTAAAAAGAAGACAAAAGGTAAATATTTATATCAAGATTACATAGAAATACAACATACAGTTATAGTAACAAAGACACAAATATCAAGGTTACATACACTTACAACACTCAACTAAAAGCCATTATAAAATAGTAAAAAATGCTTACATCTCAGAGGTTGCCTCAGCCAACCTTTTAACACTTTTTTCAAAAATCTTAATATCTTGTGTTGATTTCATTTCGGTTGGTTGTATTTTACATTTCTAGAGCCTTTTACAGAAAAGGCTGACTGCCCCAAGCAGGTCTTGCAACGTGCGATTTGACAATTGCCGTTTGCTGTGCCCCTGGTGTTCCTACCACTATTTTACCTACTGATAAATTTGCATAAAATATCCAGTGCTAAGTGTTGAAGGCATTTAAAAATCAGTTTGAGGGATAAGATTTTTGAAAATTATCAAAACCGAGCAAAATGTACTGCTTTAGTATGTCACAGTGATGCCATCTCATGTTTTTTAATCCAGTATTTTTGTTTATTTTTGTTTGTTTTGTTTATAAAAAGATGCAACATACTTAATTGTGGTCAGAGGGGCTTGGCTCCACAGTAAGAAACGTGAAAAATCATTGCCTGCATGTACAGTTGTGCTGCTTTGATTGGTATGTCATTTCTAATTAGTTTGAAGCAGTTTAGATTACTTATTACTGTCTTTGTAATCTTTTGATATTTCTCAAATTTGAGTTTGGAATCCAAAACTACACCCACAAATTTTAAATTTTATTTAAAATCTCAATTTCTTTTTCTTTTTCATGTTCAAAGTGAGCTTATTTTGATAAAGCCACTCGCATAAGTTAAATGTTGCACTTAATAAATACATAGTTTAAATTAGGTTAGGATTTTTTTTGACTTTTTCTTTATCTTTTCTGTTCTTTCTCTTGTTCCCTCTCTCTTCTCCTGCTTACGTACATCTCTTTATTTTTTCATTCCCTCTCTGCCTGATGAATACTTGTTCCTACGCCCCTCTTCATCCTCCACTGCATCTCCTCCCTCTGTCCTTTGCTATCTTTTATTTGTATGCGGTGATTTCTTCCAGGAACACAAGGTGTTGTTGACCGGCACTCCTCTCCAGAACACTGTGGAGGAACTCTTCAGCCTGCTTCATTTCCTGGAGCCTGCTCAGTTCCCTTCTGAGACTGAATTCCTCAGAGACTTTGGAGATCTCAAAACGGAGGAACAGGTGTGAAATTTGCAGTCATTTTGGCACTGTCACGCAGCAGTGTTCACAATGCTCGTTGTCTTGTCGTGAGTATATATATATATATATATATCACTAAGCAAATCTTTTTTTTCTCGGGTCCACAGGTTCAGAAGCTGCAGGCCATCTTGAAACCCATGATGCTGCGAAGGCTCAAAGAGGATGTTGAGAAGAACTTGGCACCCAAACAAGAGACCATCATTGAGGTTAGTCCAATTAGTTAACATTCAATGTGAACTGGTTTGTGTTGAAGATCTGAACGACACAAATATGGGCAACTACTTGATTGTTTGACTGCATTTTCTTCAGGTTGAGTTGACAGATGTCCAGAAGAAGTACTACAGGGCCATCCTGGAGAGGAACTTCAGTTTCCTCAGTTTAGGGGCAAACAGTAACAGCAATGTCCCCAACCTGCTCAACACTATGATGGAGCTACGCAAGTGCTGCAACCACCCCTACCTCATAAATGGTATTGCATCACAATGTTACCTCAATAATAGCTTTTTGTGTTTGGCATGTTGCTGTTATATTCAGAGAGGAAAATATCTATTTGACCTGAATTGTGCCATACTGTCCATGGAACATTTGAAGTAGTATTAACATTCATTTGGCTGACCAGTACTTGTCAATGTGTTAAGATTAACTGATATGAAAGCAGAGATGGACTAATTCTCTAAAGCTACCTACACACAATAGAAAGTCTGCATTTGTGAAAAATTGGCATAATTTGTGAGCGTAATAGTATTGTAATCTGTCTCTCTCCTTTGTCCAGGCGCGGAAGAAAAGATAGTAGCGGAGTTGCGGGAGGTGTATGACCCCATGGCCCCCGACTTCCATTTGCAGGCCCTAATTCGGTCGGCCGGCAAGCTGGTGCTACTGGACAAGCTGCTGCCTCGCCTCAAGGCTGGTGGCCACAAAGTGCTCATCTTCTCCCAGATGGTGCGCTGCTTAGACATTCTGGAGGACTACCTCATCAACAAGAGGTAAGAGGGCCAAGGTGTATTTAAATGCAACTGATGATTGTTTGAACAGTCATGGCAGTGTTTAGCATTGTGATATATATATATATATATATATATATATATATATATATATATATGTGTATATGTATGTATGTTGATGTTCACTTATTTTTCACAGATACCTTTACGAGCGAATTGATGGCAGAGTACGTGGGAATTTACGACAAGCTGCCATCGATCGCTTCAGCAAACCTGATTCTGACCGCTTTGTCTTCCTGCTGTGTACCCGTGCCGGTGGCCTGGGTATTAACCTCACTGCTGCGGACACCTGTGTCATATTTGACTCTGACTGGAACCCCCAAAATGACCTGCAGGTATAAGATTGTGCTCTTCTGTCTTGTATAAAGTTATTTTATGTCAGCAGCTGCATACGTTAGTCTTTTAACCTTCTTTTATCCTCATATCAGGCCCAGGCTCGGTGTCATCGTATTGGCCAGTCTAAGGCTGTCAAGGTCTACCGTCTAATCACTAGGAACTCTTACGAGAGGGAGATGCTGGATAAAGCAAGTCTGAAGCTCGGCCTGGATCGTGCTGTCCTGCAGAGCATGAGTGGCAACAAAGAAAGCAACGTAAATGGGGTAAGAAAACCTGCCTGTCATTAACTCAAACTGCCATAGGATTGGTCAGTTATTACATTGTCTTTATTGAGCTTAATTAATCCAGTTTGGGCTGCCTGTTTAAATTGATTTTTGTATTGCCTTTTGCAGATCCAGCAGTTCTCCAAGAAGGAGATTGAGGACCTGCTGAGGAAGGGAGCCTACGCTGCCATCATGGATGAGAATGATGAAGGCAGTCGCTTCTGCGAGGAGGACATCGACCAGATCCTTCAGCGCAGAGCCACCACTATCACCATTGAGAGCGAAGGCAAGGGCTCCACGTTCTCTAAAGCCAGCTTTGTGGCCTCTGAGAACCGCAACGACATTGCCCTCGATGACCCTGAATTCTGGCAGAAGTGGGCCAAGAAAGCCGACATAGACATGGACTCCATGAACCGAAAGGTAAGTGTAAGGTGGTTTCTTTTGTTAAGATCATTCAATCCTTAAAATGCTGATTGCTCTAGTGTGTAAACACTACATATTTTGCAAATATGTAGTTGTTGCTTTGATATTGGCTTGTAAATGAAATGCATATATATTGGTCTAAAAGTAACTTCTGCCCCTGCAGAACACCCTTGTTATCGACACTCCCAGAGTCCGCAAGCAGACCCGTCAGTTCTCCAGTTTACGAGGTGAAGGTGGAGACCTGTCTGATCTGGACAGTGACGATGAGTATCCACCTGCCAATTCCAGACAGTCGCGGGCCTCTCGACGCTCCGACCGCCACAGTGGGGGGGGCTACGGCCGCACTGACTGTTTCCGGGTGGAGAAACACCTGCTTGTATATGGGTATGTAGACTTTCCTGCTAAATTTTGCATCATAAACTCTTAAAGGAGAAATTCTCCATATTTTAAGTGGATATTTAGTCAGTGATAATGGTAAAAAACAGTCAGTTGGAGCAATAAAATCCTTAGTGCGTGCTGCATTGACAGAGAATCTGAGTTTTCCTTCTTGCACAGCCTTAACTGCAGTGCCTTTATGTACACGGGTGCATTGCATCTGAGCTCCTGATGCTCAACCCCAAAATCCTCCCCAAAACTTCCCAGAATGTGGAGGTGGGTGTCTCCAGCACGGCTTTGTTTAGAAAAAGTAGAGACATCTGAAATATATTACGGTACTTCACTGTTTGATTGGAACACTGGAAACAAAGACATCAGTTTAATAACACTAACACATTATCAACAATAAACATGCCTTGTTGTGCCTGGAAGCGGTGTATCACCACCACAGGAAAAGCTATTTGTTGTCCAAAACACAGCATTAGGTGACAGAGTACTCACTCAGTGGTCATCCGCTCTCTTGGCCTGCTGGTTCTTTTATGCAGTTGTCTTGCTATCCTGAATAAGGACTTCAGTGAGTTTCCAACTGGCCACAGAAACCCTTTCCCACAGAATGACAGTATGTGTAATAATTATTGATCTAGAATCCAACGTTTTTGCGGGTCCCTGAAAGCAGCGCAGCAGGCGGTGTTTCCATGACTTCTTTTTTACCTCACCCACAGCACTTATCTCTGGCGGGATGGATAATTCATCTATCATCCCTTCGCAGCTAATCAGATCACATCAATGGATGAGAGGAGCTGTTTGCAGATGTTTGAGTAAAAGTAAAGTTTTAGACCCAGCAGGACGAATGGTTAAGTTTCACTTTCAATTAGCTGGACATTCCTCAGAGAAGTCTCCGCTGCAAGTGCGCTATAAATAACCAAACTATGTCTTATATATTAACAATAATACTCCAAATTAACAGTCCAGCTCCAAAAATGTAGTCGTGGCGGCCTGCAAAAAAATAAATGAATGTGAATAAATACAAAGCTTTCAGGCATAGTACACATGGGCTCTCGGTGGTGTGTGACTGAGTCGGCCAGTACGCTGTAAAATGTATCCTGTAACCTTCTCTGTCTGCACTCATAATTTATGATGCCATTTTCTCGGGTGGACATGCAGCTAGTTTGCAATGTGAGACAAGATAGAAGAGTTGTTTTTGGATTCATGTAGAGCCCGCTCCATGGATACCCAGAGGCGGAGACTAGAAATACAAGCTGAAATAGCTGGTATTTCTTCTTGTAGCACTGATGTCACTGGTTCACGGAAGTACAGCAGGTTTTGAAGAAGGCCCCAGGGACACAGAGGACACTATAAAAAATACCTTGTAAAATGTCACACTGTATCCCAAAGTTGAATAAATGAAGTTCATGTCAAAAAACGGCAGTTCTTTTTTAACTCTTGTCCCTTGTCCTCACTCTGTTACCTGTTTCCTTCCTTTCTAGTTGGGGTCGCTGGAGGGACATCTTATCCCATGCCAGATGTAAGCGGCGTCTGAGTGAACGCGACGTTGAGACGATCTGCCGTGTCATCCTTGTCTTTTGTCTGCTTCACTATCGTGGAGATGAGAACATCAAAAGTTTCATCTGGGAGCTCATCACGCCACCCGAGAACGGGCGTGAACCCCAAACACTACTTAACCACTCTGGTAGGAGCTTCACAAAGTCACTCACAAAATGTTTAATTGGGATGTCAGCTTTCTCAAAAGGAATAAGTGAACAGATTTGTTCGGTAGAGAAAAAAAGTACATTTCTATGTAATCCATAAACGTTTTTGTATAATCAATGCTGGTGATCTTTCCTCGCAGTCTGATGAAATGTTTGAAATGAACTATATTTTTTTTTCTCTGTCTAGGCTTGTCTATCCCTGTTCCAAGAGGCAGGAAAGGTAAGAGAGTAAAGGCCCAGAGCACATTTGATGTTCAGAAGGTGGAGTGGATCCGTAAGTACAACCCTGACACCCTGCTTCTGGATGACAGCTACCGAAAACACCTCAAGCACCAATGCAACAAGTGAGCGAAACCCAGTCATTTGTGTTTTGCATTGTCTGTACACTTGAATGCATTGTTATCCATGTTCATACTCGAAAACATCTCTTTTCCTTCTTCAGGGTGTTGCTGAGGGTGCGTATGCTCTACTACCTGAAACAGGAGGTGATTGGCGAACATGCAGACGCTGTCTTGAAAGGCGCTGACAGCAGGTATCTAAATCTACCCTTTGTACATTAAGTCAAATGCATATTGAAGTTAACTGTGATACATTCCTCATACCATACATTTATTCATTTTATTGTTTTTTTTTTAGGGATGTTGATATCTGGATACCTGAGATGGAGCAGCAGGAGGTTCCTGCAGCATGGTGGGATACTGAGGCAGACCGCTCCCTGCTTGCTGGCGTATTTAAACATGGTAATTTTTTTTTCTCCATGTGAGTTGAAAACATTTAAGAGAATTTGTGAGGGTTTGTTATTGTTTCTCACTCAGTGGTGGTCATGTTTACCGCTGTTGTAACATTTATCAAGCTGCTGTAGTTGCCTCAGATGAAAGACTTGTCATTACTTAGGAACCTTAACTCTTCTTGTTGTCAGGTTATGAGATGTACACCACTATGCGTGCTGATCCCTGCCTCTGCTTCCTGGAGAGAGCTGGTCGGCCCGATGACAAGGCCATTGATGCCGAGCAGCACACTGGTGATGCTGAGCTCGGAGACGAGTGAGTAATCCTGGCTAACGGGGCCAATCAGAACCTTCTTATAGCAGACTTACAAGTTAACTGGGCATTGTAACATAGATATTTTTCCATTTTTATCAGTTTCCCTGTCGTTATAAGATGAATTAAAATGGTCTTAAAATTTCACCACATGAAACATTTTGGAAAAGAGTGCCTCTCTACTGTACATGTATCACTCTTCTCCTGCTAAATGTTGCTTTTTTGTTTGTGTTGTGTAGGGCTGACTATGATAAGTACTCAGAGGACCCGGAGTTCAAGCCTGCTTCACGACACGCCAAAGATCTTTTCGAGGAGGTACGAATCCGAGCCATCACATTGAAGCAGTTGTGTGGCACTAGATGATCTGCAAAGACCCTGTTGAATATTTTGCAATAAAAAAAATTAATTAAATCTTTATTTGACCCCTGTCCCCCCAGCCTGACTCCATGAATGTGGAGGATGAGATCTCTGTGGAAGACAAAGTTGGGCCAGTGATCACAGAAAGCTTTTCCAGCCAGAGTGGTGCGTGTGACTGGCCATCCAGCTCGTCACTTACAGCGCGGTTGCGACGGCTGATCACAGCTTACCAGAGAAGCTACAGGCAGGAGCAACTGAAGATCGAAGCGGAGGCAAAGGGTGACCGCAGGCGCAGGCGGTGTGAACAGGCCAGCAAGTTGAAGGAGATTGCACGGCAGGAGCGCCAGCAGAGGTACGCTGGTGTTTCATTATTGTTTTCTCTTCTGTTGTCTCCAGTGGCTCATGAAAATTATGCATTATACATCAGTGTATACTTAAGTTTTCCATGCACTAATTATTGCCTTAATGCAAAGCTTTTACAATAGAAAGAGTGTGCAGCACTCATGGCAATATTGGCTTTAAATTTGTAAGTTCATACTTTAGATTCCAGCTCGTTCCCTTTTCCATAAATTTGTTCACATCTAATTCTTTGTAAGAGGGGACTTTTGGAGTTTTCTTGAAAAAGTGTTTTACTTTCAGCGTTACACATCAAAACATATTGATGGAGGTGTAACAAATGTGATGAGAGGAATTTCCTCATTAAACAATTGAAAAGCCATTTTTTTCTTAAAAATGTCCAACTATATCGTTGTACATTCATATTGAATACCAACCAGTCCTTTTCTTCCCTGCCTTTGTTGGCATATTGCTGCATACAAGGGGTTATCCCCAGGTCTGACACTTGGAGCTAATGTGGAAGTGGATTAAACCTGCATTGCTGGCCACTAGGGGGCAACTCCACCTGTTGCAAAAAGAAGTCAGATTGTATAGATGTGTGTGAGAAAATACATTTTCCTAATGACTTTGTGGTCTCAGTTGTTGGTTTCAAGTCATCTTTAATACAGCACAATGTTCATTTTGTACATTATCATCCCATTTAAAGTTAGTTAAGTTAAGTCCACAAACAAGTGGGTGACCTCATGGTGGCTATGTCCACTTTTTTTAATACAGTCTGTGGCTGCGTATCTCAGTGCAATACAGCTACCTGTAGATCAGTGAAAAAGTGTGGAATCATTTGCAGGATTGTGTGTAGAGTCACCCTTGTGCATGCGTTGGGATTTCAATTTCCAATGCAAGACCGCAACTGAAGTCTTGAATTTCAGGACCGCAACTGTAAAGTTTGACAGTTAATGAAAGTAAAGTAATTAGTAGTAAATAGAGTTAAGTAATTTAGCATGTCAGTATATAGTCAGTTAGGGCTTAAAACATAATGTTTGGAAATGTGCCAATATGTTTTTTAGGTAGATATAAATATAGTCAAACTTGACTCTCCATGCCTTTATGTCTTTCTGTCAGGTGGACACGTCGGGAAGAATGCGATTTCTACCGTGTAGTATCGACTTTTGGGGTGGAGAAGATAAAAAAGGAACTAGGTCTTCCTGATGGAGGAGATGCTGAATTTGACTGGAACCGCTTCCGTACCTTTGCACGTCTGGATAAAAAAACTGATGAGAGCCTCAGTCGATACTTCCGCTCTTTTGTTGCCATGTGCCGGAGAGTTTGCCACCTGCGCCCAGGACGTGGTGAAGGTAACTACTGCTACACAAGCTGTCAAAATAGACTCCACTTGTCTACCTGAGCACCAGCTAGTTTGATGCTCAGAATGTTCAATTTAACGCCCTGTGCTCTCAGTTAATTCTTTGGTTTAAAGTACATGTGTCACAGTCTATTTTGATAAATCCAGGTTTTGTTGTCCTGATGTTTCAAAAGTTTACCTTTCTTGGCAGCTTGATAAAAGCAGATCCTGTTGACTTTATAGTCACATAACAGTAAATATCTCCTCTCCCATCTTGCTCAGATCCGTCAGAGCTTTCCCAGACTGTGGCCCCCATCACTGAGGAGCGTGCTTCCCGTACCCTTTACCGTATAAGCCTCCTGCGTCGCCTCCGTGAGAGAGTCCTGCCCCACCCATCCCTGGAGGAGCGTCTGCCTCTGGCTCCGACCAGCTCCGAGCTGCCTGCTTGGTGGAATATTCCAGAACACGATCGTCAGCTGATGCTGGGCGCTGCCCTGCACGGTGTCAGCCGCACTGAGCTCTCCATTTTCGCGGACCCACAGTTCACCTTCAGTCAGGTTCGGGAGGAGTTCATCCAGAACCAGCAGGCTCCTCCGCCTCCTCCACCTCCACCTCAGGCACCGCCCATCATGCCCCTCAGCCAGCCAAAGACTGAGGAGGACATGCCGGGTTTGAAGGAGGAGGTAGTTGAAGAGGACGTCCGATTGCTCGGAGGTGAAATTGGTGCTGAGCTGCAGAGTACGCCCTTGAGTCACCATGACGGCAAGGCAAGAGGGCAGGACTGGAGCCTCAAGAGGAGCAGGGGGAGGGCTGGAAAAACAGGAGGAAGAAAGGGAGAGGGAGGGTCGGATTCAGATTCAGATTCTGATTCAGGCTCATCGTCGTCTGAGCGATCAGGCAGTAGTGATGAGAGTGGAGAGAGTGAGGAAGAGACAGAAAGAGGTAAGTTGGTAGTTAGAGACATAAATGTTGTTTTCTGCAAGAACACAACGAGTTTAATTTTGTTCCTTTTTTTCTTTTTAGCGGGCATGAAGCTGTGTGATGTGGATGAAGACAATAGTTTACTCTCTATGACTCCATCTCAGGACGGCATTCCTCCTCCTGATCCTCTCAGAGTGGACTGGCCCAAGGTAATTAAATGATTTATTTTTTAACCATGATTAATCACAGATTTTCAATAGTTGATAGAAGTTAATCGTTTTTTTAGTTGCACTTTTTGAGTTTAGACCTTAATCACTTAGTGATTAACGCCGACAGCCATAGTAATTAATGTACAGATTACAAAATGTCTAAACTTAATTAAAATAACAAAGCCGTTAAATCACATTTATTTTTATTGTTGTGAATGACTGATACACAGCACTCTTTTGTTTCAGGATCGTGTGTTGATCAACCGTCTGGACAGTTTGTGTACGCTGGTGCTGACTGGTCAGTGGCCCTCAGGGCGGCGCTACATGCCTGAGGCTCAGCTAAACCCGAGCTCAGAGCTGGTGGGAGACGAGATGGCCTACACAAGGGTGATCCGTAAACCCACTGGCATGCCTGGTGGCCCTGGGGAAGATGGAGAAGATGGGGAGTTCACCGTCAAGCTGCTTAAGGTAAGAAAAAAGCGGAGGATGAAACAATGTTCTTTACAGGGTTCACATGGGCATGGAAAATCTGGAGGAATCATAGAATTTCACAGTCACATTTTTCAGGCCTGGAAAAGTCATAGAATCTTGTTGTGTGTAATGAAATTGTCTTCAGTGGAAAACCTTCCACATAACGTAACATAATCAAACATGTATTTGATGTAGCTGTCGACACATCTTTGCTCTATAATTTGCCTCATTGTGTGACATTTCGTTTACCACCACGTCATGTTTACTAATTTTTTTTCCCCACGAAAAAAAATGCTGAAAAAATCATGAAAAATGTAAATATTTCATCCTTGAAAATGTGTGGGAACCCTGTATTTAAGTTATATGCAGGCAATTTAAAACACACACACACTGTTATTCTGTTGCTTTTCTTTGCTAATAAAATCATTTTAAGCCAAAATCAGATATGTAGGTGCAGATGTCATGTTCGTTGTCTGCGTTTGTCACCCTGTCAGGAGGAGGGGCTGAAGCTGACCTTCTCCAAGCAGGCCCTGATGCCCAATGGGTCAGGGGGAGAGAGCAGCAGCCGCAAGAAACGCAGGGACCAAGAGGTACGTGCATCAGGTCTACATGCACAGTGCAGGTGGGATGCAAAACAAAACTGTTTTGGATTTAGTTTAATCACTTTTTTTTGCTGTCTCTCTGTTAGTTATCAGACCCAGATGGCCTAAATGATCCATTGGAGCGTACTCCTCGGCGCAGGGACCCTCCCACCTGGTTAAAGGAGAACCCAGATTATGAGGTCGAGGGAGACATGCTGGAGGTATATTTTGAGCTTTGACAATCATGGAGTTTAGTTGATTAATTGTCACACAAATAGTTGTGATTAACTGTGATTTGTGTCTCTGTGTTTATTTTATGCCACACAGAAGTGCTGCTGTGTTTTGCTTTGCAACTAGACCTAAATCCATGTTGTCAATTTCAAGAGCTGCCTGTCGAGATGATGCAATCATTGGCAAAACAGTGTCAATCTTTAACTAGTTTGCTGAGACAATGGTCTCCTCTTGTTCTGCTGCACAGGTTTTGTATAAATAAATAAATAACTTGTTCTGAAACGGTTGTGCAGGCTGACCTAATTTAACGAAATGTGGTTCAAAGCAGTTAAAGAAAGGGAGGCTTGTTTTTACTTTCAAGAATTAATATGCAGCTCCTCTTTGTCACCGTCTTGCTTCTTATGCAACTAATAGTCTTGTATGAGCTGAAACTGAAGAACCTGCCCATTAACAGTGAAATCTACACAGCCATGTGTTCTTTTTCCATATTTTTTTCTGACATTGGAACCTTGTTTTCAGGTAGTTGATCTTATTTACCCAGCAGATGAATGCGCACCTATTGCACTCTGTAACATTTTCTTTAAATTCTTTTGATTATGCAATCCAATGATTATGCAAAAGAATTGCGGTCAGCTCAAATTATTTTGTAATAAATGTGACAGGCCTAGGTATATTCATGACACTTATGAGTTTATGGAAAAGGTCAAACAAACCTCAAGTGTCAATTCTGTTTGTGCTCTGTATAATGATGCCCTGTTCTCAGGCTGATAAGGAAACAAAATGTCTTGTATATGTTTTTGCTTCATTACATTATTTGTCTTCTTTATTCAGCTTCTTGTGAACCGGAGCAAGAGGAAGAGGAGGAGGAGGGCAGATAAAGCCCTGACAGGCAGCGAGAAGGTCAAAATCATTAACATGAGGACAGGAAGGAAGGTGAGACATACAGCGATTGCTATCGCACAGTTGCTTTGTATGCTGTTTTATCTCTTAAAAACAGACAGACATCCAAATGTCTCTCCTCTGCAGGTCGGAGCTGCTTTCTGTCCAATGCTGCAAGACCTGAGGGAGTACCTGGAGGAAAATCCAGAAAATGCTGTAGCACCAGACTGGTCTGAAACTGTTCGGAATTCTGTACGTACTCAAGATTTTATATTATAACAAAACTTTGCTGTGCTGTAGAGGTCCGCATGGGTCTAAAATGCCAGACTCTAACCCTAATGGACCCGGGAACTAAATTTTGAGATCTGATCAGACCTGATTTAAAAAAATATTTTTGAACCCGTGTTTCTCTTGAGGTCATTGCCAATCACGGGTCTTCTCAGATCCACTCAGGTGTAACATATAATGATAAACAGATGTGATAATACAATGGAATTTGACCCACACTCAGATAATAACAAATGTATATGAACTCGTATGTTTCTTGGGTTGGGTTGAAGGGTCGAAGGGCGCATGTAGACCTGTGAAGATCTCTACTATGCATTGTTTTTTGTTTTGTTTTGCTTTGTTTTGTTTTAGAAATGTGACTTTCTAAAACTCTATAGTAGAAGAAAGTGCTGCCTGTGTAACATGTACATTTTCTTTAAATCTAAATAACAGGCATTGTGCCACTCCAGTGTGTGATTATAGACTGCATGCTGGCATCACAGAATCAAAAGAGGCATGATGGGCGTGACTTAAAACAGATGCTTTATAAGCAATAACAATGACAATAACAATCATTTAAAACATAAGACCTGTTTTGCCAATGAGCACGTCCTGCTGGCTGTCATGTTTAAACAGATATAGTTTGGGCGCTGTTACCACCTCAAACGCAGCCTGAAAGGTGAGACCCCCCCCCGATCTTACCTTCTATACTGAGGTGGTGTAATGGTGTAATATTCCTACTCTGAAGAGGAACTTTAAGAGGGGCTAGGTGACAGTTGAGATTTAGTAAAAAAAAAAAAAAAAAAAAGTATGGTGACTCGCTGGAACAGAATATTTAAAACTGATGGCATTTAGGTTTCCCTGATAAGTAAAATAAAGACAGTGGAGCTGTGGTTACTGCAGCTTCACAGAAGGGAAAACGAAAATACATCTGGCCTTCTCCTGTTTGTTTTTTCCCCTCATAATCGACTCTCCAGTGTTTCTAATAATAATTTGTCTTCTCTTAGGGCTTCCTTCCCGAGACCCTCTTCCATCGGCTGCTAACAGAGCACTCGGAGATCCCGAAGAAAAGCCGCCGCCGCCATCACCACCACCACCACCACCACCACACTCCAGAGCCCACCCCTGAAGACCCCAACTTGGACGGAGTTGAAGAGGAGACTCTTGTCTCAGACGGAGCCTACATGATGGACGAGGAGGACCTGGAGACCTCCCATCACTTCCTCACCAGTCCGGACTTTGACGTTAAAATGGGGGGCGGGGACAGCCTTTCCCAAGGTGACTATGACAGCTCGGATCAAGAGGCGCTGTTGGACGATGTCATCATAGCACAGAAGGACTCTGACTCCTCATCAAGCTCAGAGGATTGACTGAACCCCTCTCCCCGGACACACAAGACTTAGTCCCCTTCTCAACATTGAATCATGTTATTCCTCATTTATTTTTACCGTATTATGCATCAAATTATGGATGAATGTGTTTTTTTGTTGCTACTTTTATTCATTTATTTTATATAGGGATTTTTTTTCCATGACAGGAGCAGGTTTGCACCGATCTGTTTTCTTTTTCGTCACCACAATTATGTTCCATCTCTCTCTCCGTGATCCTCCTTCTCTGACCTCTGACAAATTGTCTAAAAGCTGAGCTTTCATACTTCACGACTCGTCACTCTCCTCCTCCTTCTCAGAACCTATTCTTTCCCATCACATTCCCAGCCATGACCAAAAGGGGACCCCTGCTGTACAGATACCCTTTTCTTATCAAATAACCTCAATGCTGGTCCTCTAGCGCTACATGAAACTGGACATGTGTACTGAGCAGAGCCTGGATCCAGATCCCATGATCTCCCCAATCTCATTTGGTCATATCTTTAGTGCCCAGGTGAGTCTGTGAACTAAAAGGGGGATCCAGTGCGTGGATGTACTGTTATTGTTTTCACTCTGTGGGAGGGGTGGGGGTTGAGAGGGAGGGAGAGGGAAAGTGGCGTATTAGTTACTGAAGCAGTGCTAGGAGGATGGGTGTATTGTACAATGTAGAGCTGGTCACTTGTGTACTATGGTGCAAAGATGACAGCAATGAGTTACTATTCTTGTTTTATGATCTGAGTGTATCTGTGAAATGAATAACAGCAATCTACAGTGAACGCAGGTTTATGTGTGTTATTTTGGCTTTTAATGATGATTTGTTAGGGACTGTGTCTTATTTATCAGAGTAAGGGGGTGGCAGGGTGTGACTTTAGTATTATTTTTTTTTAATATCATGATCCTCCCCAGAGCAACAAGCATTTTTCCCTGGAGCCTCCCTGAGTGAATAGGGGGAAATGCTTGAGCCTCCCTCAAGCATAGTGTGATTTTGTAAAGATTTTTTTTTTTTACACGTTCTTTCAAACCCAGTTACTGCCAAATCAAAGACATGTCTCCTTTCTCAGCGATTTTAAAAGTTATTTGAAGTTCCTCCTTCACTTTGCACCACCCCCTCCCCTTTGATGAATTACAAACAGTCCCTCATGTCTATTTCTGCACGGTGTTTAATAATTGTCCTATTGACAACAGTTGATAATGCAAGGGAGCTGAAATTATGAAAGTAACATTCACATGTACAACATACTTGAGACCTATTAATACTTAATAGTACAAAATACAAACGGCACTACACTAAAATCTCGAGAGTCAAGTTAGAGAGCAGACGTCCTGCCTTACATAGCCACTGTTCCACCTTGTGTGTCATCCCTTTTTAATCTTTCTGAAACATGGTAGCTGAGATATGTCATTGGATTCTTCTGCTATATTCAGAGAAATGGGTGGCTAATACACTTGCTTTTGAACAGACATGTAGTAAATATTTAGTACTCAAGTAGTAAATGTGAAAATAATGACTTATTTTACTAGAAACTGATAACGTGTGAGCTTAGACTGTGTGTGGAATACCATTACATCAGTGACATTGATTAGGTAGGCTACCCTGTTTGGATACAGGAGGAAAAATGGTCTAAAATGAAAGAAATATGCTAAGATCAACAAACAGTTGTAAATGATAATATTGGTTAAAAAAAGCCATTTATCTAACCAGTTTTGAGGTCTCTTGGTTAAGTTGACTCTCCTATATTCATAATAAGCATCAAAAGAAGAAAAAAGTACCAATCCATTTAAAACCTCAATGGTGAAAAAGTGTCAGACTCGTCATCAGTGGCCTGATATTCAAACTAACAAGCTCTTACAGGCTGAAAGAGAAAGCATGGATATTGATAGAAACCACTGTTTGGTGGATTTTTATACATTAACAATATACATGAAAAATCTCAAATTTAAAAAAATATACTGTTTTGAATCTCTAGGCACTAAAAAAAAGAAATTTCTCCTCTCGCCATGTCCCTTTTGGCGGTTTCTTCTTTCAAGCTCGGGTCCTCTAACAGAGGCCTGGGACAGCTGTTAGCTGTTCCTGGGACTGCACTTTTCTGGACTGAGATCTCAGATGTTCCTGGAATCTGCTGGTTGTATAATTTATAGACATTTATTTTACCAATAATCAGTCAATTTTGATTGAGGTGACGAACAGGAAAAACACTGGAGGCCTCACACAATTTTACAGTTATTCCCTCAGTTAAAAAAAAAACAAAACAAATTTAACTGTATTCATCCAATATACCAAGACAACCCTTTTCTAAAAAACATTTAGAGTACAAAGACAACCTTTATTTTAATATTTTTTAAATTAGATTATTTTACTGTAGTATTTTCAAGACATACATTTTTATTAATGTTGCATGAACATGCTATATTTAAAAAATATTATTTTATTTTGATGTTTATACAATGCTATTTATAAATATAACATTTCTTCACTCATTTATTTCATTTATTCTGCCTGTTATCTACTATCAATCTATTATCAACCAGTTGAAAGATGAGAATGAAATGTAGAAAAGCATAAAATTCCTTAATTCATTAATTAATTATTTTCCATTCTTTTATTCCATTTGTATTGCTAAATCAATCAGTTTAAATATATTGAATTCAAAGCAGTAGAAAAATAATGATACCCCCCTGTGAGATATTGGGAAGGAAAAAAAAAAAATTAAATGATAAATAAATTACAGGTCAGTTTTAACATGTCAGCGGTCTGGTTGTGGTGTTATGGCATGCTACATGCTAGTGGACAATTACACATTGATTACACATGGATTACACATGATGGTGCGGACGACACTGATTAAAACAAACTTAAGCTGGTGGGTTATTATACTTAAATAATAGAATTGGAGGAAAAGATACAAACGTGCATCATGTTTTATTGGCAGCTTTACATGTAGTTCCTTCATTTGTCCACTGGATGGTATGATTATACCAGAACCCACCAACTGACGGCGATATATTATGCCTTTGCCAATTTAAATAATCTCATAAAACATGTATCAAAATAAAGGCTTTATATAGTAGCCTAAATTAAGTGGTTTATAAGGGCTGGGTATGTATATTTGATAAATATAGTGAAGGTAAAATAATACAAGACGAAAAAACAAACAAACCTCAAATTGTTTTAATCAGTGTTGATAACATCATCATATGTAGTTCCTACAATTGTTCAGTAGAGAGAGCCATTACAGCAGAACCAGACAGTTCAAAAATCATAAAAAAACGACATAGTAGTATGTCGTCTGACAATCATAAAATAAAAACAAAGTATAGCATGTCGTCCAAAACTCATAAAAAAAAGATATAGCATAGATTGTCCTCCGAAAATCCTAAAAAACAAAATAACATACTCTGTGATAGTACAGTATGTAGTCCAAAATGTTAAAATAGGTCATATAACAGCACAATGAGGCAGGCTGTAGTATAGCCTGCTAAAAAAACGGTCCAAAAAGTCAATATTTTGAGCATTTCAAGCCATATTACATTTTAGAAAAAAAAAAAAAGCCATTCTATAGCTCAGGGAAAAACGGTCAAAAAAGTGATCACTCCAAATGTTAAAAAATGGCTTAGAAACGTTTATTATAGCTCACAGAGACACACCATAGCATAGCATGTTGAAAAACGGGCCAAAAAAAGGCCCAAAAGTCACATTTTGACATGTTCAAAAATGGATGAAAACCGCTTGTTATAGCTCGTAGAGATACGCCAGAGTAGAATTTTCAAAAAAGGGCCAACATGCTGAATACAACATGTTGAAAAAACGGTCCTCCAAGATTTTGGAGGACATACTATACTATGAAGTTTTTTATGCATTGTTGGACGATACATTGCACGATGACGTTTTAATGCCATTTTTACAGCATATTATACTATGACCGGCCTCATCATGCTGTACTATGAGTTTTTTTAACATGTGGAGCGATGACTTTTTTGACCATTTTTCCCTGAACTATAGTATGGCTTTTTTTGCGATAATGAATTTTGGCCTAAAATGCTCGAAATATACACTTTTCGGACCATTTTTTCAGCAGGCTATACTATTAACTGCCTCATTGTGCTGTACTATGACTTATTTTAACATTTGGAGCGATGACTTTTTTGACCATTTTTCCCTGAGCTATAGTATGGCTTTTTTTGCGATAATTTTATTTGGCTTAAAATGCTCAAAATATTGACTTTTTGGGCCGTTTTTCCAGCAGGCTATACTATAACCGGCCTCATCATGCTGTTATATAACTTATTTTAATATTTGGAGCAATCACGTTTTTGACCATTTTTCCCTGAGCTATAGTATGGCTTTTTTTGCGACAATGAATTTTGGCCTAAAATGCTCGAAATATACACTTTTCGGACCATTTTTTCAGCAGGCTATACTATTAACTGCCTCATCGTGCTGTACTATGACTTATTTTAACTTTTGGAGCGATCACTTTTTTGACCATTTGTCCCTATAGTATGGCTTTTTTGGCGATAATTTTATTAGGCTTAAAATGCTCAAAATATTGACTTTTTGGACCATTTTTACAGCAGGCTATACTATAACCGGCCTCATCGTGCTGTTATATGACTTATTTTAATATTTGGAGCAATGACGTTTTTGACCATTTTTCCCTGAGCTATAGTATGGCTTTTTTTGAGATAATTTTATTTGGCTTAAAATGCTCAAAATATTGACTTTTTGGACCATTTTTTCAGGCGGGTATACTATTAACTGCCTTATTGTGCTGTACTATGAGTTATTTTAAGATCTGGAGCGATGACTTTTTTGACCATTTTTCCCTGAGCAATAGTATGGCTTTTTTTGAGATAATGAATTTTGGCCTAAAATGCTGAAAATGTTGACTTTTTGGGCCCTTTTTTCAGCAGGCTATACTATTAACTGCCTCATTGTGCGATACTATGAGTGTTTTTAACATCTGGAGCGATCACTTTTTTGACCATTTTTACCTGAGCTATAATATGACTTTTTTTGCGATAATGAATTTTGGCCTAAAATGCTCAAAATATTGACTTTTTGGACCGTTTTTTCAGCAGACTATACTACAACCGGCCTCATCATGCTGTACTATGAGTTTTTTTAACATGTGGAGCGATGACTTTCTTGAACATTTTTCCCTGAGCTATAGTATGGCTTTTTTTGCGATAATTTTATTTGGCTTAAAATGCTCAAAATATTGACTTTTTGGACAGTTTTTTAAGGCGGGTAGACTATTAACTGCCTTATTGTGCTGTACTATGAGTTATTTTAACATCTGGAGCGATGACTTTGTGGACCATTTTCCCCTGAGCTACAGTATGGCTGTTTTTGAGATAATGAATTTTGGCCTAAAATGCTGAAAATGTTGACTTTTTGGACCATTTTTTCAGGCAGGTATACTAATAACTGTCTTATTGTGCTGTACTATGAGTTTTTTTAACATTTGGAGCAATGACTTTTTTGACCATTTGTCCCTGAGCTATAGTATGGCGTTTTTTGAGATAATGAATTTTGGCCTAAAATGCTCAAAATAGTGACTTTTTAGACCGTTTTTTTCAGCAGGCTATACTATAACCGGCCTCATCGTGCTGTTATATGACTTATTTTAACATCTGGAGCGATCACTTTTTTGACCATTTGTCCCTGAGCTATAGCATGGCGTTTTTTGCGATAATGAATTTTGGCTTAAAATGCTCAAAATATTGACTTTTTGGACCGTTTTTTCAGCAGGCTATACTACAGCCGGCCTCATTGTGCTGTTATATGACCTATTTTAACATTTGGAGCGATTACTTTTTTGACCATTTTTCCCTGAGCTATAGTATGGCGTTTTTTGAGATAATGAATTTTGGCCTAAAATTATGAAAATATTGACTTTTGGACCATTTTTTTCAGGCAGGTATACTATTAACTGCCTTATTGTGTTGTACTATGAGTTTTTTTAACATTTGGAGCGATCACTTTTTTGACCATTTTTCCCTGAGCTATAGTATGGCTTTTTTTGAGATAATGAATTTTGGCCTAAAATGCTCAAAATATTGACTTTTTGGACCATTTTTTTCAGGCGGGTATACTATTAACTGCCTTATTGTGTTGTACTATGAGTTTTTTTAACATCTGGAGCGATGACTTTTTTGACCATTTGTCCCTGAGCTATAGTATGGCTTTTTTTGCGATCATTTTATTTGGCTTAAAATGCTCAAAATATTGACTTTTTGGACCGTTTTTTTAGCAGGCTATACTACAGCCGGCCTCATTGTGCTGTTATATGACCTATTTTAACATTTGGAGCGATGACTTTTTTGACCATTTTCCATGAGCTATAGTATGGCTTTTTTTGTGCTAATTTTATTTGGCTTAAAATGCTCAAAATATTGACTTTTTGGACCGTTTTTTCAGAGGACTATACTATAACCGGCCTCATTGTGCTGTACTATGAGTTTTTTTAAGATCTGGAGCGATGACTTTTTTGACCATTTTTCCCTAAACTATAGTATGGCTGTTTTTGAGATAATGAATTTTTGCCTAAAACGCTCAAAATATTGACTTTTTGGACCGTTTTTCAGGCGGGTATACTATTAACTGCCTCATCGTGCTGTACTATGGTTATTTTAACATTTGGAGTGATCACTTTTTTGACCATTTGTCCCTGAGCTATAGTATGGCTTTTTTGCGATCATTTTATTTGGCTTAAAATGCTCAAAATATTGACTTTTTGGGCCCTTTTTTCAGCAGACTATACTACAACCGGCCTCATCATGCTGTACTATGAGTTTTTTTAACATCTGAAGCGATGACTTTCTTGACCATTTTTCCCTGAGCTATAGTATGACTTTTTTTGCGATAATGAATTTTGGCCTAAAATGCTCGAAATATACACTTTTCAGACCATTTTTTCAGCAGGCTATACTATTAAGTGCCTTATTGTGCTGTACTATGACTTATTTTAACTTTTGGAGCAATGACTTTTTGGACCATTTTTCCCTGAGCTATAGTATGGCTTTTTTTGCGATAATTTTATTTGGCTTAAAATGCTCAAAATATTGACTTTTTGGACCGTTTTTCCAGCAGGCTATACTATAACCGGCCTCATCGTGCTGTCATATGACTTATTTTAACATCTGGAGCGATGACTTTTTTGACCATTTTTCCCTGAGCTATAGTATGGCTTTTTTTGCGATAATTTTATTTGGCTTAAAATGCTCAAAATATTGACTTTTTGGACTGTTTTTTCAGCAGACTATACTACAACCGGCCTCATCGTGCTGTACTATGAGTTTTTTTAACATCTGGAGCGATGACTTTTTTGACCATTTGTCCCTGAGCTATAGTATGGCGTTTTTTGAGATAATGAATTTTGGCCTAAAATGCTCAAAATAGTGACTTTTTAGACC